>NC_053037.3:466362095-466665125 GCF_002575655.3 Aegilops tauschii subsp. strangulata | reverse complement strand
CCACGACATCCGCTCCCTGTCCCTACGGTGAGCATGGCTTAAATCTGTCACCGGTCCATACTCAGGAAATTGCACCTGTAACTACTCTGGCCCTAGATCCGGAGCAGATCGCGACATCCGAGGACAGGAAGCTCAACCCCGCCACGGAAGCCGCAGACTCCATGGCGTTGGAGCCGCACACAGACCCAACCTCGAGTGATATCTGTGTCTCAGGAACCTCGGACTTGTTTCCGGTGATAAGTTCCGAACCATGTGCGTCTGCTTACGTCGAGCTGGATCGGTCATCGATCACCGAATTCAATGCGGTGGACATCTTCCGGCACTCGCCTCTAGGCGACGTGCTGAACTCATTAAGAAATCTATCCTTAGCGGGGGACTCACAGCTGAACTATATCCGGTTCGAACTGGAGGCTGATGACGGGGAATTTCGCTTCCCACCCGCCGCCCACTACATAGCCACTGTCGAGGATTTAACCGACATGCTCGATTACGGCTCCGAAGACATCGACAGTATGGACGACGATGCAGACAAGGAGCATAGCCAAAACCCACCGCTTACCGGACGTTGGACGGCCACTTCGTCGTACGACGTATACATGGTGGATACACCCAAAGAGAATAGCGGTGAGGACAAGAAAAAGCCAGTTGAGGACGAGCCTCCCAAGACACAACCAAAGCGCCGGCGTTAGCGGCGCCACTCTACATCTGGTCGCAGCCAGGACAGCAACACGGGCACAGGAGACGATCACACTCCTGATGGTGCCGAAGACAGAGAAGATCCCGACGAGCAAACGGCCGAACAGGACGATCGGGAAATGGGCAAGTCAGCCCTGACGAACAGGCCATAGACGATGACTCGGAGGGTAGCACTTATCTTCCACCCTCCGAGGATGAGGCGAGCCTTGGCAACGAGGATTTCATCGTGCCTGAGGAACCTCTCGAGCAAGAATGCTTTAGGCGTCAGCTAATAGCCACTACAAGAAGCCTGAAAAAGAAGCAGCAGCTTCAAGCTGATCAAGATCTGCTCAACGACAGATGGACTGATGTCGTAGCAGCCGAAGAATACGGCCTTAAACGCCCAGCCAAAAGTTACCCGAAGCGCAAATTGCTACCTCAGTTCGATGACGAGGCGCTGGAGCCTGTACATCATCGCGCAATGCACCTGACCGACCACCACGTGGTCGGGATAAAGCGAAAACTCAAGCCGAACACCAGACCGGCTCACGTCGCCGTAAGGGCAGGGATAAAACAGCTCCGGGTTACACATATGACCTTCGGCAGGACCTGGACAGCAGAGCAGGACATACAAGATCAATCTATGGATCACGGGGGCGTGCCTTGACACGCGACGACGGCTACCTATTCGGACGAGACAAACCTAGTCACGCCTGGGCCGAAAATCATAGACGGACTCCATCGGAGCTACGTCGCGATGCGGCCCGATATAGAGGCACCGCACACCCTCTCTGCTTCACTGACGAAGTAATGGATCATGAATTCCCAGAAGGGTTTAAACCCGTGAACATCGAATCATACGATGGGACAACCGATCCCGCGGTATGGATCGAGGATTTCATTCTCCACATCCATATGGCCCGCGGAGATGATCTCCACGCCATCAAATACCTCCCATTAAAACTCAAAGGGCCGGCTCGGCACTAGTTAAACGGTCTGCCTGAGAATTCTATTGGCAGCTGGGAGGACCTGGAAGAAGCCTTCCTTGACAACTTCCAAGGTACATATGTCCGACCACCAGATGCCGATGACCTAAGCCACATAGTTCAACATCCTGGAGAGTCAGCCAGGAAATTCTGGACTAGGTTCCTAACTAAAAAGAACCAGATCGTCGACTGTCCGGATGTCGAAGCCCTAGCGGCCTTTAAACATAGCATCCGTGACGAATGGCTCGCCTGCCACCTCGGCTAGGAAAAGCCAAAGTCCATGGCAGCCCTCACGGCGCTCATGACCCGCTTTTGTGCGGGAGAGGATAGTTGGCTGGCCCGTAGCAAAAATACAGAAAGCAAATGTAACATCCCAAATTTTCAATTTGGAATGTTATACATAGATCATCATTGCATATCATGTTTTATTGCATTTTGACAAATCCTCGATAAATCCTAAGCAACTCAAGGACCCTCGGAGAGAGTTGGGGATTTTCTCAAATTTTCTTATTTGATTTATTTTAAACGAGGATTGGGATTTTAATTATTTTTCTCTCCGGAAAAATATTTCATTTTTAAGATAAACGAGAGGAGAAAATATGACTTCTCCAAAACAATTGAAATACTGGAGGAAAAATGTTAAAAACATTATTTTGGAATTTATTGGATTTTATTTGCAATTTTTATTGCATTTAAAAATATGCATGTTTTCAAAAATGTTTATTTTTGATTTTAAAAATGTTCACCCTATTCTAGATTTTCTAACTAGACGGGGAAAATTTATTTTGTATTTTTCTGATTTTTATTTATTTTTCTATGCAATTTTCTTCGCGGAACTAAAAAAAAACGCGCGCCCGCGCGCCGACTGGGCCAAAGGCCCAGCCGACGGCCCGCCTCGCCGGTTTCCTCTTCCCGCACGGCCGCCGGAGTCCGGCCGAGCCACGACGCCGCCGCCGCCTCGGTTGCCCCTCCCCCAAGCCGCCCTCGCCCCCCTCCATATATACCCCGCCCCCTCCCCGTTTTCGCCGCCACCATCGCCGGAGGAGCCGCCGCCGCCGCCGCCGCATCTAGCCCCGCCGCCGCCCGCCTTTTGCCTCGCCGCCTCGCCCCCGGAGCCCCGAGCCGGAGCCCCTTCGCCGCCGGAGCCGCCGCCCCTGAGCCCCGCACCCCCGCCGCCGACCCCGCCCGCCGGAGCCCCTTGCCGGAGCGAGCCCGTCGAGGTACTGCCGCCGCCGTTCGTCGAGTTGACCGGTTTTCTAAAAAAAAACCTTTTGTTTAAAAAAAACCCTAGATCGGTTTTTTTTCGGTTTTCTTATTTCGCGAGCGTTTACCGAACCGTTCGTTTTAACGAACACGTTCATCGGTTTTTCTCTGTTAACGAACGTCCGTTATTTAACCGTTCATCCGTTTTTCTTTTCGTTGGATTTTCTCGTTATTTTCTCAGATTCGATTTCTGATCGAATTTTCGAATCTGTTTAACTTTTCGCTCGTTTATCGGAATCAGGTGATTCAAGCGCCTAGAGTTTCGTCTCGAAATTCTCTTTCCGTTTAATCTACTCAAACAAGTTTTTGCAACAGTAAAATTTGACCTAGATCCAGATTAGCAAACGAAGTTTCTTTCTTCCGCCGCTTGACTTTCGTTGCTTCTTTCGAGTTGATTCTTTTTGCAAACCGGAGTTCTTAAGTTGAACTTTCTGGTTGAATCTTTCATTCGAGTTTTACCTGTGCATTAGATGAGTACTGATTGTATGCTTGCTTGTTGCGATAGAGTACCCGGAGTGTGCCGCTTGTTACTTCGACTCGTTAGTTTTCGCGGATCATCAGCAAGGCAAGTAACACTTTGATCATACCCCGTTCATACCCAGTTTTATTGCATTAGATCTATTTCCTCAAACACATTGCATGATTAGGATCTAATAAACTGTGGGTATTGGGAAGTAGTTGAGGTAGTACCTATTACCTGTTTTTCTATCAAACCCTCGGGAGTTACTTCTACGTTGCTTTTATTATCGCCATGCTATGCGTAGACGTGGATTGGGTTTGAGAGATATTCATGACAGATGTGAGTGTTTAATAAATGGTTCAACTTAAGGTGGCAACTAAAACTCACATCTGGGTGGATTGAGACACCTGGAGAACCCAGTGTTGTCTGTATGTATAAGGTCCGCCACCCAGGCTCAAAGGGATCATAAGATTATTCATGCTAGAAACTTCCGTGTGCAGCCGCAAGCTATTATGGGCTCTAGCATAGCTGAGTAGGTTACAGGATCTCTTGAAGAGGTGGACTAGCAGATGTAGGGGAAAGTAGGTGTACCGGTCCATCCAGAGTAGAGAGTGACTGTTTCTGAAAGACTGTGTCTCGGTCATCCGTTTCTCAAACATCATGCAGTGCGAGAATCAAGCGGAGGCGATCGAGTCTTGTGGGGAAAAGTGCACAAACCTCTGCTGAGTGTACAAACTGATCATGATTAGCCGTGTCCCCGGTTATGGACAACTTGAGTATCTAGTACCTGGATTATCATTTGAATCTCATCACCGTGATACTTTTAATTAATTTTGTTGGGTTAATGATGACACTTAATTGGGATTGAGTTGGAGGTACCTTCTCAATGTTTCAACCACCATGATAGTTAAATAAAATTTATTCCTTTGTAGTAGGATAAAATTGGCTTTTCGCAAAAACTGTAACCATAGAGCTTTCCACCAGCCATATATGCATATAGTATAGCATTATCATTGTTCATTGTTCTCTATGTGTTACATTGCCAGCATATTCCATGTGCTGACCCGTTTTCGGGCTGCAACGTTTCATGTTGCAAACTTTTCAGACGACGAGTAAGGTGCCTTAGGTCGTGGTCTTATACTCAGTGATGCCGCTAGAGTTGATGGACTCGCTTATCTTCCAAGTCTTCCGTTGTTATCGTTTAGATGGCCTTAAGCCATGTTTATCATACTTAATCTCTTCGGAGATATTCGATGTAATAAGTGTGTGATTGCTACTCTGTTATAAATCCTCCATTTGTACTGTGCGTGTCAGCATTACTGATCCAGGGATGACACTGGTGCACAGCAGCACAGGCCATTTGAGGTCTGGTCGCTACAGCAAAACGGGCACCCCCGAGGTCAAAAATAGCAACGGTAAGCTCCGACGCAGCATACACAAACGCTGAAGCAATGGTGACAACACCGACGACACGACAGTCAGTGCCAGATTCAGTGGTTCCAAGTCCGGTCAGCGGAAGAAGCCATATAAAAGAAACAATCAGGGACCATCCAGCTTGGACCGCATACTTGATCGTCCGTGCCAAATCCATGGCACCCCTGACAAACCAGCCAATCATACCAACAGAGATTGTTGGGTTTTTAAACAGGTCGGCAAGTTAAATGCCGAAAACAAGGAAAAGGGATCGCAAAGCAAGGACAATGACGAGGAGCCCCGGCAACCGAATACAGGGGGACAAAAGAAGTCCCCCCCCAGGTCAAAACGGTGAACATGATATATGCTACGCACATCCCCAAGAGGGAGCGCAAGCGCGCGCTTAGGGACGTCTACGCGATAGAGCCAGTCACCCCAAAATTTAATCCATGGTCATCATGCCCGATCACTTTTGATCGACGGGATCACCCGACCAGTATCCGTCATGGCGGTTCAGCCGCATTGGTCCTTGACCCAATAATTGACGGATTCCACCTGACGCGGGTCCTTATGGACGGCGGCAGCAACCTGAACCTGCTCTATTAGGATACAGTGCGCAAAATGGGCATTAACCCATCACGGATCAAGCCCACAAAAACTACCTTTAAAGGAGTCATACCATGTGTAGAGGCCCGTTGCACGGGCTCAATTACGCTAGAGGTCGTCTTCGGATCTCCGGACAACTTTCGAAGCGAAGAGCTGATCTTCGATATCGTCCCCTTTCGCAGCGGCTACCACGCACTGCTTGGACGAACCGCATTTGTTCGGTTCAACGCGGTGCCACACTATTCTTATCTCAAGCTCAAGATGCCCGGTCCACACGGCGTCATAACAGTCAATGGAAACATGGAACGCTCCCTCCATACAGAAGAGCACACTGCTGCCTTAGCAGCAGAAGTACAGAGCGGCCTTCTCAAGCAGAACCTTAATTCGGCTGCCGAGCCCCCGGACACCGTTAAGAGGGTCCAGACTATTCTGCAGAAGGACAGCTCGGCTCGTCAGGAGCTCGACTAGCAATTTGGCCTCCGTCCCAGTCCCAATCAAGTGGTGGCATTGGTAACACGCGTACATAACTACGCACTCAAAATACCATGGGCACAAACGGAGGCATACCTACCTTGTGATCCACAGTACGGCTTGACTGCTCCCGGACACATTTGCTTTACTGTTTCCTTTTTCCTTTTCAGGTTCCTTTTCCACAGGCCTTCCCTGATGGCTTGATCGCAGTTCCTTTCGAAGGACAAATACACCAAGACGGCAGTCAGCCTGGACGTAGAGGCGAATTTCTAGGTGGTCTCTTTAACGACCACTCTACCTGTTTTCAGGGCCCAGCTCTCCCTTGGTGATGGCATGTTAAATAGCACGTTGCTTATCGCACTATTTGTATAAATGCGCCTTGACGTATTAATCAAATTATAATGGAAACAACTTGCGGCCCAAATTTTAGGCCCCTACTTTATGCGTTTGCTACTTTTCTGTTTTCCTCCTTTTATTATTATTAATAAGCTTATCAGATAGCACCCGTACACTATGGTACATTTCAATTTGCCAAGGGCTTCATAGCGCCCCGCTCTATGGCAACAAAAGCCCGAACACTTTTTACAGTACAGTTCGGCACCCCAAATTTAGCACTATATGCATTGGCTCCGAATCATGTCTTCGGTCAATAGTTGGGTTGCCAGGCTCCTGTGTTTGCTACCTTACGTTCCGCTATATCGGCTAAGGTAGTAAAGGGAGCACTACTGCGATTGTGCCCTAGTTTACCCAAAGGAGCACCTCAGTAGAGAAAGCCGAAAACTGACTGTCATGATGCGGCGAGAGCCGGTCAGCTCTTCGGAGGTTTCAAATCGATAGAGATTTTTCCGCACTACGCGAAGGACCGGTACTTACCCGGTCAGGCGCTTATAGCATTCTAGTTCGGATACTAGGGGCTGCGCCCACACTTTTTGTCAAACTCCTATGGCTAAGTGAGAGTACTAAAGCCATACAGTCTAATTGCCTGGTTCGTTGCGCTAAACACCTCCTTCAAGGACCTAACAATTGGATCAAGAGTGTTTAGATTCCACCCCGAACACCCCCATACTACCTACATGGGGGCAGAAGCCGACGACCGGCCAACTCTCAGATTTCATACAAAACGGCCGCACTTACATAACAACTTTGTTTCATATTACAAGGCATAGACAACTCGAATATATTTATTCAAAGATAATGTCTTGCGAACACTGCGTCACTACAAGGCAAGACCCCTCCAGGACGTCTCCAAAATACCGCTCGGGTGTGCGGTGCTCCTTGCCCTCGGGCGGGCCCTCGGTCACAAGCCTAGCGTCCATCTTCGCCCACCACGCCTTGACTCGTGTGAAGGCCATCCGTGCTCCCTCGATGCAGACCGATCACTTGATGACGTCCAACCGAGGACAGGCGTCCACCAGCCGCTTCACGAGGCCGAAGTAACTGCCGTGTATAGCTTCGGCGGGCCACAGCCGGATTATTAAATCCTTCATGGCCAGTTCGGCCACCCTATGCAGTTCGACCAGCTGTTTCAGCTAATCGGTGAAGGGCACGGGATGCTTTGGCGCAAGGTATTGCGACCAGAACAGCTTCTCCGTTGAGCTCCCCTCTTTGGCTCGGAAGAACTCCGCAGCGTCTGACACACTGCGCGGCAGGTCCGCAAGCGCCCCTGGAGAACTCCGAATCCGGGTTAGTAAGACATACTTCTTCTTCACATACTTGCTTTGCATACTAAATGCCTTACCCGCCGCAATCTTCTTGGCCTCCTGGATCTCCTGGAGGGCGCCCTGGGCCTCAACCCGGGCTTCTTCTGCGCTCTGGCGGGCCTTGGCGAGTTCGGCCTCTCGGGCCGAAACGTTGCACTCCAAGGCCTCGCACTTCTTCACAGCATCCTGGAGCTCTTGCTGAACCGCGTTGACCCTGGCCTTGAGCTTTTTGCGGGCGGCTTGCTCCTTGGCAGCTTTCTCCTCGGCTTCAGCCAGGGCCTTTTTAAGGGCCTCGACCTCGGTCATTGCTCCTACACATATCATAAACGCTATGGTCAATAGACATCATTTATTCTTTCCGAATATATAGCAACTCAATAATTACCTTGCTGGTCTGCTAGCTCCTTACTCGCTTGGCTGAGCTCCTCCTCGGCCCGCTCCAGTTTCTGCTTTAGTCCGGAGACTTCGGCAGCGTGTGAGGTCGCGGCCAGCAACGACGCCTGCTCATTAATACAAGACACACTTAGTTAGTTTCCTGCAAAAACAAATTGATCCTCTGTTCGGTTTTTTCTTTCCGAACACCGGATAGTGTCTCAGGGGCTACTCTCTATATGGGGATTTTCTCCTTTGTGTCGCTTACCTCAAAACCTCTCAGCAGGCCGCTGTAGGCTTCGGTCAGTCCGCTCTTGACGGACTGAACCCTCTCAATCACCGTACCCATAAGGATACTGTGTTCTTCCACAATGGAAGCGCCTCGCAGCGCTTCTAGAAGATTGTCCGGTGCCTCTGGTTGAACAGAGGTCACCGGTGGGATAGGCACACCTTCGTCTTTCAAAGGAGGCTGCACGCTGGACTCCGGAGCCGTGGAGGTCTCCGAAACCGTATCCGGACGGGGACCGAATTGAATACGCCCCCATCGCCAGTCTCCATGGGGGACTGCTCCCCCATGTGTTCGGCGGCCGAGGTTTCGCCCTCTGGCGCCACCCTGACAGCCTCCCGAGACTGTCCCTGGCCTGGGAAAGTCCTTAGAGACAGCACCTCAGCGTCGCCCTTGGCTCTGGGCGAGTAAGCGACCGGCGGTGACGCACTGGCCATCGCCCTTGAATCCAACGAACCTCTTGATGAGGATCGCTGGGAGCTGCCGTGGGGCGGACTGCAATTGCACAATTAACCATGTTAATACAATAAGGAGAAAAAGGCCGGATACACGAGCAAGTACGAGTATGTCAGTACTTACGACACGGTCAGGGGCTTGCTCCGGGGGGGTCGCTCCGGACTGCTGTCAATGTCCCACGCGGTTTTATCCGCAAGGGAGCCTTTCCCCTTCTTGGGCGCCTCTGCCTCCAGATTCGTGGAGGCCGCCCTCTTCTTCCTCCCCCCATCAGGGGGAGGGTTGCTTTCCTCCTCCTCCTCTTCGTCGTCTTCGGAGGCAGAGGAGTGAGTCTTATCTTCGGACATCACGTTCGAAGTGCCCTTGCGGCGGGGGCCACCCCAGCCCCCTTGGCCTTCTTCTCCGGCGGCTGATAGGGCGCCGGGACCAGCATCTTCGCCAGGAGCGGGATGACTGGCTCTTCGGGCAGCAGTGTCGAACTGTGAATTCGCTCCGCTTCCTCCATCCATTCCTGAAAAGATAAATTAGAAAAAGTTTAGTTACCCTCCTTGGACAAGCAGGTAGAGAATACACGTTGAGATGTGAAGGACTTACGGCACTGGTGGGGTGGGCAAGATCGTGCCCACGATCCGACTCTATGGCCGGCGGCTTCTCGTCACCCTTGAAGAGCAGCTTCCAGGCGTCTTCGTGGGTGGTGCCGAAGAGTCTCACCAAGGTCTGGTGCTTCTCCGGATCGAATTCCCATAGAGGGGAAGTTCGGCTTTAATAGGGGAGGATCTTGCGAGCTAACATAACCTATATCACGTCGACGAGCTTGATGTTTTTGTCCACCATGCTCTGGATACGCGTCTGCAGCGCCATCAGCTCGTCCGACGAAGACCAATTTGGGCCCTTCTCCATCCAGGAGGTCAGTCGCATTGGAGCCTCGGACTTGAATTCGGGAGCCGCGGCCCACGTGGCGTCGCGGGGCTCTGTGATATAAAACACAGCTTCTGCCATTCCTTGACAGTCTCCACAAACGTGCCTTTGGGCCATGTGACGTTGGGCATCTTGCTCACCATGGCTCCTCCGCACTCCACGTGTTGGCCGTCCACCACCTTTGGCTTCACGTTGAAGATCTTAAGCCACAGGCCGAAGTGGGGCTGGACGCGGAGGAAAGCCTCACACACGACATTGCCAAGATGTTGAGGAAAGAGTTCGGGGCTAGATCATGGAAATCTAGCCCGTAATAGAACATGAGTCCGCAGACGAAATGGTGGAGTGGAAACCCTAGTCCGCGGACGAAATGAGGGAGGAATACCACCCTCTCATTGGGTTTCAGTGTGGGGACGACTTGTCCCTTGGCCGGAAGCCGGTGGGCGATCTCCTTCGCCAGATACCCGCCTCCCGAAGCTCGGCGATGTCCTTTGCCGTGACAGAAGAAGCCATCCACTTGCCTTGACCTCCGGGTCCGGACATGGTTGAGAGCTTGCTCAGAGTGGAAAAAACGAGAACTTGGGCGCTGGAGCTCGAGAATGGAAGGGCAGAGGATGAAGGAAGGCATGGGTGAAGAAGGGGAATCCTTATCCCCTTATAAAGGCAGTAAAACTCGAATGCCTCCCCACTCTCCTAAAAACTCGCCTATTCCCAAGGGTTGTGTAAACGGCACGGTTGGATTACCCATGCCCGTATTGATGAGAATCCCGCAATAAGGGGACACGATCTCTGCTTTGACAAGATGTGCCAATGGAAACCGCATTTCAAAACGCGGAACGGCAGAAGAAAAAGGTTCGAAATAATGACCAGGCAGGCGTGACATCATCTTGCGAAAAGTTGTCCGCGGAGGGGACTCGTGAAATATTATACTCTCTACGGCTGTGTGTGTGGTACTTGTGTTGCAGATCCGGACACGTTCGTTGCGTCCGAAGACTATCTTGAAGTATTTGGAAAGGAGAACCCGCCTTCCAATGCCGAAGACAATTTGCGCGTCGGACGCCTCGTCATTGAAGCCTGGTTCAGGGGCTACTGAGGGAGTCCTGGACTAAGGGGTCCTCGGGCGTCTGGACTATTGGACATGGGTCGGACTAATGGGCTGAGAAGATACAAGACCGAAGACTTTCTCCCGTGTCCGGATAGGACTCTCCTTGGCGTGGAAGCCAAGCTTGGCGACATATGAAGATTCCTTTCTCTGTAACCGACTTTGTACAACCCTAGTTCCCGCCGGTGTCTATATGAACCGGAGGGCTTAGTCCGGAAACGGACACAGTCATACAGGCTAGACTTCTAGGGTTTTAGCCATTACGATCTCGTGGTAGATCAACTCTTGTAATACTCATATTCATCAAGATCAATCAAGCAGGAAGTAGGGTATTACCTCCATAGAGAGGGCCCGAACCTGGGTAAACATTGTGTCCCCTGTCTCCTGTTACCACCGACCTTAGACGCACAACTCGGGACCCCCTACCCGAGATCCGCCGGTTTTGACACCAACAACCATCATCGCCATGAAGGCCAAGGACCAGAGGGAGAACCTCTCCCCATCCAGGGGGGAGGCCATGGAGGAGGAAGCACAAGGGGGAGAACCTCTCCTCCTCTCTCTTGGTGGCGCCGGAGTGCCATCGAGAGGGGAATCATCGCCGTGGTGATCGTCTTCATCAACATCACCATCATCATCACCATCCTCATCTCTTTTACGCGGTCCACTCTCCCGCACCCCGCTGTAATCCCTACTTGAACATGGTGCTTCATGCCACATATTATGATCCAATGATGTCTTGCCATCCTATGATGTTTTGAGTAGATATCCTTTGTCTTTGGGTTGATTGATGATCTAGATTGGTATGAGTTGTATGTTTTATTTTGGTGCTGTCCTATGGCACCCTCCGTGTCGCGCAAGCGTGAGGGATTCCCACTGTAGGGTGTTGCAATATGTCCATGGTTTGCTTATTGTCTACGTTGCGTGAGTGACTGAAACACAAACACGGATAAGCGGGACATGGCGTATGGGAATAAAGAGGACTTGATACTTTAATGCTATGGTTGGGTTTTACCTTAATGATCTTTAGTAGTTGCGGATGCTTGCTAGAGTTCCAATCATAAGTGCCTATGATCCAAGACGAGAAAGTATGTTAGCTTATGCCTCTCCCTCATATGAAATTGCAATAGTGATTACCGGTCTTGTTAACGATTGCCTAGGACAATTCCGCGCACCGATCCATCATTATTCCACACTCGCTATTTATAATATTTAGTAATATATTCTAACTTAATGATAACAACACCTACTTTTATATTTTAGCTCTCCGATATCATGCAAAGTTATCCTCTTCATACCCACAATGTAGTTTTATTTCTCGTTTCTAGTTGGAAGCAAACGTTCGGTGTACGTAGAGTCGTATCAGTGGCAGATAGGGCTTGAGAGAATATTGATCTTACCTTTTGCTCCTTGTGGGTTCGACACTCCATACTTATCACTTCCACCTTTGGAAATTGCTAGGATGATTCCCTACACTTGGGGATTATCATACCATCGAACTAAGCAAAATAAGATGCATAAAGGATAAACATCACATGCAATCAATATAAGTGATATGATATGGCCATCATCATCCTGTGCCTTTGATCTCCATCTCCAAAGCACCGTCATGATCACCAACGTCACCGGCGCGACACCTTGATCTCCATCGTAGCATCGTTGTCGTCTCGCCAACTATTGCTTCTACGACAATCGCTACCGCTTAGTGATAAAGTAAAGCAATTACATGGCGATTGCATTTCATACAATAAAGCGACAACCATATGGCTCTTGCCAGTTGCCGATAACTTCGTTACAAAACATGATCATCTCATACAATAAAATTTAGCATCATGTCTTGACCATATCACATCACAACATGCCCTGCAAAAACAAGTTAGACGTTCTCTACTTTGTTGTTGCAATTTTTACGTGGCTGCTATGGGCTGAGCAAGAACCGTTCTTACCTACGCATCAAAAGCACAACGATTTTTCGTCAAGTATGCGCTGTTTTAACCTTCAACAAGGACCAGGCGTAGCCACACTCGATTCAACTAAAGTTGGAGAAACTGACACCCGCCAGCCACCTATGTGCGAAGCACATCGGTAGAACCAGTCTCACGTAAGCGTACCCGTAATGTCGGTCGGGGCCGCTTCATTCAACAATACCGCCGAATCAAAGTATGACATGCTGGTAAGCAGTATGACTATTATTGCCCACAACTCACTTGTGTTCTACTCGTGCATATAACATCTACGCATAAGCCTGGCTCTGATACCACTATTGGGGAACGTAGTAATTTTAAAAAAAATCCTACGCACACGCAAGATCATGGTGATGCATAGCAACGAGAGGGGAGAGTGTTGTCCACGTACCCTCACAGACCGAAAGCGGAAGCGTTATGACAACGCGGTTGATGTAGTCGTACGTCTTCACGATTGACCAATCCTAGTGCCGAAAGTACGACACCTCTGCGATCTGCACATGTTTGGCTCAGTGACGTCCCACGAACTCACGATACAGTAGAGTGTCGAGGGAGAGCTTCATCAGCATGACGGCGTGATGACGGTGATGATGAAGCTCGGCGCAGGGCTTCGCCTAAGCACTACGACGATAAGACCGAGGTGGATTATGGTGGATGGGGGCAACGCACACGGCTAAGGGATCAATGATCAACTTGTGTGTCCATGGGGTGCCCCCTCCCCCGTATATAAAGGAGTGGAGGAGGGGAGAGGGCCGGCCTCCTAGGCGTGCCTAAGGGGGGAGTCCTACTCCCGGTGGGAGAAGGATTCCCCCTTCCCTAGTTGGAGTAGGAGAGGGAAGGAAGGGGGAGAAGAAGAGAAGGAAAGGGCACCATCAGAGACACCTGTAGAGCACCTTTATAATCACCCAGTTACGTTGTGACGTTTGGTACCACACAAAGTGTTCCTCCGGTATTCGGGAGTTGCATAATCTCATAGTCATAGGAACATGTATAAGTCATGAAGAAAGCAATAGCCACATACTAAACGATCAAATGCTAAGCTAACGGAATGGGTCAAGTCAATCACATCATTCTCTAATGATGTGATCCCGTTAATCAAATGACAACTCATGTCTATGGCTAGGAAGCTTAACCATCTTTGATTCAACGAGCTAGTCAAGTAGAGGCATACTAGTGACACTCTGTTTGTCTATGTATTCACACATGTACTAAGTTTCCGGTTAATACAATTCTAGCATGAATAATAAACATTTATCATGATATAAGGAAATATAAATAACAACTTTATTATTGCCTCTGGGGCATATTTCCTTCAGTCTCCCACTTGCACTAGAGTCAATAATCTAGATTACACAGTAATGATTCTAACACTGATACGTCTCCAACGTATCTATAATTTTTTATTGTTCCATGCTATTATATTATCCATATAGGATGTTTTATATGCATTTATATGCTATTTTATATGATTTTTGGGACTAACCTATTAACCTAGAGCCCAGTGCCAGTTTTTGTTTTTTCCTTGTTTTTGAGTATCGCAAAAAAGGAAAACCAAACGGAGTCCAATTGACCTGAAAATTGAAGGAGATTTTTGGACCAGAAGAAGCCCACGGAGTATCGGAGATGGACCAGAGGAGTCCCGAGGCCACCACGAGGGTGGGGGCGCCCTACCCCCTGGGTGCGCCACCCTATCTCGTGGCCGCCTCGGGGACCCCCTGACTTGTTTCCAACTCCAACACCTCTTATATATACCCAAACTTCCAAAAAGAAACCTAGATCGGGAGTTCTGCCGCCGCAAGGCTCTGTAGCCACCAAAAACCAATCGGGACCCTGTTTCGACACCCTATCGAAGGGGGGATCCCTCACCGGTGGCCATCTTCATCATCCCGGCGCTCTCCATGATGAGGAGGGAGTAGTTCACCCTCGGGGCTGAGGGTATGTACTAGTAGCTATGTGTTTGATTTCTCTCTCTCTCTCGTGTTCTTGATTTGGCATGATCTTGATGTATCGCAAGCTTTGCTATTATAGTTGGATCTTATGATGTTTCTCCCCCTCTACTCTCTTGTAATGGATTGAGTTTTCCCTTTGAAGTTATGTCATCGGATTGAGTCTTTAAGGATTTGAGAACACTTGATGTATGTCTTGCGTGGGATACCCGTGGTGACAATGGGGTATTCTATTGATTCACTTGATGTATGTTTTGGTGATCAACTTGCGGGTTCTGTGACCTTGGGAATCTATGCATAGGGGTTGGCACACGTTTTCGTCTTGACTCTCCGGTAGAAACTTTGGGGCACTCTTAGAAGTTCTTTGTGTTGGTTGAATAGATGAATCTGAGATTGTGTGATGCATATCGTATAATCATACCCGTGTGAAAGAACATGCAGTGCCCCCATGTTTGGTTTTGGTAATTGATGACAATCTCTATGGACTAATGGTTGCCTTGAGTTATATTTGAAGGATTTGTCCATAGGCATTTCTTGAAGTCCATGTGTTGCTTTCAAGGAGTTTATGTGGTGACCAAGGTGTTATTAAGGAATTATCCAAAGATTGGTCATGTGAGAGTTGAGCTTATTGCAAGCATGTCTTGAAGAAGAAGATTGTGCGATCATTCATGTTTACCTTCAAGACATCATCCAAATGAAGAGGGTTGGAAAGAGTCAAGGTTGATCAAGACTAAGTCAAGAGTGAATCAAGTTGATCAACACACAAAGCGCACAATATGTACCGAGGGATCAAGTGATCCCATGGTATGGTAAGCATTGTCAATTACGCTTTGTGTACTAACCCATGGTCTTCGTGAGAGTTCTTTGTGGGGTTAGGTTGCGGTGTGCAAGTTCAAGTGAAGCGGGCAAGTTCAAGTAAAGCATCACGAAGAGATCAAATGCTTGAAGCTTGCCATCCGTTGTGGTGACAATGGACTTGTGAAGATGTGCGGAAGGGTGGCTCACCCATAGTGGAGTATGGGGGAGCAATCAACTAGTCTTCATCGAGCCAACGCAATCAAGAAAGGTGGTCCATCTTGAGGGAGTCAAGATCGTCATCATCTAGCTCAAGTGGACCATGTGCAAGGCAAAGGTTTGCTCTTGATAGGTTTTCTATTTTACCGGTCTCATGATGGTAGTTGGGAGACCGGGTTATAGGATCGATTGCCGTACTATCAAGGGGGGCTCTCGATGAGTAGCTTGATCGTATCGTTCATAGAGACATCAAACCATTGCATCCTTGCATCATCTTTATTGGTTCTTGTTTGGTTCTTCTCTTTGTGAGTTTTGGAGCTTATGGTCATCTTGATGACAAGCTCGAGTTCATCGAAAACGCAGTTCACTCGCATCTTCTATGATGTTTTCGATGTTGGAGGTTATGCCGGTTCTTCTCGGTTGGAGGTTTCACTCCTCTATTTGTTAGGCATACCTCCCCTGCCTCTGCTGTTTTGATGCTACTCGTCGTCTTGTATCCAACAAGCTTGAGTTTGCTCAATTCGGAGCTCATATGAAAAGGTTTTGGCAGTTCTGTTTTTCTCCCTGCAGTAGTACCGCGGTGGCAGCAGTAGTACCGCTTGTAGCGTCAAGTGGTAGTACCGCTCCAGTACCGCTCTACTACCGCCTTGATTTTGCGTCTGCTCTTTTCGTGTCGGGTTCGGCAGTAGTCGCGTGGCAGTAAGGCACGGTAGTACCGCTCCGGTCGAGCGGTAGTACCGCTACTGCACTACTGCCTCCGTACTCTGCTCTGTCCTGCCTCCTTTTGTCCCGTGTTCTACTCCTCCAGCGGTAGTACCGCTGGGGTGAGCGGTAGTACTGCTTATCGGCGGTACTACCGCCCCAAGGTTCTTTTTTTGTTGCTCCTTTTCACTGCTTCTTCCGCTCGAGCGGTAGTACCGCTCGTGGAGCGGTAGTACCGCTCGTGTGCGGGCTGAGCACATAACGGTTGGATTTTCCCCCTCCTATAAAAGGGGGTCTTCTTCCCCAATGAACCTTATCCTTTAAGCTCATGTTCTTCCCCCATTGTTGACCTTTTTCGAGCTTGCTAACTCTCAATCCCTCCATGGATTCTTGCTAGTTTTTGGGGGAAAGAGAGAGGAGATCTAGATCCATATTTCCACCAATCACTTTCTCCTCTATGTGACGGGAACCCTTTGGATCTAGATCTTGGAGTTCTTTGTGTTCTCTTCTTCGTTGTTCCTCTCATTTTCCTCCCTAGCATTAGTTGCTTCAGTGGGATTTGGGAGAGAAGGACTTGGGCACTCCGTGTGCCCTTGCCATTGCATTTGGTGCATCGGTTTGAGTTCTCTACGGTGGTACGTGGAAGTTACAAGTTGAGAAGCTTATTACTCTTTGGTGCTTGGTACCCTTGAGCTTCTTCCTCTTGGGTGCTTGGGCGCCCTAGACGGTTGGTGGTGTTCGGAGCTCAATCATTGTGGTGTAAAGCTCCGGGCAAGCGTCAGGGTCTCCAATTAGGTTGTGGAGATCGCCCCGAGCAATTTGACGGGTTCCGGTGACCGCCCCCAAGGGTTGCCAAAGTGTACGGGTTCGGTGACCGCCCCCAACGGTTTCCATTTGTACGGGTTCGGTGACCGCCCTCAAGGGTCCCTTAGTGGAATCACGGCATCTTGCATTGTGCGAGGGCGTGAGGAGATTATGGTGGCCCTAGTGGCTTCTTGGGGAGCATTGTGCCTCCACACTGCTCCAAACGGAGATTAGCATCCGCAAGGGTGTGAACTTCGGGATACATCGTCGTCTCCGCGTGCCTCGGTTATCTCTTACCCGAGTCCTTTACTTATGCACTTTACTTTGTGATAGCCATATTGTTTCTTGTCATATATATTGCTATCACCTAAGTAGTTTTTCTTGCTTAGCATAAGTTGTTGGTGCACATAGGTGAGCCTAGTTGTTGTAGGTTTTGTGCTTGACAAATTAACCGCTAGGTTTATTCCGCATTTGTTCAAGCCTCAACCGTAATTATTTTAAAGCGCCTATTCACCCCCCCTCTAGGCGACATCCACGATCTTTCACCGTGGATACTTGAGGTGACATTGGAGTATCTAGGTGACATTAGGGTTTTGCTGGATTTGTGTCTTAAGGTGTTATTATAGTACGAACTCTATGATAGATTGAACGGAAAGAATAGCTTCGTGTTATTTTACTACGGACTCTTGAATAGATCGATCAGAAAGAATAACTTTGAGGTGGTTTCGTACCCTACAATAATCTCTTCGTTTGTTCTCTGCTATTAGTGACTTTGGAGTGACTCTTTGTTGCATGTTGAGGGATAGTTATATGATCCAATTATGTTATTATTGTTGAGAGAACTTGCACTAGTGAAAGTATGAACCCTAGGCCTTGTTTCAACGCATTGCAATACCGTATGTTCTCACTTTTATCATTAGTTACCTCGCTGTTTTTATATTTTTAGATTACAAAAACCTATATCTACCATCCATATTGCACTTGTATCACCATCTCTTCGCCGAACTAGTGCACCTATTCAAGTTACAATTGTATTGGGTGTGTTGGGGACACAAGAGACTCTTCATTATTTGGTTGCAGGGTTGCTTGAGAGAGACCATCTTCATCCTACGCCTCCCACAGATTGATAAACCTTAGGTCATCCACTTGAGGGAAATTTGCTACTGTCCTACAAACCTCTGCACTTGGAGGCCCAACAACGTTTACAAGAAGAAGGTTGCATAGTAGACATCAAGCAATTTCTGGCGCCGTTGCCGGGGAGGTGAGTGCTTGAAGGTATATCTTTAGATCTTGCAATCGAATCTTTTTGTTTCTTGTTTTATCACTAGTTTAGTTTATAAAAGAAAACTACAAAAAAATGGAATTGAGGGTGCCTCATATGCTTCGTCTTTTTAATGTCTTTCGTGAAAATGATGGAAGGAAAATTGTGCTCAAGTACTAGAAGAAGAATTACATAGAATGCTTGGCATAAAATATGTGAATGATAACATGATTGCAATGTTGTTAGTATGAATTCTTTGAATATCCATAGTACTAATTGAGGGAGTCCTGGACTAAGGGGTCCTCGGGTGTCCGGCCTGCTATCCATGGGCCGGACTGATGGGCTGTGAAGACATGAAGACCGAAGACCATACTCGTGTCCGGATTGGACTTTCCTTGGCGTGGAAGGCAAGCTAGGTGACCAGCTGTGAAGATTCCTTCTTATCTAACCGACTCCATGTAACCCTAGATCTCTCTGGTGTCTATATAAACCGGAGAGCATAGTCCGGATAGGACATATTCATGACCATATTCATAGGCTAGGCTTTTAGGGTTTAGCTATTATGATCTCGTGGTAGATCAACTCTTGTAAACACTCATATTCATCAAGATCAATCAAGCAGGAAGTAGGGTATTACCTCCGTAGAGAGGGCCCGAACCTGGGTAAACATCGTGTCCCCCGTCTCCTGTTACCATCGATCCTAGACGCACAGTTCGGGACCCCTTACCCGAGATCACCTGTTTTGACACCGACATTGGTGCTTTCATTGAGAGTTCCATTCTGCCGTCATCAAAAGGTTTGATGGCCCCTTCAATCGTCAATGATGACGCTGTCCAGGGAGAAACCTTTCTCCCCGGACAGGTATTCGTGTTCAGCGGCTTCGTACTGCGGGCCAACTCGCTTGGCCATCTGGAGCAGATCGACAGCTACACCCTGGCCATCAGGTCAGATTCAGAAACTTGAACTATGTTGCGGACATCCGTGGAGACTTGATCTTCGACGGATTCGAGACCGCGGCAATCGCTCCCCGCTGCCCCGATGGACATGGCTTAAACCTGTCATCGGGCCGCATCCAGGAGAGAACTCCTGCAACAACTCTGGCCTTAGATCCGGAGCAGATCAAGTCCCCCGAAGATGGGAAGCTTAACCCTATCACGGGGGCTACCGATTCTGCGACGTTGGAGCCGCTCACAGATTCCACTGCGTACGGCACCTGCATCAACGGAACCCCAGACTCTTCTCCGGCGTCGAGTTCTGAACCCTGCGAGCCCGCGGATACCGAACTCGATCGGTTATCGATCTTCAAGTTTAGCGCCACAGATGTCTTCCAACACTCGCCCATGGGCGACCTACTAAACTCATTAAAAAACCTATCCCTGGCAGATGGCTCGTCGCCAAACTATGTTCAGTTCGAACTTATGGCGGATGATGGAGAATTTTGCTTCCCACCCGCCACCCACTTTATAGCCACCATCGAAGACCCAACCAACACGCCCGACCCCCGCTCCGAAGACATTGTCGGTATGGACGACGATGAGGGGCAGGGCCAGAGCTTGCTACTCGCTAGACACGAGATGGCCACTTCCTGGTATGATGTGTGTATGATAGACACACCCGATGATGAGAAGGATCCAGTCGAGAATAAACCTCCTGGTACACAGTCCGAACACCAGCGCCCACGGCGCCGCTCCAAGCCACATCGCCCAAGAGAAAACATTGCTAGCACAAGAAAAGACAACACTCCGGACAATGAAGACCCTGTTGAGGTAGAATCCGAACAGGAGG
Source organism: Aegilops tauschii subsp. strangulata (assembly GCF_002575655.3). Classification (NCBI taxonomy): domain Eukaryota; kingdom Viridiplantae; phylum Streptophyta; class Magnoliopsida; order Poales; family Poaceae; genus Aegilops; species Aegilops tauschii. Next base: position 466,644,950 of record NC_053037.3, on the reverse strand, counting down.
AACAGGAAAGCGGGCAAGACAACCCTGATGAACAGGCCACATATGGAGACTTGGAGGACAGCAATTATCTCCCACCATCCGAGGAAGAGGAGATCCTCGGCAGCGAGGATTTTATCATGCCTAAGGAACCTCTTGAGCAAGAGCATTTCAAACGCCAGCTTATAGCCACCGCAAGGAGCTTAAGGAAGAAGCAGCTGCAACTTCAAGCAAGCCAAGATTTGCTCAATGATAGATGGACCGAGGTCTTGGCCGCTGAAGAATACGGCCTTAGTAGCCCAGACAAAAGCCACCCAAAGGGTAGGTGGCTCCCTCAATACGATGGTAGGGCGCTGGAGCCCACACCACCATCGAACATGCGGCGGGCCGGCCACAGTTCGGTCCTGACAAAGCAGCAGCCCAAACAGAGCAACATACCAACCTATCCGGCCATCAAATCAAGAGCAAAACAGCTCGAGGGAACACTCGCGACATCAACCAAGACCAGGAGGTTAGAGCAGGGTGCACAAGATCGATGTACAGATCACGGAGATACACCCCGACCGACTATGATGGTCACCCATTCGGACACTACAGAGCCGACCACGCCCGTTCCGAACTCTGTAAGCGGAGTCCGCCGGAGGTGCTTCACAGTGTGGCCCAACATAGAGGAGCCTCACACCCTCTCTGCTTCACCGACGAGGTAATGGAGCACGAATTCCCAGACGGGTTCAAACCCATTAACATCGAATCATATGATGGAACAACAGATCCCGCGGTATGGATTGAGGATTACCTCCTCCATATTCACATGGCTCACGGAGACGGCCTTCATGCCATTAAATACATACCTCTCAAGCTTAAGGGGCCAGCTCGCTACTGGCTCAACAATTTACCAGAAAATTCTATTGGTAGCTGGGAAGACTTGGAAGATGCCTTTCGAGACAACTACCAAGGAACATATGTCCGGCCTCTAGATGCCGATGACTTAAGTCATATTGTCCAGAAGCCCGGCGAGTCAGTCAGGGAGCTCTGGACTAGGTTCTTAGTCAAAAAGAACCAAATTGTCGACAGTCCGGATGCAGAAGCCCTAGCAGCCTTCAAACATGGCGTCCGACATGAATGGCTAGCGCGTCACCTCGGCCAGGAAGGACCCAAGTCCATGACAGCCCTTACCGCTCTAATGACTCACTTTTGTGTGGGAGAAGACAACTGGCTCGCTCGTAAAAGCAACAACGCCAGAGACCCGGGCACTTCCGAAATTCGAGACGGCAACGGTAAGCCACGTCGAACCGAACACAACAGTCGCAGTAATACATGCGACACAGCGGTGAACGCCGGATTTCACAATCCGAAGCCTGGTCAACAGAAGAAGCCACTAAAGGCAAACCAGGATGGACCATCCACCCTTGACAGGATATTGGACCGACCTTGTCAGATTCACGATCACCCTGATAGGCCAGCTAATCATACCAACAGAAACTGTTGGGTCCTCAAGCAGGCAGGCAAGCTCAACGCCGATCACAAGGGGAGGAGGCCACCAGGCGATAGAGACGACGGATCGGCTCGCCAGCCGAACACCAGGGGGCAGAAACACTTTCCCTCTGAAGTTCAACCACTCCCAGAACAGAAATAGCAGTTCGGCTTCCGTCGCCCACCTACTGTACTGGCAAAGTTTACACCACGCGTACATCACTATGCACTCAAGATACCATGGGCATCGGCAGAAGCACAATATGGACAACCCTGCAAGAATCCCCGTAACGTTCTTATCCGTCTTTCTTATTTTTCTTTATCATTTCTTAAAAACAGGTGACCATCAGGACAGCATCTACATCGGACTCTCTCGAAGTTCGGATCCGCACACTCACCTACAGGGCCACTCCCGTTAAGGATTCCCCTCCCCGAGGACGGGCGGCGCAGACGTGCGACAGGAGGTTCAAAATAAGCTTTTGTAGACCGCACTCTTTCTTTTGAGCCTGTACCATGCCCTTTTCCTCTGTTCCCAACCCCGAGCATGTCAAATAGCTGGGTTGTGGTTTTTATTCTTTATATATATTTATCATTGGCATATTGCTCCGCTCCCAGTAAACTTTATCTGAACTAATCTTTTATGCTCTTTCTACAATGAGTCCGGCCGTAACGGCTGCCTTACAAGACGCGCCTCGGCATAAATTGCCAGGGGCCCGATATGGGAACAAACGAGCCGCCAGTAAAAGTCCGAATAGCTCTATAGCGTACTTCGGCGTCGCAAGTTTGGCCTTATATGCATCAGCTCCGAATCATTGTCTTTGGTCAATAGTTGGGTTGCCCGGCTCCTGTGCTTGCTACCCTACGTTCCGCTCTATCGGCTAGGGTAGTAAAGGGAGAACTATTGCGATTGTGCCCTGGCCTAGACCGGATGAGCACCTTAGTAGAGAAAGCCAAAAACTGACTGTCATGATGCGGCGAGAGCTGGTCAACCACTTGACGACTTATTCGAATCTTTAGTGATTCTCCGTGTCACACGAGGGATCTTTTTTAGATCAACATATGTCAAGCACAATGCGCCGTATACATACCAGGGGCTATGTTGTAGCCCCACCATAAAACTCCTATGGCTAAGTGAAAGTGTTAACGCCCTATAGTCCGATTACCTGGTTCGCCACATTATCACCTCCTTTATGGACCAAGATGTTGGATAAAGAGTGATTAAATGCTTTTCCGAACACCCCCGTACTTCCTACGAGGGGGCTGAAGCCGACGACTGGAAAACTTTCAGATTATACTAAAACGGCCATAGAGGAGTAGATTAACTATAAAGTTGTCTATTACATCATTATATAAATCACTCGAACATTATATCTTTCGAGCATTGACCCTCTATCAAGCGGGCGGCCTCCAAGACGTCTTCAAAATAGTGCTCCGGCTCATTACGGTCCTGGCCCTTGGGTGGACTCCTCGCCGCAACATCAATGGCCTTCATCTTTCCCCAAAATCTTTTGACTCGGGCAAAGGCCATCCGTGCACCCTCAATGCACGCCGACCGCTTCACAGCGTCGATATGTGGCACCGCGTCAACAAGCCTCCGCACCAGGCCAAAATAACTACTCGGAATAGGCTCACTTGGCCACAACCGGATTATGACGTTCTTCATGGCGTCGCCAGATATCCTATGAAGCTCAGCCCACTGGGACATCTGTTCATTGAGCAACAGAGGGCGCTTCGACGCGCCGAATTGTGACCAGAAAAGCTTCTCCGTTGCATACCCCTCTTGTGCGTGGTAAAATTGCGCCGCATCGGAAGAACTCTTCGGCAAGTCCAAAAATTCAGCCGGAGAACTCCAGACCTGGTTTAGCTGAGCATAGTCCAGATCGCCAAACTTGGTCTGCAGCAAAAAGGGCTTACCGGCCGCTATCTCCTTAGCCTGTCGAATCTCTTCACGAGCTGCCCTAGATTCAGACCGAGCTTCACTCGCCTCTCGTACGGCCTTATCAAGCTCAGCCATCTTGGCTTTATTCTCCTTCTCAAGGAATTCACATCGGCTGGCAGTATTCTTCAATTCAAGCGCTAGTGCGGATATTTTCTCCTCACTTTGGCGTCGAGCTGTTTGTTCGGCTCTTAGATCAGCCGATGCCTTCTCGGCAGCCACACCACTACGCCGGGCCTGCTCCTTGGCCCGGGCCAGCTCCGCCCGAAGAGCTTCAACGGCGGCAGCACCATCTGCAATCATATAAACCATTTTCGGCATCAGGCCTACATTACAAGCACATTGGTGTAAGGAATGCTCGACGTATATACCTTGCGAGTCGTCAAGACGCCTGTTGATCAATGCAATGTCATCTTCCGCAATATCCAGCTTTCGCTGCAGTTCGGCCACTTCCGTATTTCGGGTAGCCGTAGGAAGGGAGGCAGCCTGTATTCCAAGTTAAATCAAGGTTAGCAACTGAGCATATCTTTTTGATCCTCCGATCGCTTCTGTCGGAAGGCAATCCAAGTCTCAGGGGCTACTGCATATACAACAGGTGCATTCTATCAATATTATTCAATTGGCAAAACTACATCACAAACCTCAAAACCCCTTAGGAGGCTCGTGAAGGCCTCGTTCAACCCGCTCTTCGCGGATAGAACCTTTTCAATCACCGTAACCATCAAGGCACGGTGTTCCTCCAAAATGGACGCTTGTCGCAGCATGTCCGTCAGCATTTCCGGCGCTTCTGGGTCTTCGGAAGCCGCCGCCGGAGTACGGTATTCCTTTGAAGGAATCCGCCCACTCGCCCCTGGGATCTTCTCCGGCTCTAAACCGGATAGGGCGGGGCCGCCATGCTTGATTCCCGAACCCTGAGTGACAGAGACACCACCTTCGGGTAATGCCCTCTTCGTTCCCTGCACTGCTTGTCGACCAGGAGGAGCCCCCTGGGATGATACCTCGGAATCATCCGCCCTGTTGGGCGAGGGGGCCGGAGGAGGCGTCTCACTCTCCATCATCTCTGGAAGAAGGTCTCCCGAGGAGGAGGATGATTGGGAAACCCCAGGCGTTGACCTGTGAAGACATACGTATGTCGGAGGATTACTTCAGTAATAAGAGAGGAAGGAGGTATGATTAAAGTACCCTGCTGCACTTACAGTTTGGCCAGAGGTTTATCCTCATCATAAAGCTCCACGTCAACATCGCTTGCCCGGCCTAAGCCGCCCGTCGATAGCGTTTTCCCTTTCTTGGAAGGTTTCCCCTCCTGACCTTCAGAAGCGGCCCTCTTCTTGCCATGGAAGGCCTCCTCTGCACCTTTGCCCTCGGGCGAGAGGGTTTTGGTTTCCCCGAACACAACGTATGATTTATCCTTAGGGCAGAAACCACCTCCGGCCTCCCTGTTCTCGCCCTCCTCCGCAGACACCTGCTACGGTGTCGGAGTCAGCATCCTCGTTAGTAGGGCGCTCGCAAAGTCTTCGGGAAGGGGCGCCGGACACCAGATCAACACCGCCTTCTTTATCCAGTCCTATGAAGGGACAGATTGTTCAATGTCTTACCAAGAGATACTCGAATAAAGGGCGTGCGAAGATCGAATGCTTACCGCAGTGTCCGGATGATTACAGTCGAGGCCAACATCTTCGGTGGTGTCCGGCCATTGCTCTCATTCCCCGAAATGTAATTTCCACATTCCCTCGTGCGTAGTGCCGAAGAAGTGCTGAAGAGTCCGCCGTCCTTCGGGATTAAACTCCCACATACGGAGAGGCCGCCGCTGACATGGCAGGGTCCGGCGGACCAGCATTACTTGAACGACGTTCACAAGACTGATGCCCTTCTCGGTAAGGCTTCGGATGCGACCTTGTAGAGTCTGCACTTCATTGACGAATCCCTAGTCCAGTCCCTTATTGATCCATGAAGCAAGCTGAATTGGAGGGCCGGGTCGGAACACAGGCGTAGCCGCCCACTTGGAGCCCCGCGGCTCATTGATATTAAACCACCCCTGCTTCCATAGGTCGTAAGACTTGGCGAAAGATCCTTCAAACCAAACCGCGCTGGCTAGCTTGCCTATGGTGACGCTGCCGCACTCTGCCTGCTCCTCCTCTGTCACCTGCGGCCTCACGTCAAAGGTCTTAAGCCACAAACCAAAGTGCAAAGGAGTCCGGAGGAAGGCCTCACATGTGACGATAAATGTTGAGATGAGGAGAATAGAGTCCGGGGCCAGATCGTGAAAGTCTAGCCCATAGTAAAACATGAGCCCCCGAACGAAGGGGTTAAGCGCGAACCCTAACCCATGGAGGAAGTGGGACACAAACACTACCCTCTCGCCGGATTTGGGGGTAGGAACGACCTGCCCCTGTGCAGGAAGCTGATGGAGGATTTCCGGGGTCAGATACCTCGTTGCGCGGAGCTTCACAATATCCTCCTCTGTGACAGAAGAAGCCACCCACCGGCCTGGACGGCTGGATCCGGACATGATTGAGGCTAGTGGCAATGGGAACCCGAGGGTTGGAACTTGGGGAGGCTAGGGTTGAGGAAGAAGCGAGCGCAAAGGAAGAAGACGAGTCTGGGACCCTATATAAAGACCCCAAGTACTAAGCGTATCCACCTGGGCCTTGAAACTTACCAATCTCCAGAGAGTTGTACCTGGGAGACGGTTGGGTTACCCACCTCTGCATTAATGAAAATCCCGTGAATAAGGGAACACGATCTCTGCCTTGGCAAGACAAGCCAGTAAAACCGCGTCCCGAGACGTGGGGCGACGCGCCGGCCAACAGTTGGAAATAGTGACCGGGCAGGCGTGATGTCATAAACAGTTACCAATAAATTAGGCTCGTATATTTTTTGCAACTATATATACAGGTCCGGATATATCTACTACATCCGAAGACTATCTTGGAGTTCAGAGAAAGGGGAACCCGCCTTGCAATGCCGAAGACAATCTGCGCGCCGGACTCCTCGTCATTGAAGCCAGGTTCAGGGGCTACTGAGGGAGTCCTGGACTAAGGGGTCCTCGGGCGTCCGGCCTGCTATCCATGGGCCGGACTGATGGGCTGTGAAGACATGAAGACCGAAGACCATACTCGTGTCCAGATTGGACTTTCCTTGGCGTGTAAGGCAAGCTATGCGACCAGCTGTGAAGATTCCTTCATATGTAACCGACTCCATGTAACCCTAGATCTCTCCGGTGTCTATATAAACCGGAGAGCATAGTCCGGATAGGACATATTCATGACCATATTCATAGGCTAGGCTTTTAGGGTTTAGCTATTACGATCTCGTGGTAGATCAACTCTTGTAAACACTCATATTCATCAAGATCAATCAAGCAGGAAGTAGGGTATTACCTCCGTAGAGAGGGCCCGAACCTGGGTAAACATCGTGTCCCCCGTCTCCTGTTACCATCGATCCTAGACGCACAGTTCGGGACCCCCTACCCGAGATCCGCCGGTTTTGACACCGACACTAATGATGATTGCACTATTCATGATGAAAATGTCTCTTATAAGCATGTCAATTTTTGTGGAGTGCATAGAGTTTGCAAGTACACACCAAATAGGGAAGATAGATTTTGCAAGAGGCATAAGTATTTAGAAACCAAATGGTTGCAAGAAAGGCTAGATGTTTGTGCTGAAAATTTAAAATTTCTTAGTCATCCTTGTGAACTTTGCAATGAACGTAGTCATTTAAATATCCAATGCAAATTGTTTCATGATTGTATCGTGTCCAAAAATTGTGATGACTTATTTCCCTTGCGCATCATAATGAACTTAGTTTGCTTGTGGGTTATGAAGAAATGAAAGGTATAACTAAGGATATGCCAGAATTTGTCCTTGATAAAGTTCTTGATTTTGATCTAGAGGAAATTTATATGTATTGTGCGGTGAATTGCATTGAAAATCCTTATATTTCCAATTACATAAAGACAAGAAAACAAATACGCGATGAAGAGAATACTAATGAAAGGGAAGAGACTTCCCAATATCCTCCTATTTCTTATGATGAATTAGGTAACGAGGAGGAGCCTTCTATTCAACCAATCTCATTAATAAGGAGCTCCAAAAAGAGGATTAAACCCACACATAGTGTGAAGAAGAAAAAGAATAGATGGAGAAGCAAAGGTAAAATGGCATCTCTCCCAAATGATGTTGCTCCTATTACTCATTGTGATGATGATAATTGCTATACTATTGGTGTTATCCATATTATTAATGATGAGAGTGATTATGCTTATGATATGAAAAGGCCCTAGCTTGGGGATGCTATGTTTGATGAGAATGACATGTTTGATAATTTATTTGCTGCAATTAATTTTTATCCCAAGCTTGGGGATGCTATGTTTAATGAAGATGATATTTTTAGCCTCCCAAGTTTTGATGAGCAAATTTATTATGATGATAGCATGCCTCCTATTTATGATGATTATTGTGATGACACTTATGATATAAAAAGTAGTGATGTTTATATTTATAAAACTTTTCATGATTATGATTACCCTTTTTCTTAACATTACTCTTTTAATGTGGAAACAATTTATATCAATCGAGTTTCTTATGATACTCCCACTACTATTCATGAGAAGAAATTTGCTTATGTGGAGAGTGATAAAAATTATATGCTTGTAGATCATGAAAAGAATGCTTTATGTGATGGTTATATTGTTTAATTCATTCATGATGCTACTGAAAATTATTATGAGGGAGGAACATATGCTTGTAGGAATTGCAATAATATCAAGTTTCCTCTCTATGTACTTAAAGTTTTGAAGTTATGCTTGTTTTGCCTTCCTATGCTAGTTGATTATTGTTCCCATCAATTATTTGCTCACAAAATCCCTATGCATAGGAAGTGGGTTAGACTTAAATGTGCTAGTCATATTCTTCATGATGCTCTCTTTATGTTTCAATTCTTATCTTTTATGTGAGCATCATTGAAATCATCATGCCTAGCTAGGGGCGTTAAACGTTAGCGCTTGTTGGGAGGCAACCAAATTTTATTTTTGTTCTTTGCTTTTGCTCCTGTTTAGTAATAAATAATTCATCGAGCCTCTGTTTAGATGTGGTTTTATGTTTTAATTAGTGTTTGTGCCAAGTATAACCTTTGGGAAGACTTGGGTGAAGTCTTTATGATCTTGCTGTAAAAAACAGAAACTTTAGCGCTCACGAGATTAGCTACCATTTTTTACTGGAGAGTGATTTTAGGTTGATTCTTTTTCAGAAGATTAATAGACAAATTCATCAGGTCCACCAATTTATTTTAGAATTTTTGGAGTTCCAGAAGTATACATTTGATACAGATTACTACATACTGTTCTGTTTTTGATAGATTTTGTTTTCTATGTGTTGTTTGCTTATTTTGATGAATCTATGAGTAGTATCGGAGGGTATGAACCATAGAGAAGTTGGAATACAGTAGATATTACACCAATATGAATTTAGAATGAGTTCACAACAGTACCTAAGTGGTGATTTATTTTCTTATACTAACGGAGCTTACGAGTTTTCTGTTGAGTTTTGTGTTGTGAAGTTTTCAAGTTTTGGGTAAAGATTCGATGGACTATGGAATAAGGAGTAGCAAGAGCCTAAGCTTGGGGATGCCCCAGAAGGCATCCCCTCTTTCGTCTTCGTTCATCGGTAACTTTACTTGGAGCTATATTTTTATTCACCACTTGATATGTGTTTTGCTTGGAGCGTCATTTTATTTTATTTTGTTTTTCTTTCTGTTTGAATAATATCCCAAGATCTGAAATTCTTAAATGTTAGAGAGTCTTCACATAGTTACATAATAATTCGACTACTCATTGATCTTCACTTATATCTTTTGGAGTAGTTTGTCATTTGCTCTAGTGCCTCACTTACATCTTTTTAGAGCACGGTGGTGATTTTATTTTATAGAAATTATTGATCTCTCATGCTTCACTTATATTATTTTGAGAGTCTTTTAGAACAGCATGGTAATTTGCTTTCATTATGAAACTAGTCCTAATATGATAGGCATCCAAGATGGGTATAATAATAACTTTCATATAAAGTGCATTGAATACTATGTGAAGTTTGATACTTGATAATTGTTTTGAGATATGAAGATGGTGATATTAGAGTCATGCTAGTTGAGTAGTTATGAATTTGAGAAATACTTGTGTTAAAGTTTGTGATTCCCGTAGCATGCACGTATGGTGAACCGTTGTGTGATGAAGTCGGAGCATGATTTATTTATTGATTGTGTTCCTTATGAGTGGCGGTCGGGGACGAGCAATGGTCTTTTCCTACCAATCTATCCCCCTAGGAGCATGCGCGTAATACTTCGTTTCGATAACTAATAGATTTTTGCAATAAGTATGTGAGTTCTTTATGACTAATGTTGAGTCCATGGATTATACGCACTCTCAACCTCCCACCATTGCTAGCCTATCTAATACCGCGCACCTTTCGCCGGTATCATACACCCACCATATACCTTCCTCAAAACAGCCATCATACCTACCTATTATGGCATTTCCATAGCCATTCTGAGATATATTGGCATGCAACTTTCCACCGTTCCGTTTATTATGACACGCTTCATCATTGTCATATTGCTTTGCATGATCATGTAGTTGACATCATATTTGCGGCAAAGCACCGTTCATGTTTTTCATACATGTCACTCTTGATTCATTGCACATCCCGGTACACCACCGGAGGCATTCACATAGAGTCATATTTTGTTCTAAGTATTGAGTTGTAAGTAAATAAAAGTGTGATGATCATCATTATTAGAGCATTGTCCCAGTGAGGAAAGGATGATGGAGACTATGATTCCCCCACAAGTCGGGATGAGACTCCGGACGAAAAAAAGAGAGAAAAAAAGAGGCCATAAATAAAAGAGAAGGCCCAATAAAAACAAAAAAAATGAGAGAAAAAGAGAGAAGGAGCAATGCTACTATCCTTTTACCACACTTGTGCTTCAAAGTAGCACCATGATCTTCATGATAGAGAGTCTCATATATTGTCACTTTCATATACTAGTGGGAATCTTTCATTATAGAACTTGGCTTGTATATTCCAATGATGGGCTTCCTCAAAATGCCCTAGGTCTTCGTGAGCAAGCGAGTTGGATGCACACCCACTTAGTTTCTTTTTGAGCTTTCATACACTTATAGCTCTAGTTCATCCGTTGCATGGCAATCCCTACTCACTCACATTGATATCTATTGATGGGCATCTCCATAGCCCATTGATACGCCTAGTTGATGTGAGACTATCTTCTCCTTTTTGTCTTCTCCACAACCACCATTCTATTCCACCTATAGTGCTATCTCCATGGCTCATGCTCATGTAGTGCGTGAAGATTGAAAAAGTTTGAGAACATCAAAAGTATGAAACAATTGCTTGGCTTGTCATCGGGGTTGTGCATGATTTAAATATTTTGTGTGATGAAGATAGAGCATAGCCAGACTATATGATTTTGTAGGGATAGCTTGATTTGTCCATGTTATTTTGAGAAGACATGATTGCTTTGTTAGTATGCTTGAAGTATTATTGTTTTCATGTCAATATTAAAATTTTGTCTTGAATCTTATGGATCTAAATATTCTTGCCACAATAGAGAAGATTACATTGATAAATATGTTAGGTAGCATTCCACATCAAAAATTCTGTTTTTATCATTTACCTACTCGAGGACGAGCAAGAATTAAGCTTAGGGGTGCTTGATACGTCTCCAACGTATCTATAATTTTTTATTGTTCCATGCTATTATATTATCCATCTAGGATGTTTTATATGCATTTATATGCTATTTTATATGATTTTTGGGACTAACCTATTAACCTAGAGCCTAGTGCCAGTTTCTGTTTTTTCCTTGTTATTGAGTATCGCAGAAAAGGAAAACCAAACGGAGTCCAATTGATCTGAAATTTGACGGAGATTGTTTTTGGACCAGAAGAATCCCACGGAGTATCGGAGATGGACCAGAGGAGTCCCGAGGCCGCCACGAGGGTGGGGGGCGCCCTACCCCCTGGGCGCGCCACCCTATCTCGTGGACGCCTCGGGGACCCCCTGACTTGTTCCCAACTCCAACACCTCTTATATATACCCAAACTTCCAGAAAGAAACCTAGATCAGGAGTTCCACCGCCGCAAGCCTCTGTAGCCACCAAAAACCAATCGGGACCCTGTTCCGGCACCCTGCCGGAGTGGGGATCCCTCACGGGTGGCCATCTTCATCATCCCGGCACTCTCCATGACGAGGAGGGAGTAGTTCACCCTCGAGGCTGAGAGTATGTACCAGTAGCTATGTGTTTGATCTCTCTCTCTCTCTCGTGTTCTTGAATTGGCACGATCTTGATGTATTGCGAGCCTTGTTATTATAGTTGGATCTTATGATGTTTATCCCCCTCTACTCTCTTGTAATGGATTGAGTTTTCCCTTTGAAGTTATGTCATCGGATTGAGTCTTAAGGATTTGAGAACACTTGATGTATGTCTTGTGTGGGATACCCGTGGTGACATGGGGTATTCTATTGATTCACTTGATGTATGTTTTGGTGATCAACTTGCGGGTTCCGTGACCTTGGGAATCTATGCATAGGGGTTGGCACGCGTTTTCATCTTGACTCTCCGGTAGAAACTTTGGGGCACTCTTAGAAGTTCTTTGTGTTGGTTGAATACATGAATCTGAGATTGTGTGATGCATATCGTATAATCATACCCGTGGATACTTGAGGTGACATTGGAGTATCTAGGTGACATTAGGGTTTTGGTTGATTTGTGTCTTAAGGTGTTATTCTAGTACGAACTTTATGATAGATTGAATGGGAAGAATAGCTTCGTGTTATTTTACTACGGACTCTTGAATAGATCGATCAGAAAGAATAACTTTGAGGTGGTTTCGTACCCTACAATAATCTCTTCATTTGTTCTCCGCTATTAGTGACTTTGGAGTGACTCTTTGTTGCATGTTCAGGGATAGTTATATGATCCAATTATGTTATTATTGTTGAGAGAACTTGCACTAGTGAAAGTATGAACCCTAGGCCTTGTTTCAACGCATTGCAATACCGTTTGTGCTCACTTTTATCATTAGTTACCTTGCTGTTTTATATTTTCAGATTACAAAAACCTATATCTACCATCCATATTGCACTTGTATCACCATCTCTTCGCCGAACTAGTGCACCTATACAATTTACAATTGTATTGGGTGTGTTGGGGACACAAGAGACTATTTGTTATTTGGTTGCAGGGTTTCTTGAGAGAGACCATCTTCATCCTACGCCTCCCACGGATTGATAAACCTTAGGTCATCCACTTGAGGGAAATTTGCTACTGTCCTACAAACCTCTGCACTTGGAGGCCCAACAACGTTTACAAGAAGAAGGTTGCATAGACATCAAACACCCATGGAGTCTTGGTGCTGATCATGTTTTGCTCGTGAGAGAGGCTTAGTCAACGGGTCTGCAACATTCAGATCCGTATGTATCTTGCAAATCTCTATGTCTCCCTCCTTGACTTGATCGCGGATGCAATTGAAGTGTCTCTTGATGTGCTTGGTTCTCTTGTGAAATTTGGATTCCTTTGCCAAGGCAATTGCACCAGTATTGTCACAAAAGATTTTCATTGGACCCGATGCACTAGGTATGACACCTAGATCAGATATGAACTCCTTCATCCAGCCTCCTTCATTTGCCGCTTCCGAAGTAGCTATGTACTCCGCTTCACATGTAGATCCCGCCATGATGCTTTGTTTAGAACTGCACCAACTGACAGCTCCACCGTTCAATATAAATACGCATCCGGTTTGTGACTTAGAGTCATCCGGATCAGTGTCAAAGCTTGCATCGACGTAACCATTTACGACGAGCTCTTTGTCACCCCCATAAACGAGAAACATATCCTTAGTCCTTTTCAGGTATTTGAGGATGTTCTTGGCCGTTGTCCAGTGATCCACTCCTGGATTACTTTGGTACCTCCCTGCTAAACTGATAGCAAGGCACACATCAGGTATGGTACACAACATTGCATACATGATAGAGCCTATGGCTGAAGCATAGGGAACACCTTTCATTTTCTCTCTATGTTTTGCAGTGGCCGGGCATTGAGTCTGACTCAACTTCACACCTTGTAACACAGGCAAGAACCCTTTCTTTGCTTGATCCATTTTGAACTTCTTCAAAACTTTCTCAAGGTATGTGCTTTGTGAAAGTCAAGCATCTTGATCTATCTCTATAGATCTTGATGCCTAATATATAAGCAGCTTCACCGAGGTCTTTCATTGAAAAACTCTTGTTCAAGTATCCTTTTATGCTATCCAGAAATTCTATATCATTTCCAATCAACAATATGTCATCCACATATAATATTAGAAATGCTACAGAGCTCCCACTCACTTTCTTGTAAATACAGGCTTCTCCAAAAGTCTGTATAAAACCATATGCTTTGATCACACTATCAAAACGTTTATTCCAACTCCGAGATGCTTGCACCAGTCCATAAATGGATCGCTGGAGCTTGCACACTTTGTTAGCATCCTTTGGATAGATAAAACCTTCAGGTTGCATCATATACAACTCTTCTTCTAGAAATCCATTCAGGAATGCAGTCTTTACATCCATTTGCCAAATTTCATAATCATAAAATGCAGCAATTGCTAACATGATTCGGACGGACTTAAGCATCGCTACGGGTGAGAATGTCTTATCATAGTCAACTCCTTGAACTTGTCGAAAACCTTTTGCAACAAGTCGAGCTTTGTAGATAGTAACATTATCGTCAGCGTCTGTCTTCTTCTTGAAGATCCATTTATTCTCGATGGCTTGCCGATCATCGGGCAAGTCAACCAAAGTCCACACTTTGTTCTCATACATGGATCCCATCTCAGATTTCATGTCCTTAAGCCATTTTGCGGAATTTGGGCTCATCATTGCTTCCTCATAGTTCGTAGGTTCGTCATGGTCAAGTAACATGACCTCCAGAACAGGATTACCGTACCACTCTGGTGCGGATCTTACTCTAGTTGACCTATGAGGTTTGGTAGTAACTTGATCTGAAGTTACATGATCATCATCATTAGCTTCCTCACTAATTGGTGTAGGAGTCACAGGAAAAGATTTCTGTGATGAACTACTTACCAATAAGGGAGCAGGTACAGTTACCTCATCAAGTTCTACTTTCCTCCCACTCACTTCTTTCGAGAGAAACTGCTTCTCTAGAAAGGATCCATTCTTAGCAACGAATGTCTTGCCTTTGGATCTATGATAGAAGGTGTCGTGGTTTTGTCACGGCAGATGTCCTAGTGAAAGGACTTAGTCATGGAGCCATCGCGACTGGTTAGCTTAAAGGGGTTAAAGCGGACAAAGGAAGCAGAGAGTTTTATATTGGTTCGGCCCCTTGCGGTGAAGGTAAAGGCCTAATCCAGTTGTTGTGGAATTGCTAGGGTTTCGATGACCAGGGTCCGCTATGCCTGGCTCTCGAGTTGTTGTTTCTTGTCCCTAAACCGCCGCCGGGTCATCCCTTTATATGCATAGGTTGACGCCCGTCGGTTTACAGAATCCCGAGGCCGGCTCATAAACGTGTCCAGCTCGATTTCTACTCTTTCTATCTTACAACATAAGTTTACATATCAATGGCGGTTTATGTCTACAGGCTTTAATCCACCTTTGGGCCCTGGGCCTTCGTAAAGCGCCACACTCCTTGTCTTCATGGGCTTCAAATATAAATAACTCGTTATGGGGATAACCCGGCCTCTCCTGGCCGGTTTATACCCAGTAGTAATATCCCCAACATTAGGCCCCAGATTGATTTGAACTCGTTCATGTCAATCTTCAACACTTGAGAAAAATTCCTCCTTCTGCACCTTCGCGTAAATCTTGTAAACCGCCATGATGTCATCCTCCAGGATCATGATAAACCGCCATGACGTCACCTGTTATTAAAGATTGCATATATCTCACCTTCATTAATGAGCCTCCGACAATCGAGGCGACAGCTCTGTCACATATCCAACCTTTGGGCTCCTCGATTCTCGCGCCTATCACTTATCCTTTCGCCTTTATAAATAAGGCCGGGGGTCCTTTTCATTTTTTTCCCTTGCCTCTTCGTCTTTCTTCTTCCTCGCGCCAACCTGACCGTCACACGCAGCCGCCGTCTTCAAGCTCTGCCCTCGACTTCAACTCCGGCCGCTGCATCAACCTGATAGTACCAGAGAAAAGCGGCGCTCCTCCGCCGTTCCATCAGCATCAGTAAGTTTCTCCTTTCCTTGCTCTAGATCCACCATTAGGGTTTCGTTGTTCATCGGAGTTCATTGAAGCTCCGGCGCTGTTCTTCCCTGTTCTTCTTAGTAGCATAAATGGCTAGTTTGGATCTGATATTTCTTGTGCGGTCGTAGCCATAGTCCCCTTTTTCCTCATTATAGCATCCCCTTCGTATAGAAAAAACTCACCTGAATCTGATGAACTGTTGAAGCACCTGTATTTTAGGTCTGAGTATATTTTGGTTTTCTGACACGCCGCAGATCTGAATTTATCATACCAGTCTGTGAAAATTGTTTTTCTTACTTAGCTATTTTAGATCAGTACCTTTCATACCAATATAGGCGGTTTAGCTTTGTAGAAAATGATAATCCGGTAGGTACCATTAGTCCCCTCTTAAACCGCCAATGAATTTATCTTTGTAACTCCTCCAATATCATACTCCGGTTTAACAAATGTCAGACTCCGGTTTAACAATGTGTATATGCCCCTGTTTCTGCTTCTGATCTTGCGTCGCTTTATATTTGTCCGTCATAAATCTTAAACCGGCATTGATCTTTTTCCAGCTTTTCATTGAAATGGCCAAACAATTTTATGCTTGTAACTGGGTCCCTTCCCGGGTTACAGAAGCGCAACTAGAGGGATGTGTCGCAAGAGGTGCTTTAGCGAAGAAAGAAGTTATCCAGTGGAGGGTCCCCGGTCCAGAAAATCCTCCTGAGCCCGAAGATGGAGAAGTAGTTGTATTTGTTAATCACCTGAGCCGAGGTTTTAGCCCTCCCGGATCAAAATTCTTCCGAGATGTACTTGCTAGCTTCCAACTCCACCCTCGGGACATTGGCCCAAACTCTGTGTCCAATGTTTGCCATTTCCAAGTATTTTGCGAGGCTTATTTTCAAGAGGAGCCCACAGTTGAACTGTTTAGGGATTTCTTCTATTTAAACCGTCGTACAGAGTTTACAGACGGACCCAACACTAAACTTGGTGGCATGGCTATTCAAAAGAGGAAAGATGTCAGCTTCCCTCACGCCAAGCTTCATAGCCACCCCAAGGACTGGAATCAGACTTGGTTTTATTGCAAAGATACATCTCCAACTGACGAAAATCCTCTGCCAGGTTACCGTCCCCACTGTCTTAGCAACACACATCCCTTTCCTCAGAGATTGACTGCAAAGGAAAGATCCAACTACGCACCCCAACTGTCAAAGCTCAGAGCCTTTATGGCAAACGGTTTAACAGGTGTTGATTTTGCTTGCTGCTGGATAACCTGGAGCATTTTGCCCTTAAGCCGGCACCCCGGTTTAATGTGTGAGTAAACAGGGAGTTTGAAAGATCCTCAGCGACATGTTAATATTCAACTAACAGAAGCTGAAGTTACCGAGTCTGTCAAGAAAATACTGAATGAACCGGAAGCTGTCTGTAGCCAAACCGGATTAAGTCCTTTCTGCGTTTCCAATAAACCGCCAACTGTAAGAATCACATAACTTTTTTGTTTTAGCTTGCTCCTTCTTAAATACTGTCTCAAAATTTTATCCATCTTTGTCAGGGCGATGATCCATTCTGGAAGAAAAAACCACAGGATAAACCGGCAAAAACACCTCGCCCGAAGACCAAGGTTACCAAAAAACCTGCCAAGAAGAGGACCACTGAGTCTTCTGAACCAAATACTGATGCTGACCTGGCTAATCCGGATTCAGAGGTAGAACTTGACTCTCTTGGCTCTTTTTTCATACACCTCATTGACAATGACTGTTACCAGGACGACGCTGAAGGCAGCCAAGCTGATGATGCAGAGGTAATTATCCTTTCTTCCGGTTCAGACCCTCTGCCAACACAGAAAATCCGTCAAGCAAACCGGAAAGTAAAATTTTCTCACCCCTTAGCTCACTTGGACCCAAACTTTCTTTTGAAGAAGCAGCAACACGAAGCCCGCCGCACAACCCGGCACAGCGGCCAGGTAGTTACCTCTGCCGGTTTACCAAACACTCCAGTCCGGAAACGTCGATCAGAGGTCTCTTATATTCCTGATATTTCTTGCCCCAAGGTGGGTTGTTTCCGACAGCCTCTTAATCCGTCTGATTCGAATTATCAGGGAACACCTCATTCATCCTCTGGCGAGTCAACGGCCACACAACTTCCAACCCTCAAGACAGTTCTGGGGTGAGTTATGCTTTAACTTCATCCTTAATATACTATGTTCATCCAATGCATTGACCTTTACATTTGTTTTTCTCAGTGCCAAGCCTAGACCCAGTAAAAAGGCTTGGTTAAATAAACCGGCTGACGAAAATGTAATTATTGAACCGGAAAAAAACTCCAGAACCGGAAGAAACCAATGCTGACATCATGCTTGATGATCCGCCACCACAAGATTATGACTTTGTTGTTGAACAAGTGGAGGTTGACCCAACAGGCCATGCTGATAAAGCGACAAGCCCGGTCCGAGCTACTGATAAACCGTCAACCCCGGTCCACACCATGGATAAACCGTCAAGCCCAGTCAAGGTTGTGGATGACAAGGTAGATGATGTTATGATTACTGGTTTTGGCCACACCGCTCCTGGTAATCATGTTGCTTTATCAAAGCATACTGCCAAGGACGAGCTTTCTGCTATGGGCAAAGGCAAGTGGAATGCTGATTTATCAAGCTACACCCACCTCAGCGCTCAAGACATTCATTCTGGCTTCTTAAACCGTCTGTATACAAGTCGGGACTATGAAGCCGGTTTAGTGAACTTGATGAAGGAACGATATGAGGTAACTACTGCTTAACTCTGCATAACTATTTTTCTTCTGTCCAAATATTAACTCCAGTAGCCCCCAAGGGCCGGTTTAAGCCGGCCTTCCGAATATAGCATGGTATGGACTTCTTATCTTGACCACCTCAAAGGTCAACTTTTCCACCCTGTAGTTGTTCTCATCACCGAAGGCCACTTCCAGTTCGATCTTGCCAACTGGATAAGCCGATTTACCGGGTACCACACCATGGAAGATAGTATTTGACTGGCTGAGGTTCTTATCAACTAGCCCCATACGACGGAAAGTCTCATAATAGAGGATGTTGATGCTGCTGCCTCCATCCATGAGTACCTTTGTGAACTTATAGCCTCCCACTTGAGGAGCTACCACTAAGGCCAGGTGGCCCGGGTTATCCACCCGGGGAGGGTGATCCTCCCTACTCCACACTATGGGCTGCTCCGACCACCGTAAGTAGCGTGGAACTGCCGGCGCGACAGCATTAACAGCCCTCTTGTGAAGCTTTTCGTCTTGTTTGCACAAACTAGTGGTGAACACGTGATATTGTCCACCGCTAAGCTGCTTTGGGTTGGTCTGATAGCCCCCCTATTGCTGTTGATGACCCTGACCAGACTGTTGATTAAAGCCCCCTTGACCGTTCTGAGGACCGGAATTTGACCCGCCGCCCGGGCCATGAAAGCCGCCGGCGCCTGAGCCGCCGCCCGGGCCATTGTAGTTTTTAAATGCCTTCATGATAGCACAATCCTTCCACAGGTGAGTCGCTGGCTTCTCTCTAGAGCCGTGTCTCGGACAAGGTTCATTCAACAGCTGCTCCAGAGAAGGTCCTGACCCGCCGCCTCGGGGAGGGGGCCTCCCCTTGCGTCGCTGGTTGTTGCCTTGGGCGTTGGCTACGAACTCCAGGCTGCCATCGGCCTTGCGCTTGCCTCCTCCTTGATTCCCCGGGTTAAACTGAGGACCCTTGCCATTGCCGTTCTTCTTTCCCTTCCCTGTCCTTTCATCGTCTGAAGGGGGATCCTTGGTACCATCAGAATCGGCGTACTTGACAAGAGCCGCCATTAGTGTACCCATATCCGTGCAGTCGCGTTTAAGCCGCCCAAGTTTCATCTTTAGGGGCACAAAACGACAGTTCTGTTCTAACATCAAGACTGCAGAGCCGGCGTCCATCTTATCTGATGAATGTATGATCTCCTTGACCCGGCGAACCCAATGGGTCGTGGATTCACCCTCCTGCTGCTTACAGTTAGTCAAATCCACAATTGACATAGACTGCCTACAGGTATCCTTGAAGTTTTGAATGAACCGGGCCTTCAGTTCAGCCCAAGACCCAATGGAGTTTGGTGGCAGCCCTTTTAACCACGTACGGGCAGTTCCATCTAACATCATGGTGAAATATTTGGCCATGGCCGCCTCGCTGACCTCTAGCAGTTCCATAGCCATCTCATAACTCTCAATCCAGGCCGCAGGCTGTAAGTCAGCTGTATAGTTAGGCACCTTCCTAGGGCCCTTGAAATCCTTAGGTAGACGTTCATTACGGATGGCCGGCACCAAACAAGGGACACCCCCGGTCCTGGTAGGAATACCCACATCAACGGACGCCGTCGGATAAGCCGGGGGGGTCTGATAAGCCGTCAACTGCGGCACCTGCTCCGCCTCTTGCCGTGCTTGGTCTGCTGCGTGGAAGGCTCCAACATAAGCCGGGCCATGGCCGGGGGGTGGGTCATGGCGTCGGACATTACTTGAACCGGTCGCTGAGACCATGTGCCGGCTGTAACTCGGGCTCTGGCCTGGGCGAGGAGTTGAGTGGATCCTGTCCCGGCTGTAGGAGTACGCCTCTTGCTGTGCTAGAGCCGTCTGTAGGAGTTCCCTGACCCGGCGGGTTTCGACGGCTGCCGGAGAATTGCCGTCAACGGGAAGAGCCGCTAGTCGTGCTGCCGCAGCTACCATGTTCTCCAGCGGGTTATCGTAATGACCCGGGGATATTGGCACATACTGAGGTGGGGCAGGGGGCACCTGGGGAGGCCCCATTACTAGTGGCTGAATAAGGGGTCCCGACCCGGGCGCAATGACCCCTGGTGGGTTACTGGATCCCGCACCCGGCGTGTTGAAGAGATTGCGCGGATCGTAAACCGGCGGGAGTCGAGACTGGGCCTTCTGATGCCTCCTTCTCATGACCTTGTTGGCCGCGTTCTGATCCATCGTGAGTTGGAAGGACTGCGCCTGAATCAACTGAGTCCGGGCGTCGAGAGCCGCCCGCTCCGCCGCCAGCCTGATCCCTTCTGCTGCAAGATCCTCTTTAGCTTTCATCAGATCCAATTTTAACTGTGCCACCTCCGCGTCATGCTGGGCTTGATCTGCCGGGTCAACCGTGGCAGTTAACAGGGCCGTCATCTTATCTGTGAGATCCATCAGCACCTGAGCCGGGGAAGGCTCCGGGTTTTCCGATCCGGTAGCGGGGTTCTGAACAGGCTGCGCACCAGCCATAAAAACTCCGACCTGACTTGGCGGCTCAAAAAGGTCCGGAATACTGTTGCCATCGGAATAACTCATGAGCCTGCCATCTTGAAGTTGGTACAACGAGTTTGACTCATCAGCGGCCGACTCGCCGTCAGAGCCGGCGGCCGCCTCATCCCCAGACCTAGATGGATCGGAGGGCCTTCCATGGATGCATCCCACAAAAGCGCGCTTTAAGGCAGGCCGGGCCCGGGCGGGTCGTGCGCGCTGAGCCGTTTCGATGAGATCGGCGCAGAGATCCGGCTCGGGGCCCGGCTCACCAACCTTGCCAATGAAGACATGAATTCCGCCAAAGGGGACCCGGTACCCGTACTCCACTGAGCCGGCGTCGGGGCCCCGGTCCGCATCGTCGATGTAGAGCTTGCCGCGACGACTCTTGGTCATCCGGCCCACAGCGTATCCCTTGAGCCCTTCGAAGCTGCCCTTCAAGAACTCAAATCCACCGTGCGCCAGCCCCACGGTGGGTGCCAACTGTCGTGGAATTGTCACGGCAGATGTCCTCGGGTTGGGACTTAGTCGTGGAGCCATCGCAATTGGGAAGCTTGAAGGGGTTAAGCGGGACAAGGAACACGATGGTTTATACTGGTTCAGCCCCTTACGGTGAAGGTAAAAGCCTACGTCCAGTTCGAGGTGTTATTGATTAGGGTTACGATTGCCAGGGAGCTAAACAGCTATGCCCGGCTCTCGATCAAATTGTTGTCGCCCTTAAACCGCTGCCGGGTCGTCCCTTTATATAGGGAGGCTGACGCCCAGCAGCCCTTAGAGTCCCGGCCGGCTCATAAGAGTGTCCGGCTCGGACTCTAAACAATACTTGCCTTACACTACAAGTCTACTATAACAATGATTGTAACTACGGGCTTTAAGCTATATCCGGGTCTCAGCCCATCTCTGGCCCATTATCCTGAAACTTAGCTCCGGGCTTCTGGTAATGATCCTTGGAGTAACCCGGCCCTCCTGGCGGGTGACCCCCAGGTCTATATCCTCAACATTAGGCCCCAGATTGACTTGAGCCGGCTCGTGTCAATCTTCAGCTCTGCAGACAGAAAAATTCTCCGGCTTACCATTCATGTGAAGGTCATAACCCGGAGTGACGTCATCCTCTGGACTCCGGATAATCCGCCGTGACGTCATCCTCCATTAAGTCCGTTTTTTACTCCGCCAGATCCGCAACGGATCTTTGCTTTTACTGTCTTTGCGAAAATCGAGGTGCCGTGAGGGGGAGATAACCACGCCGTGGCCTCCTTGAATCCCGCGCCCACTTATGACTCGGCCTTATAAATAGGCCGGCCCGGCACTCTCTTCTCACACTCTCCTTCTTCTTCCTCGCGCTGCCGTTCCTCTGCCCGAGCTTCTGCCGCCGCCGCCGCGCCCCTGATCTTCACCGACCCGGCCGCTGCATCACCCTGACCCGGACCAGATAACGGCGGCGACCTTCGCTCTTCCTCAACTCCGGTGAGTCTTCCCTGCCTTGCTAGAACAAATCTGTGGTAGGGTTCATCTTGTGTTCTTCGCGTTCTTCACCATTGCCGCAAGTTTCGGTAACCCCTGTAGCCACTGCCCCCGTTGATCTTAACTCTTCACAGACCCTTTGCGGTAACTGTTCGAGATCCATTCTATCTGCAAAAAAAATCCTCTTTGCACTGCTTAAAAACCATGTTCCACCTTAAGAACTTCTCCTGTTTCTGTTTCTTTAGGTCTAGAAAATTTTCATCTTGCCCGACCATTTTGATCCGAAAAAGTTACTGTAATGTATGAAATCTGTTTTACCACACTTAGTAAAAACTGCAACCCTTGAATCTTGGCGGCTTATATTTCCGACTTAAAGAAAACACGCGCCGTAGAACTTTTCCGGTTTAAAGAGAACCATGCTCTGTAGTATCTTCCGACTTAACTGCAGTAAGCCGCAGATGACCAACTCATCCTGAATGCTCTGACGGCTTAAATAACCCACCATGTCAATACATACCATTAGTCCCCTTCATAAGCCGTCATTGTAACTTGAATGAAACTCCAGCTTATAATTAACCCGGACACTTTCCTCTTTATCATAGATCACCAACCGTCACCATGCCTCCCAAAGCTCCCATCACTTGCAACTGGATGAGATCCAACATCACTGATGAGACCCTGGCCAACTTCGTTAAGTCCGGATATCTGCCCAGGAAGGAAGTGATGTCCTACCGTGCCCCTGACCCGTCCGAAGAGAGACCTCAGCCGAGGGACAGGGAGGTAGTGATCTTTGCAGACCATATGAGCCGGGGCTTCGCACCGCCCGGCTCAAAATTCTTCCGGGACGTGCTCAACTTCTTTGACCTTCGGCCTCAGGATATAGGACCCAATTCCGTATCCAACATCTGCAACTTCCAAGTTTTTTGTGAAGTATATCTTGGAGAAGAGCCGAGTCTGCTGCTCTTCAGAGAGCTGTTTTATTTGAACCGCCAAACCGAGTGCGCAAACGGCCCAAGTCTAGAGTTAGGCGGCATCTCCATCCAACGGCGCAGGGACTGCCTATTTCCTTACGCAGAACCGCCAAGTCACCCCAAGGACTAGAACATGACTTGGTTCTACTGCCAAGACACGTCCCCGGCTGATGAAAACCCGCTGCCCGGCTTTCGCCCAACGCGCCTGGAGCCGACTCATCCGCTATCCGACAAGCTGTCTGCCGCGGAACGCCAGCCTCTGCTTCCAACGATCAATAAGATCAAGGCCCTGCTAGGCAACGGTCTGAACGGAATAGACCTGGTCCGGGTCTGGATCTCTTGGCGGGTGATCCCGTTGAGCCGCCGCCCCGGCTTAATGTGTGAGTACACCGGGCGAAAGGATGACCCGCAGAGGCACAGTTGCAATGATCTTCCAGAAGACGTTGCTGAAGAAGAGACCAAGGCTCTGCTAAACGAGAGCCTGGCAGACTGTGGAAGAACCGGGCTAGCCCCGTTCTGCAAGACCAGTCCAGCCCCAGCGGTAAGCCGCTGACTTTAACCTTTCCATTTTGTTTTACCTGTCCTTTTACTAAAAGCTCATTACTGTATTTCGCAGGCTGATGATAAATTCTGGCGGGTCAAGTATGACCATGAGGCGGCCAAGAAGGCCAGGAAGGCGAAGAAAGCCGCCAAGAGAGCCGCCCCTCGCAAAAAGGGAAACAGACCCACTGCTTCGGAGCTGCTGCAATTAAGCGATAGCTCCGAGTCAGAGGTAACCCTTAAACCTTTTAAATTCTTGCAGTATATGTTGTCTGATGCTGTCCGCCTTATCAACACTTGCTTACTGACAGGACGACACCGGCGCCAGTAACCCGGTGATTGAAGAGGTAACGTTACTCCCCTCCGACTCGGAGCCTTTGCCACAGCTGAAAGTACGAAGGGTAACCCGGAAAGTAAGCTTTTCTCATCCATTAGCTCATCAAGACCCTCAATTCCTTTTGAAGCAGCAGGTTCACGAGAGCCGGCGTCACACCCGGGCCCGCAAGGACACCGACCTCTCCACCGGGTTACCCGACGCAACGAGGAAACACCGCACTGAGGTTTTTTCTCACCTGTACCCTTTTCATCCGTTGGCGGGTGTCATCCGTCAGCCACTCAACTCTTCTGACTCCAACTACCAAGAGACCTCCCCCTCTTCGGGTGACTCCATGCAGTCAAGTCTGCCGGCCTTCAAGACTGCTCCCGGGTAATAACAATCTCCTTACATTATCTGTCTGTACTTACCCTTTGTATGCCTAACACTTCTGCCTTTTCAGTGCCCAGGCAAAGCTCACCAAAAGAGCAAAGAAGACAAGGTCAGCCGGAGTGCCAGACTTGCCTGAGCCGGAGACGACAGCTCAAGAGCCGCCAGCCGCCTCCGCCCCCGAAGCCACCATTCCCATGGACACGGCGCCTGAAGCCCCTGCCCCGAGCACCAAGAGAACAACCGAAGCATCAGCTAACCCGGAGGCGTCCGGCTCAGCCCCACCAGCTAACGACCCGGACGTGGTAATTACCCGGATGGAGTATGTTGAGCCGGGGAGGCCGACCGCACTGGCCAAATGCTCCGCGAAGGGGGAGTTGCTGCAACCCCATCGGGTGAATCTGGATCTCTCCAGCTACACCGATTTAAGCATTGGAGAGCTTGTCTCAGGCTATATCAGCCAGGTTCACAAGAGCCGAGACTCCGAGATCGCCATGGTCAACCAGATCCAACAGAAATCTGAGGTAACCTTCTGCTGTTTTCTTATTTCTGCATAGTGATCCTTGTCATTCTAGCCCCCAAGTCTAGGACTTATACTTGAATATGTTGTAGACTTTAGATTCCGGCTTACTGAACTGAGCCGGCCGTACATAGATAGATACGTTCAAAATGCATTGGCCCCCAAGTGCCAAGTGTCTTTGCTTGGAAAGCGCTTGGGACTTTATAGAATGACTGTTAATAACCCGGAAATATATGCAGGCTGTTGGCAAGAAATTAGAGTCGGACCTGGCTGATCTCAAGAGCCGGCTGAAGGCACAAGAGATGGAGACCCGGAAGGCAAATGCCAAGTTTGTCTCCAGCATCGCCGCTCAGGAGAAATTGAAGACTGAATTCGACGCTGAGCGGAAGGCCTGGGCTGAAGAGAAAGCTGCACTGGTGACCTGGGCAGAACAGGCGGAGAAGGCCCTCACTGAGAAGACCGCTGAGCTCTCCGGTCTAAAGCGCCAAGTGTCCCAAATGGTAGCTGCCATCTTCGGTAAGTCGCCTCACCGGCTTTCATTCACGTTGGAATGTTTACATCTCTTAACTCATCCTTATCACCGGGTCATCTGATGTTGTTAAACAGGTTCCAGAAGCGCCAACTTGAACCAGAGTGTGGTCACCAAGTTAAAGGCCGTGTACACCCTGGTGGAACAGCTCTACACCGGGTCACAGCGGGCCTTAGCTGTGGTGGCCCTGTCGAATGAAGTGCCGACTCATCTGGCCGAAGTCCTGCGCCGGCTCGCAGTTTTGCCGCAGCGGATCCAGGAGCTACGACGAGCATCCGCGAGATCCGGAGCAATCGCCGCACTGAGCCGGGCCAAAGCCTTCTTGCCGGAGCTAGACCCGGCAGACATCGCCCTGGGTTACCCCAGCCTGAAAGAAGACGGCTCAGCGTTCGACCAGAAGGACTTCGCGGCTTGTGTGAAGGCTGTGCGCCCGGTGGCCACCATCATCGGGAACGACACCGATTTAACCAAGTATCAGCCGGGATACAACACGGAGAATCAGAGGATTCCAACCCCTCGCTATGAAGCTATCAATCTGATTCCCCCGGCTCGCCAGCACACCTTCGCCCCGGAGATTAACCCGGCCGGGTTAATTGACGAAGAAGCTCAGTTCGAAGCTCTCAGTGGCATCAACTGGAAGTCGGCGACCTTCGAAGTCTTGGGATCAGCCGGAGCAGAAGATGAGCCGGGGACTTCAACTCAGCAGGCGTCATAAACCGGCTAGCGGCTCACCAAACAACGCTCCACCCTTGAAACTTTGAAAGATTTTTGTAATAGAATAGGTGCCACAATTTATCTTTGTCGTGCCATCGTGCACGTAATGAATGCTGAAATCCTTTGAAGTCATTCTTTTTGATGTTCCTCCGGGTTATAATTATCCTTCGTGCTTCTCAACCTTTTTAAAAAAGTACCTTTAATTATCTGCATAAGAAGGCAAATCGCAAGTCACAAGGCGGCTTACCGCCCTGAGAATCAGGTGTCTGAGATGGATAACCCGGAAATTCAAACCAAAAAGACTGGTCCTTAACTATATTCTGAACATAGTCGTGATAACACACTCAACAGCTTGTAAGCATACTTCCGGGTTAAATAACCCGGGTAGCACGGTTAGTATCTGAACTCGAATTTACTTGTCTTGATGACATCCATGATGCTCAACTAACAAGATAAACCAAAATTAAGCCGGCAAGTGAAACCCGGCAGTACATACTTTGACATGATCAGAGTAAACTTGTGGTAAAATGTAAAAATTTAAGGGCTTCCGGTTCGAATACGACCAGAACCTCGGTCCAAAAGGGGTTAAGCTAAGATTCGGATACGATCATATAGCCCCCAGTGGGTTCGGCGATGCCAATCAAGAGGGTATCGACAGCTATGTTCTCTTGGGTTCGAATACGACCCATGTTTGAACAGGAAGCCCCCAAGTGATTCTGAAAATTGTTTAACGACGCTGATTCGAATACGACCCACGTCGGTTCTCAGAGGGGTTACACTATGATTCAAATATGACCAAAGGCAACCTCCCAATGAGCTCGGCACTTTGCCAATCAAATGGGTATCGACAACTATGTTCTCTTTGGTTCGAATACGACCCATGTTTGAACAGGAAGCCCCCAAGTGACTTTATTGCTTACAGCTAGATTTGAAGATGATTATAAGCCGGATCTTCTGTAAGTCAGCATGTAAAAAACAACACACATACTTGGGAGAGAGCAAAGGACAGGGGTCCTGCTTTATTGCTTTATCATAATATATACATGGCTGAGATAAATATGTACATCACAAGAGCCGGTAGCTCAAGTGTAGTAAGGCCGAAGCTGAGCTATGTTCCACGGCCGACGGGTCTCCTCCTCAGATTTACGCGAGTCCTTATGTTCCCGGATATCAATGAGGTAATATGACCCGTTGTGCAAGTTCTTACTGACCACAAAAGGCCCTTCCCAAGGTGGGGATAACTTGTGTGCATCTGTTTGATCCTGGATGAGCCGGAGCACCAGGTCGCCTTCCTGAAAGACCCGGGACTTGACCCGGCGGATATGATAACGGCACAGGTCTTGTTGGTAAATTGCTGAACGGGCTGCTGCCACATCACGCTGTTCGTCCAACAGGTCCAGAGCATCCTGGCGCGCCTGTTCATTATCCGTCTCAACATAAGCCGCCACACGAGGTGAATCATGACGGATGTCGCTGGGGAGAACTGCTTCTGCTCCATAAACCAGGAAGAAAGGCGTGACTCCTGTAGACCTGTTAGGAGTAGTGTTGATGCTCCATAAGACGGAGGGCAATTCCTCCACCCAACAACCCGGCGTCCGTTGCAAAGGGACCAAAAGCCGGGGTTTGATGCCCTTCAGAATCTCCTGGTTAGCTCTCTCAGCTTGACCATTGGACTGGGGATGAGCCACTGAAGAAACATCAAGCCGGATATGCTCTCGTTGACAAAACTCTTCCATAGCACCCTTGGATAGATTGGTGCCATTGTCAGTTATGATGCTGTGCGGAAAGCCAAAACGGAAAATCACCTTTTTCATAAATTGAACCGCCGTAACTGCATCGCACTTGCTAACTGGCTCAGCTTCCACCCACTTCGTGAATTTGTCAACCACCACCAAGAGGTGGGTCTTCTTATCCTTGGACTGTTTAAAAGGCCCAACCATATCAAGCCCCCAGACTGCAAAGGGCCAAGTGATTGGGATCATCCTCAACTCCTGAGCCGGCACATGAGCCCGTCGTGAGAACCTTTGGCGGCCATCACATTTACTGACCAAGTCCTCTGCATCAGCGTGAGCCGTCAGCCAATAAAAACCATGACGGAAAGCCTTGGCCACAAGAGATTTTGAACCGGCATGATGGCCACAATCCCCTTCATGGATCTCGCGCAAGATCTCTTGACCTTCCTCAGGGGAGATACAACGCTGGAATGCCCCTGAAATACTGCGATGATGCAACTCGCCATCGATAACAATCATTGACTTAGCCCGCCGGGTTATTTGCCTGGCCAGAATTTCATCCTCAGGCAACTCTCCCCGGGTTATATAAGCCAGATATGGCATTGTCCAGTCTGGTATGATATGCAGAGCCGCCACCAGTCGTGCCTCTGGGTCAGGGATAGCCAAGTCCTCCTCTGTAGGCAACTTAACTGAAGGGTTATATAGGACATCCAGGAAAGTGTTAGGCGGCACCGGCTTTCGCTGAGAGCCGAGCCGGCTTAAAGCATCAGCCGCCTCATTCTTCCTGCGGTCAATGTGCTCCACTTGATATCCCTGAAAGTGCCCGGCAATGGCATCAACCTCGCGGCGATAAGCCGCCATTAGAGGATCCTTAGAATCCCAGGTGCCTGATACTTGTTGAGCCACCAAGTCTGAGTCACCAAAACACCTCACCCGGCTGTTAGTGCAAGGAAACATCAACCGTAGCACATAATGGAACTTGTCACCTTTAGGGGAAGCCAAGACAACACCAGCCCCCGAGCCCTCCAGCTGCCTGGACCCATCAAAGTGAATAGTCCAATAAGTGTTATCCGGCTTTTGTTCGGGTACTTGTGACTCTGTCCAATCATTGATGAAATCCACCAAGGCCTGAGACTTGACAGCAGTGCGTGGCACATATTTAAGGTCATGAGGTCCAAGTTCTATAGCCCACTTAGCAATTCTCCCCGTAGCCTCTCTGTTTTGGATAATATCACCAAGAGGGGCGGAACTGACCACAGTGATGGGATGACCCTGAAAATAATGCTTAAGCTTCCGGCTCGCCATAAACACCCCATACACAAGCTTCTGCCAATGTGGATACCTCTGCTTGGACTCAATGAGCACCTCACTGATATAATAAACTGGCCGCTAAACCGGATGCTCCTTACCTGCCTCCTTGCGCTCCACCACAATAGCCACGCTGATGGCTCGTGCGTTTGCTGCCACATACAGTAGCAAGGGCTCCTTATCAACCGGAGTAGCAAGGACAGGGGGCTCTGCCAGTTGCTTTTTCAAATCCTCAAAAGTGGTATTAGCTGCATCATTCCAGATGAAGTTGTCAGTTTTCTTCATCAACTGATATAAGGGCATAGCCTTCTCACCCAAACGACTTATAAACCGGCTTAAAGCAGCGATGCGACCCGCCAAACGCTGAACGTCATTTACGCACGCCGGCCTAGCCAAGGAAGTGATGGCCTTGATCTTCTCCGGGTTAGCCTCAATGCCTCTGTCAGAAACCAAGAAACCCAATAGTTTGCCTGCAGGAACACCAAAAACACATTTGGCCGGGTTAAGCATCATCTTATAGACCCGGAGATTGTCGAAGGTTTCCCTTAAGTCATCTATCAGGGTTTCCTCCTTGATGGATTTAACCACAATGTCGTCCACATAAGCGTGAACATTGCGCCCGATCTGTTTATGAAGACAATTCTGCACACAACGTTGGTAAGTCGCCTGTGCACACTTGAGTCCGAAGGGCATAGACACATAGCAGAAGGCTCCAAAGGGAGTGATGAACGCCGTCTTCTCCTGGTCCTTAACTGCCATCTTAATCTGATGATACCCGGAATAAGCATCCAAGAAACTTAAGCGTGCACAACCTGCCGTAGCATCAATGATCTGATCGATACGGGGGAGAGCAAAAGGATCAGCCGGACACGCCTTGTTCAAGTCCGTGTAATCCACACACATCCGCCAGGTGCCGTTCTTTTTAAGTACAAGCACCGGGTTAGCCAACCACTCTGGGTGAAAAACCTCAACAATGAACCCGGCCGCCAAAAGCCGGGCCACTTCTTCACCAATAGCCTTCCGCCTCTCTTCATTAAACCGTCGAAGGAACTGTCTAACCGGCTTAAATTTTGGATCAACATTGAGAGTGTGCTCAGCGAGTTCTCTAGGTACACCTGGCATGTCAGAAGGTTTCCATGCAAAGATGTCCCTATTCTCACGGATGAACTCGATGAGCGCGCCTTCCTATTTCGGGTCCAGATTGGCACTGATGCTGAACTGCTGAGACGAGTCACCTGGAACAAAATCAACAAGTTTAGTCTCATCAGCTGATTTAAACTTCATTGCTGGTTCATTCTCCGTGGTTGGCTTTTTCAGAGAGGTCATATCTGTTGGGTCAACATTGTCTTTATAAAATTTCAACTCTTCTGTGGCACAAACGGACTCTGCATAAGCCGCGTCACCTTCCTCACACTCCAGAGCCACTTTCTGGCTGCCGTGAACCGTAATGGTCCCGTTGTGACCCGGCATCTTGAGTTGTAAGTACACATAACACGGCCGTGCCATGAACTTGGCGTAAGCCGGCCTTCCGAATATAGCATGGTATGGACTTCTTATCTTGACCACCTCAAAGGTCAACTTTTCCACCCTGTAGTTGTTCTCATCACCGAAGGCCACTTCCAGTTCGATCTTGCCGACTGGATAAGCCGATTTACCGGGTACCACACCATGGAAGATAGTATTTGACTGGCTGAGGTTCTTATCAACTAGCCCCATACGACGGAAAGTCTCATAATAGAGGATGTTGATGCTGCTGCCTCCATCCATGAGTACCTTTGTGAACTTATAGCCTCCCACTTGAGGAGCTACCACTAAGGCCAGGTGGCCCGGGTTATCCACCCGGGGAGGGTGATCCTCCCTACTCCACACTATGGGCTGCTCCGACCACCGTAAGTAGCGTGGAACTGCCGGCGCGACAGCATTAACAGCCCTCTTGTGAAGCTTTTCGTCTTGTTTGCACAAACTAGTGGTGAACACGTGATATTGTCCACCGCTAAGCTGCTTTGGGTTGGTCTGATAGCCCCCCTATTGCTGTTGATGACCCTGACCAGACTGTTGATTAAAGCCCCCTTGACCGTTCTGAGGACCGGAATTTGACCCGCCGCCCGGGCCATGAAAGCCGCCGGCGCCTGAGCCGCCGCCCGGGCCATTGTAGTTTTTAAATGCCTTCATGATAGCACAATCCTTCCACAGGTGAGTCGCTGGCTTCTCTCTAGAGCCGTGTCTCGGACAAGGTTCATTCAACAGCTGCTCCAGAGAAGGTCCTGACCCGCCGCCTCGGGGAGGGGGCCTCCCCTTGCGTCGCTGGTTGTTGCCTTGGGCGTTGGCTACGAACTCCAGGCTGCCATCGGCCTTGCGCTTGCCTCCTCCTTGATTCCCCGGGTTAAACTGAGGACCCTTGCCATTGCCGTTCTTCTTTCCCTTCCCTGTCCTTTCATCGTCTGAAGGGGGATCCTTGGTACCATCAGAATCGGCGTACTTGACAAGAGCCGCCATTAGTGTACCCATATCCGTGCAGTCGTGTTTAAGCCGCCCAAGTTTCATCTTTAGGGGCACAAAACGACAGTTCTGTTCTAACATCAAGACTGCAGAGCCGGCGTCCATCTTATCTGATGAATGTATGATCTCCTTGACCCGGCGAACCCAATGGGTCGTGGATTCACCCTCCTGCTGCTTACAGTTAGTCAAATCCACAATTGACATAGACTGCCTACAGGTATCCTTGAAGTTTTGAATGAACCGGGCCTTCAGTTCAGCCCAAGACCCAATGGAGTTTGGTGGCAGCCCTTTTAACCACGTACGGGCAGTTCCATCTAACATCATGGTGAAATATTTGGCCATGGCCGCCTCGCTGACCTCTAGCAGTTCCATAGCCATCTCATAACTCTCAATCCAGGCCGCAGGCTGTAAGTCAGCTGTATAGTTAGGCACCTTCCTAGGGCCCTTGAAATCCTTAGGTAGACGTTCATTACGGATGGCCGGCACCAAACAAGGGACACCCCCGGTCCTGGTAGGAATACCCACATCAACGGACGCCGTCGGATAAGCCGGGGGGGTCTGATAAGCCGTCAACTGCGGCACCTGCTCCGCCTCTTGCCGTGCTTGGTCTGCTGCGTGGAAGGCTCCAACATAAGCCGGGCCATGGCCGGGGGGTGGATCATGGCGTCGGACATTACTTGAACCGGTCGCTGAGACCATGTGCCGGCTGTAACTCGGGCTCTGGCCTGGGCGAGGAGTTGAGTGGATCCTGTCCCGGCTGTAGGAGTACGCCTCTTGCTGTGCTAGAGCCGTCTGTAGGAGTTCCCTGACCCGGCGGGTTTCGACGGCTGCCGGAGAATTGCCGTCAACGGGAAGAGCCGCTAGTCGTGCTGCCGCAGCTACCATGTTCTCCAGCGGGTTATCGTAATGACCCGGGGATATTGGCACATACTGAGGTGGGGCAGGGGGCACCTGGGGAGGCCCCATTACTAGTGGCTGAATAAGGGGTCCCGACCCGGGCGCAATGACCCCTGGTGGGTTACTGGATCCCGCACCCGGCGTGTTGAAGAGATTGCGCGGATCGTAAACCGGCGGGAGTCGAGACTGGGCCTTCTGATGCCTCCTTCTCATGACCTTGTTGGCCGCGTTCTGATCCATCGTGAGTTGGAAGGACTGCGCCTGAATCAACTGAGTCCGGGCGTCGAGAGCCGCCCGCTCCGCCGCCAGCCTGATCCCTTCTGCTGCAAGATCCTCTTTAGCTTTCATCAGATCCAATTTTAACTGTGCCACCTCCGTGTCATGCTGGGCTTGATCTGCCGGGTCAACCGTGGCAGTTAACAGGGCCGTCATCTTATCTGTGAGATCCATCAGCACCTGAGCCGGGGAAGGCTCCGGGTTTTCCGATCCGGTAGCGGGGTTCTGAACAGGCTGCGCACCAGCCATAAAAACTCCGACCTGACTTGGCGGCTCAAAAAGGTCCGGAATACTGTTGCCATCGGAATAACTCATGAGCCTGCCATCTTGAAGTTGGTACAACGAGTTTGACTCATCAGCGGCCGACTCGCCGTCAGAGCCGGCGGCCGCCTCATCCCCAGACCCAGATGGATCGGAGGGCCTTCCATGGATGCATCCCACAAAAGCGCGCTTTAAGGCAGGCCGGGCCCGGGCGGGTCGTGCGCGCTGAGCCGTTTCGATGAGATCGGCGCAGAGATCCGGCTCGGGGCCCGGCTCACCAACCTTGCCAATGAAGACATGAATTCCGCCAAAGGGGACCCGGTACCCGTACTCCACTGAGCCGGCGTCGGGGCCCCGGTCCGCATCGTCGATGTAGAGCTTGCCGCGACGACTCTTGGTCATCCGGCCCACAGCGTATCCCTTGAGCCCTTCGAAGCTGCCCTTCAAGAACTCAAATCCACCATGCGCCAGCCCCACGGTGGGCGCCAACTGTCGTGGAATTGTCACGGCAGATGTCCTCGGGTTGGGACTTAGTCGTGGAGCCATCGCAATTGGGAAGCTTGAAGGGGTTAAGCGGGACAAGGAACACGATGGTTTATACTGGTTCAGCCCCTTACGGTGAAGGTAAAAGCCTACGTCCAGTTCGAGGTGTTATTGATTAGGGTTACGATTGCCAGGGAGCTAAACAGCTATGCCCGGCTCTCGATCAAATTGTTGTCGCCCTTAAACCGCTGCCGGGTCGTCCCTTTATATAGGGAGGCTGACGCCCAGCAGCCCTTAGAGTCCCGGCCGGCTCATAAGAGTGTCCGGCTCGTACTCTAAACAATACTTGCCTTACACTACAAGTCTACTATAACAATGATTGTAACTACGGGCTTTAAGCTATATCCGGGTCTCAGCCCATCTCTGGCCCATTATCCTGAAACTTAGCTCCGGGCTTCTGGTAATGATCCTTGGAGTAACCCGGCCCTCCTGGCGGGTGACCCCCAGGTCTATACCCTCAATAGCCGGGTTATCTTTTTAAGATGAACCGGTACTTCAGAATTGTCATACTGTAATTTTCGCCGGTGTAGTCATCTAGGCTCTGACATAAAGAAGAAACTAAAGGCTGCATATACTCTTATAGAGCAGTTATATACCGGCGCACAACGGGTCATATGCACTGCTTCTCATAACAAGCCGCCCCCAACCTTAATCAAAGAAACTTTAGAAAGGTTGTCCATGCTGCCTGCCTGGATTGAAGAATTCAAAAGATCAGCTGCAAGGGCTGGTGCTCTGACTGCGCTAACCCGGGCTAAAGCATGGGTGCCTGACCTTGATCCGGTGGATGTGGGTAAAGGCTATCCGAGCTTAAAGGAGGACGGATCTGAATTTGACAATGATGCCCTCCGAGTCATAACCAGGGAGATGCGTCCGCTGGCTTGCCAATTGGCTGAAGAAGCTGACCTTTCATACTATTAGGCGAGTTATGACGTCAACAACAAACGGGTTGCTGCACTAACTCCTGAGGCGCAAAATCTCATCCCGCCAATCCGTAAGCACACATATGCCCCTGACATTGAACCGTCCACCCTTATAAGCGACGAAGCTGTATTCCAAGCCCTAACTAGGATCGATTGGGCAACCATTGATTTCCAGCCACTGGGTAGAGATGAGGAGGATGAACCGGCGCAAGATGATCCACAGCCATCAAATCAGCCCGGTGACGAGTCATGATCCGGAGGCCAGTTTAGCCTTCTGCATACTGCGACCCTTGCTGAAAACAGTTATACTTTTTGGGCATTAAAGCGCCTTGTAATAGGCTAGTTAAAACTCTTGGTCTGCTATGCCATAGCGCATATTTGTTTAGTCTGACACTATTAATCCGCCATGCTTAAGATATATTATGTTCATAATACATAGCGATTTATTCAAGCTGTTCCTGCATACAAGAAGTTGAAACTGTCCTGGCGGTTTGCCACCGGACGTGTCATGATGCCCAAATATATAGCCAGGGCTTATAACCAAGGCTGTAAAAAGATAATCAAGTATGAAAATAAATGATACCTATGACATTGAACCACATCATTGGTTGACCAACTTTTGTAGTAAGGGTGATAACCCCAGTCTTGAGTACTGATAACTCCTTCCATATTATACCGGTTTATGATAAAACCGTACCGGGTTGTAATAAACACCGGATTATCCATATATAACACTGGTGACTTATAGTCGAAACCAGACCGGGTTAATAAGCGTCGGATTATAACTGATCATGTACTGACAACTTGTAGTTGAAAGCCAAGCCGGGTCAATAAACGTCGGTTTATCAAAAATATTATAAATCTCATCAAAGGAGAAAAAACTTGGCAAATAAAAGCATATGAAAACTTGTAGTCGAGGCTTTTCACGGGCTGCCAGGCCCCAAATCAAGGCTTTTCATGGGCTGCCAGGCCACTGAGTTAAACCATTTTACAAAGCCTTTTAAAATGGACCTCAATCTTTAACCAATCGTTGTTTTAACTTTGACAAGTTCAGGGTCTATGAGATTGACTTGTCAAAAGTTCGGCGGGTCATACCAGGTTTACCTGGACGGAGTGGCTTACTTAAAAAGGCAGGATAACACGGGGTTTTAGGTGAATACACCTGGCTTCCAAGCCGTGGCTTGATAGCCTATTACAAGTGTAGATTCTTTGTTCATTGCGAAGCAAAGAATCCCCAAGCAATATTTCGAGTTGTGCTTAGTGGGTGCCTATGTTTGAGTTGTGCTTTTGCGACACTCTCTTTGGCCCCAAAGTAATTTTCTTTTGGCCTTGAGTCGATCAAGAGGTGTAGCTATGGTTCGAATACGACCAAGCCCCCAAGTGATTTTCCTGGTGGCCTTGCGCCGATCAAGAGGTGTAGCTTATGGTTCGAATACGACCAAGCCCCCAAGTGATTTTTATAAGCTGAATCAAGGGGTAAACCGGACTCCGCTTTATAAACAGAAGCCCCCATGTAACCACACATGATGTAAGAAAAACAACAGATACCCCGCTTTAGCTGAGGCTCCGGTTTATTATATTGATCATGATATATACACTGTCATAACTATGTACATAAGCAGAGCCTGTGGCTCAAGTATAGTAAGGCCGAAGATGAGCGATATTCCACGGCCGGTGGGTCTCCTCCTCCGATTTACGTGAGTCTTTGTGCTCTTGAACATCTACGAGGTAGTATGACCCGTTATGCAGATTCTTGCTGACCACAAAAGGTCCTTCCCAAGGCGGGGATAATTTGTGCATATCAGTTTGATCCTAGATGAGTCGGAGCACCAAATCGCCTTCTTGAAAAGTTCTGGTTCTAACCCGGCGGCTATGATAACGACGCAGATCTTGCTGATAAATTGCCGAATGGGTTGCTGCAATTTCACGCTCCTCATCTAACAG
Source organism: Aegilops tauschii subsp. strangulata (assembly GCF_002575655.3). Taxonomy (NCBI): domain Eukaryota; kingdom Viridiplantae; phylum Streptophyta; class Magnoliopsida; order Poales; family Poaceae; genus Aegilops; species Aegilops tauschii. Next base: position 466,608,233 of record NC_053037.3, on the reverse strand, counting down.
GTCAAGTGCTTCCTGTTGTGCCTTCTCATTGTCAGCTTCGACATACGCTGCCACACGAGGCGAGTCATGATGGATGTCACTAGGGAGAACCGCCTCTGCTCCATAAACCATGCAAAAAGGCATGTAACCCATAGATCTGTTGGGCGTGGTATTGATGCTCCATAACACAGAAGGTAACTCCTCCACCCAACAACCCGGCGTCCGTTGCAAAGGAACCATGAGTCGGGGTTTTATGCCTCTCAAGATCTCTTGATTGGCTCTCTCCGCTTGACCATTAGATTGGGGGTGAGCCACTGATGATACGTCAAGCCGAATGTGCTCTCGTTGACAAAATTCTTTCATAGCACCCTTCGACAGATTAGTGCCATTATCAGTTATAATGCTGTGTGGAAAGCCAAACCGGAAAATCACCTTCTTGATGAATTGAACTGCCATAGCTGCGTCACACTTACTAACTGGCTCTACCTCCACCCATTTAGTGAACTTATCAACTGCCACCAGAAGGTGGGTCTTCTTATCCTTAGATCTCTTAAAGGGCCCAACCATATCTAGCCCCCAAGTCGCAAACGGCCAAGTGATTGGAATCATCCTCAATTCTTGAGCCGGTACATGAGCATGTCGTGAGAATTTTTGACAGCCATCACACCTTTTGACCAAGTCCTCAGCATCGGCATGAGCCGTCAGCCAATAAAAACCGTGACGAAAAGCCTTGGCTACCAGAGACTTTGAACCGGCGTGGTGACCACAATCTCCTTCGTGGATCTCACGCAAAATCTCACGGCCTTCTTCAGGAGACACGCAATGCTGAAACGCCCCTGTCACACTGCAATGGTTTAACTCTCCATTGACAATAGTCATGGACTTGGACCGCCGGATTATCTGCCTGGCCAAGGTCTCATCCTCCGGTAACTCGCGCCGGTTCATATACGCCAAATATGGGACCGTCCAATCTGGGATGACATGAAGAGCCGCCACCAACTGAGCCTCCGGATCAGGAACAACCAAATCCTCCTCTGTTGGGAGCTTGACTGACGGATTATGTAGCACATCCAGAAAGACGTTGGGTGGAACCGGTTTACGTTGGGAACCCAAACGACTTAAAGCGTCCGCCGCTTCGTTCTTCCGCCGGTCCACATGATCGACCTGATAACCTTTGAAGTGACCTGCAACAATGTCCTCCTCTCGACGATATGCTGCCATGAGTGGGTCCTTGGAATCCCAAGTACCAAACACTTGTTGAGCCACCAGGTCCGAGTCACCGAAGCACTTAACTCGGCTTAAAGTCATCTCCTTAGCCATCCGAAGACCATGGAGTAAAGCCTCATATTCAGTTGCATTGTTAGTGCAAGGGAACATTAAACGGAGAACATAACAAAACTTATCACCTCGTGGGGAAGTTAATACGACTCCAGCCCCTAAGCCCTCCAATTGCCTGGACCCATCGAAATGAATAGTCCAATAAGTATGATCCGGCTTCTCTTCTGGCGCCTGTAACTCTGTCCAGTCATTGATGAAGTCCACAAGTGCCTGAGATTTGATCGCCGTCCGGGGCATATATTTTAACCCGTGAGGCCCAAGCTCAATAGCCCATTTGGCAACCCGGCCAGTTGCTTCCCTGTTTTGGATTATATCCCCCAAAGGAGCAGAACTGACCACAGTAATGGGATGACCCTAGAAATATTGCTTAAGCTTCCGGCTTGCCATGAAAACTCCATACACCAACTTCTGCCAATGTGGGTACCTTTGCTTGGACTCAATAAGCACCTCACTGATATAATAAACCGGCCGTTGAACCGGATACTCCTTTCCGGCCTCCTTGCGCTCCACCATGATAGCCATGCTAACAGATCGGGCATTAGCAGCTACATATAACAACAAGGGCTCTTTATCAACAGGAGCAGCAAGGACGGGCGGCTCAGCTAACTGCCGTTTTAGATCCTCAAACGCTTCATTGGCGGCATCACTCCAGACGAAGTCACCTGTCTTCTTCAGCATCTGATATAAAGGTATAGCCTTCTCCCCAAGGCGACTGATAAACCGGCTCAAGGCTGCAATCCGACCTGCCAGGCATTGAACATCATTGATACACTTCGGTTTAGCCAAAGAAGTTATAGCCTTGATTTTCTCCGGATTAGCTTCAATGCCCCTGTTAGACACCAGAAACCCCAAGAGCTTGCCTGCCGGTACACCAAAGACACACTTGGCCGGATTAAGCATCATTTTATAAACCCGGAGGTTATCAAAGGTCTCCTTCAAGTCATCTATCAATGTCTCCTCCTTTCTGGATTTCACCACAATATCATCCACATAAGAATGAACATTGCGGCCGATCTGATTATGAAGACAATTCTGCACACAGCGCTAATAAGTCGCCTCGGCACTCTTGAGCCCAAAAGGCATAGACACATAGCAGAAGGCTCCAAAGGGAGTTATAAAAGTTGTCTTCTCCTGGTCCTTAACTACCATTTTGATTTGATGGTAACCAGAGTATGCATCCAGAAAGCTCAAACGCTCACAACCCGCCGTAGCATCAATGATCTGATCAATACGAGGGAGAGCAAAAGGATCTGCTGGACAAGCCTTGTTCAAATCTGTGTAATCCACACACATACGCCAAGTGTCATTCTTCTTAAGTACCAGCACCGGATTAGCCAACCACTCAGGATGAAATACCTCGACGATAAACCCAGCCGCCAAGAGCCTGGCTACCTCTTCATCAATAGCCTTGCGTCTTTCTTCATTGAACCGGCGGAGAAACTGCTTGACCGATTTAAACTTGGGATCAACATTAAGAGTGTGCTCAACGAGTTCCCTCGGTACACCTGGCATGTCAGAAGGCTTCCACGCAAAGATGTCCCGGTTCTCACGGATGAACTCGATGAGCGTGCTTTCCTATTTCGGATCCAAGTTAGCGCTGATGCTAAACTTCTGGGATGAATCGCCGGGAACAAAATCAACCAGCTTAGTCTCATCAGCTGATTTAAACTTCAAGGCCGGATCATGCTCTGTAGTTGGCTTCTTTAAAGAAGTCATATCTGCCGGATCAACATTGTCTTTGTAGAACTTCAACTCCTCTGTTGCACAAACCGACTCAGCATAAGCCGCATCACCTTCTTCACATTCCAAAGCGATCTTACGGCTCCCATGTACCGTGATGGTCCCCTTATGACCCGGCATCTTGAGTTGTAGATAGACATAACAGGGCCTTGCCATGAACTTAGCATAAGCCGGCCGTCCAAACAGAGCATGATACGGGCTCTTGATTTTCACCACTTCAAAAGTCAATGTCTCTGATCTTGAATCATGCTCATCTCCAAAAGCAACCTCCAGAGCTATCTTACCAACTGGATATGCCGATTTACCAGGCACCACACCATGGAAGACCGTGTTGGACGGTTTAAGATTTTTATCTGTTAACCCCATGCGACGGAAGGTTTCATAATAAAGGATATTGATACTACTCCCCCCAATCCATGAGTACCTTGGTGAACTTATAACCTCCAACCTGAGGCGCCACCACCAATGCCAGATGACCCGGATTATCAACCCGAGGTGGATGATCCTCTCGACTCCACGCAATGGGCTGTTCAGACCAGCGCAAGTAATGGGGCACTGTCGGTTCAACGGAGTTCACTGCCTTCTGGTCGCGTTTGCACATGCTCGTGGTGAAGACATGGTACTGTCCACTATTCAACTGCTTCGGGTTGCTCTGGTAACCCGACTGCTGTTGCTGCTGATTCCCCTGATGATTATAACCACCTTGGTTGCCCTGACTGCCTTGATTGCCATGTCTGCCTTGATTACCGTGAAATCTTGAACCGGAACTGCCTCCACCGTAACCCGGCCCATGAGATCCGGGGCCTGAACCGCCGGCCGGTCCATGATCATACCCAAAAAAATCTGAATTTTTGAACTCCTGCATAATATAACAATCCTTCCAGAGGTGCGTGGCCGGCTTATCCCGCGACCCGTGCTTTGGGCAAGGCTGGTTTAACAGGTGAAACAGGCGCTCAGGATTGGGACTTGGTCCTCCACCACGCGGGGGCGGTTTACCCTTACGACGCTGACCGTTATCCTGTGTGTTGGTATTAGCCACAAAATCTAAACTGTTATCCGCTTTACGCTTACCGCTGTTTCCATGACCTGCCGGGTTATGCTGCTGCCCTTTTGTGCTGCCGCTCTTCTTTCCCTCCCCTGTCTTGTCATCGTCAGACTCGGGGTCCTTGGTACTATCAGAGTCGGCATACTTTACAAGAGCTGCCATAAGCGTTCCCATGTCATTGCAATGACGTTTGAGCCGTCCCAATTTCAACTTCAGAGGTGCAAACCTGCAATTGCCTTCCAACGTTAAAACTGTTGTATCAACATTGATGCGGTCCGATGAGTGCAAAATCTCCAAAACCCGGTGCACCCAATGGGTTGTTGATTCTCCTTCCTCTTGAACACAGGCAGCTAAGTCCACAATTGACATGGGCTGCTTGCAAGTGTCTTTGAAATTCTGAATAAACCGGGCTCTTAACTCAGCCCATGATCCAATGGAGTTAGCTGGCAAGTTCTTCAGCCAAGTGCGAGCTGTCCCTTCCAACATCATGGTGAAGTATTTAGCACATGCAGCATCATCAACATCCAGCGTCTCCATTGCCATCTCATAGCTCTCAACCCATGACTCGGGGGATAAATCGGCAGTGTAATTCGGCACTTTACGTGGGCCCTTGAAATCCTTGGGCAGCCGTACATTGCGTAACGCCGGGACGAGACACGGCACCCCCAAAGAACTAGAGGTGACTCCTGGTTCCACCGAAGTTGTTGGACGAACCGGAGTAAGCTGACGGGCCGCATTCTGCGCCGCTAACTCGGCCTCTCGACGTGCCCTGGCACGATCCACCACGTCCTGAGCATCCACACCGCCACCCACCGGGTTATGGCCACGAGGCGGATTACGATTCCGCGCACTGCTCGACACAGCCGGTTCATCAATATGCCGGCTGTAACTCCGGCTTGGTCGGGGGGTGGAATGAATCCTTTCACGACTGTATGAATAAGCCTGCTGCTGAGTCAAAGCTGTCTGAAGGAGCTCCCTAGCCCATCGCGTCTCCACCGCTACGGGGACTCACTGTCGACTGGGAGGGCCGCCAATCGTGAAGCGGCTGCGACTATGTTATCCAAAGGGTTGGAGTAATGACCCGGAGGCGTCGGCACGTGTTGGGACGGGATATTCTGAGGAGGTGGATCCATTGCGCGCGGCTGAACCGGCGTCCCCGTTCCAGGTGCTTCGACCCGGTTTACCACTGGCTGGTCGCTGGTTCCTGCTCCTGGTGTGTTGAAGAGATTTCTGGCTTCGTAAACCGGAGGCAGGTGAGATCGGTACCTCCTCCTCATGACATCATTCGATGCATTTTGATCCAACATAAGCCGATAAGCCTGTGCATCTAACTCGGCCTGCTTCGCTGTCATCCTGGCATTTTCGGCGGCCAGGTCCACTTTGGCTTGGGCTATCTGATCCTTCACCTTCGCCACTTCTGCGTTGTGCCACTCCTGATCCGTCGGGCTGACTTCAGCCGCTAGCAGTGCTGCCAAGGTGTCGAATAAATCGGACAAAGCCTGAGCCGGTGGCGGTGCAGGGCCTCCTGCCCCAGCTGCTGTCGCCGTTGCTGAACCAGAGATCATCGCCGCGGCGGTCGAAGATTGTGGCGCTGACTGTGTACCAGCCATGAAGATCACAACTCGGCTTGGCGGATCAAGGGGGTCCGAAATACTGTCGCCATCAGAACAGCCCCCAAACCGGCCATCCTGCAACTGATACAATGACTCGGTCTCTCCAGTAGATGACTCGTCACCGGAGTAAACGGCGGTTTCACCACCAGATTCCGATCTATCCTCAGATTCCACTCGGTGGATGACTCCCACGAAGGCACGCTTCATTGCAGGCTTAACCCGGGCGGTTCTCGCACGCTGAGCCGTTTCGACGATGTCGGTGCAGATGTCCGGCTCAGGGCCCGGTTCGCCAATCTTGCCAATGAACACGTGAATGCCGCCGAAGGGGACCCGGTACCCGTACTCAATTGAGCCGGCCTCGGGGCCCCAGCCTGCGTCGTCGATGTAGAGCTTGCCGCGACGACTCTTGGTCATCCGGCCCACAGCATATCACTTGAGCCCTTCGAAGCTGCCCTCTAAGAACTCAAAACCATCGTGCGATAGCCCCACGGTGGGCGCCAACTGTCGTGGTTTTGTCACGGCAGATGTCCTAGTGAAAGGACTTAGTCGTGGAGCCATCGCGACGGGTTAGCTTAAAGGGGTTAAAGCGGACAAAGGACGCAGAGAGTTTTATACTGGTTTGGCCCCTTGCGGTGAAGGTAAAGGCCTAATCCAGTTGTTGTGGAATTGCTAGGGTTTCGATGACCAGGGAGCGAATCCAGTTGTTTCTTGTCCCTAAACCGCCGCAGGGTCGTCCCTTTATATACATAAGTTGACGCCCGTCGATTTACAGAATCCCGAGGCCGGCTTATAAACGTGTCCGGCTCGGTTTCTACTCTTTCTATCTTACAACACAAGTTTACATATCAATGGCGGTTTATGTCTACAGGCTTTAATCCGCCTTTGGGCCCTGGGCCTTCGTAAAGCGCCACACTCCTTGTCTTCATGGGCTTCAAATATAAATAACTCATTATGGGGATAACGCGGCCTCTCCTGGCCAGTTTATACCCAGTAGTAATATCCCCAACGGTCTCCTTTGGGTATCCTATGAAGACACATTTCTTAGATTTGTGTTCGAGCTTATCAGGTTGAAGCTTTTTCACATAAGCATCGCAGCCCCAAACTTTAAGAAACGACAACTTGGGTTTCTTGCCAAACCACAGTTCATAAGGCGTCGTCTCAACGGATTTAGATGGTGCCCTATTTAACGTGAATGCAGCCGTCTCTAAAGCATAACCCCAAAACGATAGCGGTAAATCGGTAAGAGACATCATAGATCGCACCATATCTAGTAAAGTACGATTACGACGTTCGGACACACCATTACGCTGTGGTGTTCCAGGTGGCGTGAGTTGTGAAACTATTCCGCATTGTTTCAAATGAAGACCAAACTCGTAACTCAAATATTCTCCTCCACGATCAGATCGTAGAAACTTTATTTTCTTGTTACGATGTTTTTCCACTTCACTCTGAAATTATTTGAACTTTTCAAATGTTTCAGACTTATGCTTCATCAAGTAGATATACCCATATCTGCTCAAATCATCTATGAAGGTGAGAAAATTACGATACCCGCCGCGAGCTTCAATATTCATTGGACCACATACATCAGTACGTATGATTTCCAACAAATCTGTTGCTCGCTCCATTGTTCCGGAGAACGGAGTTTTCATCTTGCCCATGAGGCATGGTTCGCAAGTACCAAGTGATTCATAATCAAGTGATTCCAAAAGTCCATCAGAATGGAGTTTCTTCATGCGCTTTACACCAATATGACCCAAACGGCAGTGCCACAAATAAGTTGGACTATCATTATCAACTCTGCATCTTTTGGCTTCAATATTATGAATATGTGTGTCACTACTATCGAGATTCAACAAAAATAGACCACTCTTCAAGGGTGCATGAACATAAAAGATATTACTCATATAAATAGAACAACCATTATTGAACAACCAAAAATAGTAGCTTGGTGGCAGTGATTGAAGAATTCTGTCAATGACACTATCATCAGGAAGATTAACTCCTAGTTGAATCAAGTGATTGTTATACCCAGACATTTTGAGTATATGCTCATTGACAGAACTATTCTCCTCCATCTTGCAGCTGTAGAACTTATTGGAGACTTCATATCCCTCAATCCGGGCATTTGCTTGAAATATTAACTTCAACTCCTGGAACATCTCATATGCTCCATGACGTTCAAAACATCGTTGAAGTCCTGGTTCTAAGCCGTAAAGCATGGCACACTGAACTATGGAGTAGTCATCAGCTTTGCTCTGCCAGACGTTCATAACATCTGGCGTTGCTCCTGCAGCAGGTTTGGCACCTAGCGGTGCTTCCAGGACGTAATTCTTCTGTGCAGCAATGAGGATAATCCTCAAGTTACGGACCCAGTACGTGTAGTTGCTACCATCATCTTTCAACTTAGCTTTCTCTAGGAACGCATTAAAATTCAACAGAACAACAGCACGGGCCATCTATCTACAACAACATAGACATGCAAAATACTATCAGGTACTAAGTTCATGATAAATTAAAGTTCAATTAATCATATTACTAAAGAACTCCCACTTAGATAGACATCCCTCTAATCATCTAAGTGATCACGTGATCCATATCAACTAAACCATGTCCGATCATCACGTGAGATGGAGTAGTTTTCAATGGTGAACATCACTATGTTGATCATATCTACTATATGATTCACGCTCGACCTTTCGGTCTCAGTGTTTTGAGGCTATATCTGCATATGCTAGGCTCGTCAAGTTTAACCCAAGTATTCTGCGTGTGCAAAACTGGCTTGCACCCGTTGTATGTGAACGTAGAGCTTATCACACCCGATCATCACGTGGTGTCTCGGCACGACGAACTTTCGCAACGGTGCATACTCAGGGAGAACACTTATACCTTGAAATTTAGTGAGAGATCATCTTATAATGCTACCGTCGAACTAAGCAAAATAAGATGCATAAAGGATAAACATCACATGCAATCAATATAAGTGATATGATATGGCCATCATCATCTTGTGCCTTTGATCTCCATCTCCAAAGCACCGTCATGATCACCAACGTCACCGGCGCGACACCTTGCTCTCCGTCGTAGCAACGTAGTCGTCTCGCCAACTATTGCTTCTGCGACTTGCTACCTCTTGAGCACTGTGTTGGTTTCCCTTGAGGAGGAAAGGGTGATGCAGTAAAGTAGCGTAAGTATTTCCCTCAGTTTTTGAGAACCAAGGTATCAATCTAGTAGGAGACCACGCGCGAGTCCCACGCACCTACACAAACAAAGAAGAACCTCGCAACCAACGCGATAAAGGGGTTGGCAATCCCTTCACGGTCACTTACGAGAGTGAGATCTAATAGAGATGATAAGATAATATTTTTGGTATTTTTATGATAAAGAGTAAAAGTAAAGAAAGCAAAATAAACGGCGCCAGAAATAGCTTGATGACGGAAGATTAATATGATGGAAAATAGACCCGGGGGCCATAGGTTTCACTAGTGGCTTCTCTCAAGATAGCATAAGTATTACGATGGGTAAACAAATTACTGTCGAGCAATTGATAGAATTGAGCATAGTTATGAGAATATCTAAGTATGATCATGTATATAGGCATCACGTCCGTGACAAGTAGACCGACTCCTGCCTGCATCCACTACAATTACTCCACACATCGACCGCTATCCAGCATGCATCTAGAGTATTAAGTTCATAAGAACGGAGTAATGCTTTAAGCAAGATGACAAGATGTAGAGGGATAAACTCATGCAATATGATATAAACCCCATCTTTTTATCCTCGATGGCAACAATACAATACGTGTCGTTTCCCCTACTGTCACTAGGATCGAGCACCGCAAGATTGAACCCAAAGCTAAGCACTTCTCCCATTGCAAGAAAGATCAATCTAGTAGGCCAAACCAAACTGATAATTCAAAGAGACTTGCAAAGATAACCAATCATACATGAAAGAATTCAGAGGAGATTCAAATATTGTTCATAGATAAACTTGATCATAAACCCACAATTCATCGGATCTCGACAACACACCGCAAAAGATTACATCGAATAGATCTCCAAGAGAATTGAGGAGAACTTTATATTGAGATCCAAAGAAAGAGAAGAAGCCATCTAGCTAATAACTATGGACCCGAAGGTCTGAGGTAAACTACTCACACATCATCGGAGAGGCTCTGGTGTTGATGTAGAAGCCCTCCGTGATCGATGCCCCCTCCAGCGGAGCGCCAGAAAAGGCCCCAAGATGGGATCTCACGGGTATAGAGAGTTGCGGCGGTGGAAATAGGGTTTTGGCTCCGTATTTGATGTTTCCAGGGTATATGAGTATATATAGGTGAAAGAGGTCGGTCAGGAGAGCTACGAGGGGCCCATGAGGGTGGGGGCGTGCCCAGGGGGCAGGCGCGCCTCCCAGCCTCGTGGCTTCCTTGTTCGTTTCTTGACGTCCACTCCAAGTCCTCTGGATCACGTTTGTTCCGAAAATCATGTTCCCGAAGGTTTCATTCCGTTTGGACTCCGTTTGATATCTTTTCCTTCGAAACACTGAAATAGGCAAAAAACAGCAATTTGGGCTGGGCCTCCGGTTAATAGGTTAGTCCCAAAAATAGTATAAAAGTGTATAATAAAGCCCATTAAACATCCAAAACAGAATATATATTAGCATGGAACAATAAAAAATTATAGATACGTTGGAGACGTATCACGACTATCGCTACCGCTTAGTGATAAAGTAAAGCAATTACATGGCGATTGTATTTCATACAATAAAGCAACAACCATATGGCTCCTGCCAGTTGCCGATACCTCTGTTACAAAACATGATCATCTCATACAATAAAATTTAGCATCATGTCTTGACGATATCACATCACAACATGCCCTACAAAAACAAGTTAGACGTCCTCTACTTTGTTGTTGCAAGTTTTACGTGGCTGCTACGGGCTGAGCAAGAACCGTTCTTACCTATGCATCAAAACCACAACGATTTTTCGTCAAGTATGTGTTGTTTTAACCTTCAACAAGGACCGGGCATAGCCACACTCGATTGAACTAAAGTTGGAGAAATTGACACCCGCCAGCCACCTGTGTGCGAAGCACGTCGGTAGAAGCAGTCTCGCGTAAGTGTACGCGTAATGTCGGTCCGGGCCGCTTCATCCAACAATACCGCCGAATCAAAGTATGACATGCTGGTAAGCAATATGAATATTATCGCCCACAACTCACTTGTTTTTTACTCGTGCATATAACATCTACGCATAAACCTGGCTCTGATACCACTATTGGGGAACGTAGTTGTCACATCCCTAGTTCTGGTCTGACCTAGGCTAGCTTCCTTGTGAGCATCATATTTAAATTCAAATGAAATTTGAATTGAGGAATTCTCAAAGCCTCAAAAACCTTCTAATAATAATCAACATTTAAAACTTATCAAATGAGTCCAAGAAAATGTTCCTATTATTCTGTGAAAATATTGGTAAGAGGTAAAATCCAAACCAATATTTTTGGAATCACAGAAATATTTATTTTGGGCCTTTTGAATTAAATCAAAGACATATTTGAGTTGAATTTATTTCTGTTATATAAGAAATAAATTTCAAATATTTTTGTAAGTTGCTTGTGACCTTGGACTAGTTTCTGAGCTCACATAACAATTTACAGAAAGTTCAAAAAAAATGATTTGATGTTTTAAAATCAAATCAAAACAAAATGCAAAGAAATAGAAAACTAAAACAAATAAGAGAGAGAGAGAGAGAGAGAGAGAGAAGGACTACCTGGCCATCTACCTGTAGCCGGCCCAGGAGCTGGCCCGGCCCACCAGAGCCGCCACCGTCTCCCACCTCGCGCCAGAAGGACGCCAGAGGGACGCCGGGCGTGTGGTCGCCGCGCGCGTCCACGCGCGAGGCCACCTCCTGCTTCCGCCGCTTCTGGACGCCTCCACGAGTGCCACGCCACCTCCCCGAGCCCCTCTCACTTCTCCCTCGCTCTCTGGACCTCCCTCCCCCTCGCTCCTCTGTCCCCCCCCCCCCATGGCCGAGTATGCCGTCGCCGCCGCTCGCTGTTGCCACGACCACCGGCCCTCCCTCGCCCATCCAACGTGCTTGAGAGCTCCGCCACGCCGTCCCCATCTACCCCACCGAGCCACGTGAGCTGGGAAGCACCGCAACACCCTCGACGTCCTCATCTTCTTCCTCGGCCATAGGAGATCACCGCCGGGATTCCGACGCCGTCAAGCCTTCCTCGATCCCGCTTCGACGACCTCTGCAACCACCGTGAGTTCCCGCGTCGTAACCCCCTCTCCCCGAGCTCGATTACGCCCTCTAGTCGTGCCAGCCGCCGTACCCAAGCGCCGCCGTCCGCCATGGTCGTTGCTCTCGCAGCCACCGTGCATCTCCGCTCAAGATTGTGCCTCCGGCGTGCTCCTGGAGCAACGATGAGTCCAACGCAGCCCCTAACTAGCTCTCCCGTGCGCTGGAACCACGCGCCCGCACTCGCCCGTACTCCGGCCGCCGCCACGAGCTCGACTTCGGCGAGCTCGCTCCATCCCAGCCCCTCCCGTCTGCCGTAACAGATGCGCGCGAACGCTAGCTCGCCGTAGAGCCAGACCCCGCCCCAAACCGCTGTCTGTAGCGCGAGCCCGAGCAACTCCGGCGACCCTCCGCCGTCGGCTTTGGTCGCCGGCATTAAGCCGCCGACGTGGCACACTTAATTAGCCTAATGACAATCTAATTGACCTCTTAGGTCGCTGACACCGGGCCCCACGACGGGTCAAAGCTGAGTCAACGCGGGGTTAAACCGGAGTTTAACACTGTCTCAATGACATGCGGGTCCCAGCCGTCAGGTTTGACCTGGGCTAGTGCCTTTGACCTGCTGACATCACCACGACGTCATGCTGACGCAATTAACCTTTTTCTAGATTTATTCTTATATAGGAAATTCCAGAAAATAGTGCTAACTTCTAAAAATCATAGAAATTAATCTGTAACTCCAAATGCAAAGTGTTATATATGAAAAATGATCAGAAAAATCCAATCTATCAATTTGTACTGGTTTCATGCATGTTTAAACAACTTAACCTTGCTGTTTAGATGAAACAAGATAATGCACTTATATGAATTTATAAAATGGGTTTGCATTTGAATATTTGGTTCAAATGGACTCATCTCAATCCGTTCTAGCTTGCATTAGCCCAGAACACATTCATATTGCCATGTCATGATCATGCATCATATTGTGCATTGCATTGATTGAATTTCTTCTCTGTTGCCGGTAATTGTCCCCTCTCGGTAGACGATGTTCCGGCGTTGTGATCGTTGACACTAATGAAGACTCAATGCTATCTTCAGAAGTGCCAGGCAAGCAAAACCCCCTTGTTCATTCTGATACAATCCCACTCTCTCGCTCCTGCTCCCTTTTATTGCATTAGGACAACAACGATTCATCTGTTACATGCTGCGGTAGTTGAACCCCTTTCCTCTGCATGACCTGTCATTGCCACAGTAAATAGATGAAACCCACTAGCATGAGTAGGAGTTGTTTGAGCCCTGATGTGCCTACTCATTCATGCCTGTTTGTCATGCCTGCTATTGCTTAGAATTGTGTCAGGTCTGATTCATCGGGGATGAATTGGAATAGTGGTGAACATGTCCTACTGTGTGTGAGCTAAGTGTGTGAACACGATTTGGTAAAGGTAGCGATGAGAGGCCATGTAGGAGTACATGGTGGGTTGTCTCATTGAAACCGTCCTCAGGAACTGAGTTCTGTGTTTGTGATCCATGAACAGCTACTACCACGCATTGGAATGCTTAAGTGCCCCTCTCGACTTATTAATCAACATGATCTCTGTCCAGGAGTTGCAACTAGTTTCTGGTGTTTGTAGGTAGTGTTAGTAGTCTACCAAGTGGGACCCGGTACAGGTGGGCTTGGGACAGACTAGGCACCGTGGCCGGGTATACCAAGCGCCGCCCGTTTGGTGGGCTTGGAACCCTGTACACATCGTTTGGGGCCGTGAGCGACACCCCGGCCGGATCTCCTTGCGGATGGAACCCGAATAGGCGATAAACCTGGACGAGAGACTTGTGTGGTTAGTCAGGTCGTGGCCGACTCCCTCGCCAGGCTTCCGCTTGAAGGTTGCCGAGATACATGACGTGAACATGGTGGTAAGTGGCGAGAGCGTGTGTGTGAAGTACACCCCTGCAGGGTTAACATCATCTATTCGAATAGCCGTGTCCACGGAAAAGGACTTCTGGGTTGCCTGTACAGTTCATAGACAAGTGAAAGTGGATACTCTAAAATGCACAAGATAAGCGTGAGTGCTATGGATGGCGTTCTCGTAGGGAGACGGGAGCGGATCCATAGTGGTGTATTGGTATGGTGAATTTGTGGACTCGTGTGCGCCACCTCAAAAGAGTTACTTGCAGTCGTAGATAGGATAGCCACCGAGTCAAAGCTGGCTTGCTGCAGTTAAACTACACCACCCCCTTTGTTGATACCGATGCATATGTAGCTAGTTCTGATGTAAGTCTTGCTGGGTACATTTGTACTCACGTTTGCTTAATTTATGTTTTTGCAGAGAGACTTCAGTCTCGCTAGTAGTTCCGCGTGGACTTCGACGTTTAGCTTGTTACCTCAGCTACGATCTTGTGCCCTCGGCAGGATCTAGTAGATAGTCAGGCTTCTCAGCCTTTTTCATTTATAGTTGTCTGTACTCAGACATGTTAAGCTTCCGCATGTGTTTGACTTGTATGCTCTGAATGCTGGGTCGAGAGACCCCTGTTTGTAATATCTGGCTCTTCGGAGCCTAATGAATAAATACTCTGAGTCGTAGAGTCTTGTTGTGATGCCATGTTGTATTTGCACATATCGAGCATATTGTGTGTATGATTGAAATGCTTGGTATGTGTGGGATCCGACAACCTAGTTGTTTATCCTTGGTAGCCTCTCTTATGGGGAAATGTAGTCTTGTGCTTCCATGAGCCATAGTGGTCCGCTACAGCCCGGTTCACCGGAGTCCTGCTAGCCCAGCACTACTGCTCCGGAACACTTGACTGGCCGGCATGTGATTCACTTCGTTCCTGTGTCTGTCCCTTCGGGGAAATGTCACGCGGTGACATCCGAAGTCCTGCCTAGCCTGCTACAGCCCGGGTTCCCGGAGTCCTGTTAGCCCAGTGCTACAGCCCGGATTCACACGTTGCTGACCGACATGCTCGATGTTGATTCATGTATGCCTGTCCCCGTAAGTTAGTGCCGCTTTGGGTTCACGACTAGCCATGTCGGCCCGGGTTCTCTGTCATATGGATGCTAGCGACACTATCATATACGTCATCCAAAAGGCGCAAACGGTCCCGGGCCATGGTAAGGCGACACCCGTGGGAATACCGTGCGTGAGGCCACAAAGTGATATGAGGTGTTACCGGCTAGATCGATGTGACTTGGAATCGGGGTCCTGACAGTAGTAATTTCAAAAAAAATCCTACACACACGCAAGATCATGGTGATGCATAGCAACGAGAGGGGAGAGTGTTGTCCACGTACCCTCGTAGAGCGAAAGCGGAAGCGTTATAACAACGCGGTTGATGTATTTGTACGTCTTCACGATCGACCGATCCTAGTACCGAAAGTACGGCACCTCTGCGATCTGCACACGTTCGGCTCGGTGACGTTCCACGAACTCACGATCTAGCAGAGTGTTAAGGGAGAGCTTCGTCAGCATGATGACATGATGACGGTGATGATGAAGCTACCGGCGCAGGGCTTCGCCTAAGCACTACGACGATATGACCGAGGTGGATTATGGTGGAGGGGGGAACCGCACACGGCTAAGGGATCAATGATCAACTTGTGTGTCAATGAAGGAAATATGCCCTAGAGGCAATAATAAAGTTGTTATTCATATTTCCTTATATCATGATAAATGTTTATTATTCATACTAGAATTGTATTAACCGGAAACTTGATACATGTGTGAATACATAGACAAAACAAAGTGTCCCTAGTATGCCTCTACTAGACTAGCTCGTTAATCAAAGAGGGTTAAGTTTCCTAACCATAGACATGTGTTGTCATTTGATGAACGGGATCACATCATTAGAGAATGATGTGATGGACAAGACCCATCCGTTAGCTTAGCATAATGATCATGTAGTTTTATTGCTAATGCTTTCATCATGACTTATACATGTTCCTTTGACTATGAGATTATGCAACTCCCGAATACCGGAGGAACACCTTGTGTGCTATCAAATGTCACAACATAACTGGGTCATTATAAAGATGCTCTTCAGGTGTCTCCAATGGTGTTTGTTGAGTTGGCATAGATCGAGATTGTGATTTGTCACTCTGTGTATCGGAGAGGTATCTCTGGGCCCACTCGGTAATGATCATCACTATAAGCCTTGCAAGCAATGTGACTGATGAGTTAGTTACGGGATGATGCATTACGGAACGAGTAAAGATACTTGCCGGTAAAGAGATTGAACTAGGTATGATGATACCGACGATCGAATCTCGGGCAAGTAACATACCGATGACAAAGGGAACAATGTATGTTGTTATGAGGTTTGACCGATAAAATCTTCATAGAATATGTAGGAGCCAATATGAGCATCCAGGTTCCGCTATTGGTTATTGACCGGAGATGTGTCTCGGTCATGTCTACATAGTTCTCGAACCCGTAGGGTCCGCACGCTTAACGTTCGATGACGATTTGTATTATATGAGTTATGTGATTTGGTGTCTGAATGTTGTTCGGAGTCCCGGGTGAGATCACGGACATGACAGGAGTCTCGAAATGGTCGAGAGGTAAAGATTCATATATAGGACAATAGTATTCGGACACCGGAAGTGTTCTGGGGGTACCAGGTACGTATCGGGTCATCGGAAGGGGTTCTGGGCACCCCGCGGCAAAGATATGGGCCTTATTGGGCCAAGGGCGGGACAGACCGGCCCCTAGTGGGCTGGTGCGCCCCATATATGCCAAATAGGAGGAGAAGGAAGGAGGGGAAGAGAGAAAGGAAAGAGGAGGATTCGGCCTCCCCTTCCCTTCTCTCCCCCCTCTCTTTCCTTCCCCCTCCAACACTTTTGGAAGGGGGGAGGCCGAATTGGACAAGGCCCCCAAGTAGGATTCCTCCTACTTGGGCGTGCCCTTGCTGCTCCCCTCCCCCTCCCACCTATATATACGTGGGGAGGGGGCGCCTAGAACACACAACAAACATTGTTAGCCGTGTGCGGCACCCCCCTCCACAATTTACGCCTCCGGTCATATTCACGTAGTGCTTAGGCGAAGCCCTGCGCGGATTACTTCACCATCACCGTCACCATGCCGTCATGCTGACGGAACTCTCCCTCGACACTTTTGCTGGATCAAGAGTTCGAGGGACGTCATTGAGCTGAACATGTGCAGAACTCGGAGGTGCTGTACGTTCGGTGCTTGGATCGGTCGGATCGTGAAGACGTTCGACTACATCAACCGCATTACTAAACGCTTCCGCTTTCGGTCTACGAGGGTATGTGGACACACTCTCCCCTCTTGTTGCTATGCTTCTTCTAGATAGATCTTGCATGATCGTAGGCAAATTTTTTGAAATACTACGTTCCCCAACAGTGTTATCCGAGCCAGGTCTATGCGTAGATGTTATAAGCACGAGTAGAACACAAAGAGATGTGGGCGATAATAGTCATACTGCTTACCAGCATGTCATACTTTGATTCGGCGGTATTGTTGGATGAAGCGGCCCAGACCGACATTACATGACCGTGTTCATGAGACTGGTTCTACCGCCGTGCTTTGCACACAGGTGGCTAGTGGGTGTCTATTTCTCCAACTTTAGTTGAATCGAGTTTGACTACGCCCGGTCCTTGTTGAAGGTTAAAACAGCACACTTGACGAAAAATCGTTGTGTTTTTGATGCGTAGGTAAGAACGGTTCTTGCTAAGCCCGTAGCAGCCACGTAAAACTTGCAACAACAAAGTAGAGGACGTCTAACTTGTTTTTGCAGGGCATGTTGTGATGTGATATGGTCAAGACGTGATGAGATATAAATTGTTGTATGTGATGATCATGTTTTGTTAAAGTTATCCGCAACTGGCAGGAGCCTTATGGTTGTCTCTTTATTGCATAAGATGCAAGTGCCATATAATTGCTTTACTTTATCGCTATGCGATAGCAATAGTTGCAAAAGCAATAGTTGGCGAGACGACCATGTGACGACATGTTGATAAAGATCAAGATGATGGAGATCATGGTGTCATGCCAGTGATGATGGAGATCATGGTGTCATGCCGGTGACGATGGAGATCATAATGGTACTTTGAAGATGGAGATCAAAGGCACAAGATGATGATGGCCATATCATGTCACATATTTTGATTGCATGTGATGTTTATCTTTTATGCATCTTATTTTGCTCAGTACGACAGTAGCTTTATAAGATGATCCCTTACTAAAATTTCAAGGTATAAGTGTTCTCCCTGAGTATGCACCGTTGCGACAGTTCTTCGTGCTGAGACACCACGTGATGATCGGGTGTGATAAGCTCTACGTTCACATACAACGGGTGCAAGTTAGTTTTGCACACGCAGAATACTCGGGTTAAACTTGACGAGCCTAGCATATGCAGATATGGCCTCGGAACACTGAGACCTAAAGGTCGAGCGTGAATCATATAGTAGATATGATCAACATAGAGATGTTCACCATTGAAAACTACTCCATCTCACGTGATGATCGGACATGGTTTAGTTGATATGGATCACGTGATCATTTAGATGACTAGAGGGATGTCTATCTAAGTGGGAGTTCTTAAGTAATATGATTAATTGAACTTAATTTATCATGATCTTAGTCCTGATAGTATTTGCATATCTATGTTGTAGATCAATAACTTGCGATGTAGCTCCCCGTTTATTTTTTAATATGTTCCTAGAGGAAAACTATGTTGAAAGATGATAGTAGCAATGATGCGGACTAGGTCCGTGATCTGAGGATTATCCTCATTGCTGCACAGAAGAATTATGTCCTTGATGCACCGCTAGGTGACGGACCTATTGCAGGAGCAGATAACAGATGTTATGAATGTTTGGCAAGCTCGGTATGATAACTACTTGATAGTTTAGTGCGCCATGCTTTAAGGCTTAGAACCGGGACTTCAAAAACGTTTTGAATGTCATGAAGCATATAAGATGTTCTAAGAGCTGGAATTGGTATGTCAGACTCATGCCCGAGTCGAGAGGTATGAGACCTCTGACAAGTACTTTGCCTACAAGATGGAGGAGAATCGCTTAACCAGCGAGCATGTGCTCAGATTGTCTGAGTACTACAGTCGCTTGAATCAAGTGGGAGTTGATATTCCAGACAAAATAGTGATTGACAGAGTTCTCTAGTCACTATCACCAAGTTACTGGAACTTCATGATGAACTATAATATGCAAGGGATGACGGAAACAATTCCCGAGCTCTTCGTGATGCTGAAATCGACGAAGGTAGAAATCAAGAAAAGCATCAAATGTTGATGGTTGACAAGACCACTAGTTTCAAGTAAAAGGGCAAGGGAAAGAAAGGGAACTTCAAGAAGAATGGCAAGCAAGTTGCCACTCCCATGAAGAAGCCCAAAGCTAGATCCAAGCCTGAAATTGAGTGCTTCTACTACAAAGGAAATGGTCACTGGAAGTGGAACTGCCCTAGATACTTGGCGGATAAGAGGATGGCAAAGTGAACAAAGGTATATTTGACATACATGTTATTGATGTGTACTTTACTAGTGTTTATAGCAAAGAGTAGTAACTCGAAACGGGAGTTGCAAAATAAACAGAGACTAGTTAAGGACGAGGTGACGATGTGTATTGGAAATGATTCCAAGGTTGATAAGATCACCATCGCACACTCCTTTTTTACCTTCGGGATTAGTGTTGAACCTAAAATAAATGTTATTTGGTGTTTGCGTTGAGCATGAATATGATTGGATCATGTTTATTGCAATACGGTTATTCATTTAAGTCAAAGAATAATTGTTGTTCTATTTACATGAATAAAGCCTTCTATGGTCATACACTCAATGTAAATGGTTTATTGAATCTCGATCGTAGTGATACACATATTCATTATATTGAAGCCAAAAGATGAAAAGTTAATAATGATAGTGCAACTTATTTGTGGCACTGCCGTTTAGGTCATATTGGTGTAAAGCGCATGAAGAAACTCCATGCCGATGGGCTTTTGGAATCACTTGATGCTTGCGAACCATGCCTCATGGGCAAGATGACTAAGACTCCGTTCTCCGGAACAACGGAGCGAGCAACTGACTTGTTGGAAATAATACATAATAAGTCTGAAACATTTGAAAAGTTCAAAGAATTTCAGAGTGAAGTGGAAAATCATCGTAACAAGAAAATATAGTTTCTACGATCTGATCGTGAAGGTGAATATTTGAGTTACGAGTTTGGTCTTCATTTGAAACAATGTGGAATAGTTTCGCAACTCACGCCACCTGGAACACCACAGCGTAATGGTGTGTCCGAACATCGTAACCGTACTTTATTGGATATGGTGCGATTTATGATGTATCTTACCAATTTATCACTATCGTTTTGGGGTTATGCATTAGAGACAGCTGCATTCACGTTAAATAGGGCATCATCTAAATCCGTTGAGACGACACCATATGAACTGTGGTTTAGCAAGAAACCTAAGCTGTCGTTTCTTAAAATTTGGGGCTGTGATGCATATGTGAAAAAGTTTCAACCTGATAAGCTCGAACCCAAATCGAAGAAATGCGTCTTCATAGGATACCCAAAGGAAACTATTGGGTACTTCTTCTATCACAGATCCGAAGGCAAGTTCGTTGCTAAGAATGGATCCTTTCTAGAGAAGAAGTTTCTTTCGAAAGAAGTGAGTGGGAGGAATGTAGAACTTGATGAGGTAATTGTACCTTCTCCCGAATTGGAAAGTAGTTCATCACAGAAATCAGTTCCAGTGATTCCTACACCAATTAAGTGAGGAAGCTAATGATGATGATCATGAAACTTCAGATCAAGTTACTACCGAACCTCATAGGTGAACTAGAGTATGGTCTGCACCAGAGTGGTACGGTAATCCTTTCTGGAAGTCATGTTACTAGACCATGACGAACCTACGAACTATGAGGAAGCGATGATGAGCCCAGATTCCACGAAATGGCTTGAGGCCATGAAATCTGAGATGGGATCCATGTATGAGAACAAAGTATGGACTTTGATTGACTTGCCCGATGATCGACAAGCCATTGAGAATAAATGGATCTTCAAGAGGAAGACGGATGCTGATAGCGGTGTTACTATCTACAAAGCTTGAATTGTCGCAAAAAGTTTTCGACAAGTTCAAGGTGTTGACTACGATAAGATTTTCTCACTCGTAGCGATGCTTAAGTCTGTCCGAATCATGTTAGCAATTGCCACATTTTATGAAATCTGGCAAATGGATGTCAAAACTGCATTCCTTAATGGATTTCTTAAAGAAGAGTTGTATATGATACAACTAGAAGGTTTTGTCAATCCTAAAGGCGCTAACAAAATATGCAAGCTCCAGCGATCCATCTATGGACTGGTGCAAGCATCTTGGAGTTGGAATATACGCTTTGATAAGTTGATCAAAGCATATAGTTTTATACAGACTTGCGGTGAAGCCTGTATTTACAAGAAAGTGAGTGGGAGCACTACAACCTTTCTGATAAGTATATGTGAATGACATATTGTTGATCGGAAATGATGTAAAATTTTCTGGAAAGCATAAAGGAGTGTTTGAAAGGAGTTTTTCAAATAAAGACCTCGGTGAAGCTGCTTACATATTGAGCATCAAGATCTATAGAGATAGATCAAGATGCTTGATAAAATTTTTCAATGAGTACATGCCTTGACAAGTTTTTGAAGTAGCTCAAAATGGAACAATCAAGGAAAGAGTTCTTGCCTGTGTTGCAAGGTGTGAAGTTGAGTAAAGACTCAAAACCCGACCACAGCAGAAAATAGAAAGAGAATGAAAAGTCATTCCCTCTGCCTCAACCATAGGTTCTATAAAGTATGTTATGCTGTGTACCAGACCTATTGTGTACCTCACCATGAGTTTGGCAAGAGGGTACAATAGTGATCCAGGAGTGGATCACTGGACAGCGGTCAAAATTATCCTTAGTGGAATGAGGACATGTTTCTCGGTTATGGAGGTGACAAAAAGTTCGTCATAAAGGATTACGTCGATGCAAGATTTGACACTGATCCGGATGACTCTAATTCTCAATCTGGATACATGTTGAAAGTGGGAGCGATTAGCTAGATTAGCTCCATGCAGAGCATTGTAGACATAGAAAATTTGCAAAATACATACAACTCTGAATGTGGCAGACCCATTGACTAAACTTCTCCCACAAAGCAAAACATGATCACTCTTTGGGTGTTAATCACATAGCGGTGTGAACTAGATTATTGACTCTAGTAAACCCTTTGGGTATTAGTCACATGGAGATGTGAACTAATCACATAAAGATGTGAACTATCGGTGTTAAATCACATGACGATGTGAACTAGATTATTGACTCTAGTGCAAGTGGGAGACTGAAGGAAATATGCCCTAGAGGCAACAATAAAGTTGTTATTTATATTTCCTTATATCATGATAAATGTTTATTATTCATACTAGAATTGTATTAACCGGAAACTTGATACATGTGTGAATACATAGACAAAACAAAGTTTCCCTAGTATGCCTCTACTAGACTAGCTCGTTAATCAAAGATGGTTAAGTTTCCTGACCATAGACATGTGTTGTCATTTGATGAATGGGATCACATCATTAGAGAATGATGTGATGGACAGGACCCATACGTTAGCTTAGCACAATGATCTTATAGTTTTATTGCTAATGCTTTCATCATGACTTATACATGTTCCTCTGACTATGAGATTATGCAACTCCCGAATACTGGAGGAACACCTTGTGTGCTATCAAACGTCACAACGTAACTGGGTGATTATAAAGATGCTCTACAGGTGTCTCCAATGGTGTTTGTTGAGTTGGCATAGATCGAGATTAGGATTTGTCACTCCGTGTATCGGAGAGGTATCTCTAGGCCCACTCGGTAATGATCATCACTATAAGCCTTGCAAGCAATGTGACTAATGAGTTAGTTATGGGGTGATGCATTACGGAACGAGTAATGAGACTTTCCGGTAACGAGATTGAACTAGGTATGATGATACCGACGATCGAATCTCGGGCAAGTAACATACCGATGACAAAGGGAACAACGTATGTTGTTATGCGGTTTGACCGATAAAGATCTTCATAGAATATGTAGGAGCCAATATGAGCATCCAGGTTCCGCTATTGGTTATTGACCGGAGATGTGTCTCGGTCATGTCGACATAGTTCTCGAACCCGTAGGGTCCGCACGCTTAACGTTCGATGACGATTTGTATTATATGAGTTATGTGATTTGGTGACCGAATGTTGTTCGAAGTCCCGGATGAGATCACGGACATGACGAGGAGTCTCGAAATGGTCGAGAGGTAAAGATTCATATATAGGACAATAGTATTCGGACACCGGAAGTGTTTTGGGGGTACCGGGTACGTATCGGGTCATCGGAAGGGGTTCCGGGCACCCCCCGGCAAAGATATGGGCCTTATTGGGCCAAGGGCGGGACAGACCGGCCCCTAGTGGGCTGGTGCGCCCCATATATGCCAAATAGGAGGAGAAGGAAGGAGGGGAAGAGAGAAAGGAAAGAGGAGGATTCGGCCTCCCCTTCCCTTCTCTCCCCCCTCTCTTTCCTTCCCCCTCCAACACTTTTGGAAGGGGGGAGGCCGAATTGGACAAGGCCCCCAAGTAGGATTCCTCCTACTTGGGCGCGCCCTTGCTGCTCCCCTCCCCCTCCCACCTATATATACATGGGGAGGGGCGCCTAGAACACACAACAAACATTGTTAGCCGTGTGCGGCGCCCCCGTCCACAGTTTACGCCTCCAGTCATATTCACGTAGTGCTTAGGCAAAGCCCTGCGTGGATTACTTCATCATCACCATCACCACGCCATCATGCTGACGGAACTCTCCCTCGACACTTTTGATGGATCAAGAGTTCGAGGGACGTCATCGAGCTGAACATGTGCAGAACTCAGAGGTGCCGTACGTTCGGTGCTTGGATCGATCGAATCGTGAAGACGTTCGACTACATCAACCGCGTTACTAAACACTTCCGCTTTCGGTCTACGAGGGTACGTGGACACACTCTCCCCGCTCGTTGCTATGCTTCTCCTAGATAGATCTTGCGTGATCGTAGGCAAAATTTTGAAATACTACGTTCCCCAACAGTCCATGGGGTGCCCCCCTCCCCCGTATATAAAGGAGTGGAGGAGGGGGAGAGGGCCGGCCTCCTAGGCGCGCCCAAGGGGGGAGTCCTACTCCCGGTGGGAGTAGGATTCCCCCTTCCCTAGTTGGAGTAGGAGAGGGAAGGAAGGGGGAGAAGAAGAGATGGAAAGGGGGGCCGGCCCCCTCTCCCAATTCGGATTGGGCTTGGGGGGGGGGCGCCCCCACCTTGGACGCCTCCTCCTCCTTTCCACTATGGCCCATTAAGGCCCATTGACTCCCTGGGGGGTTCCGGTAACCCCCCGGTACTCTGGTATATGCCCGAACTCTCTCGAAACCTTTCTGATGTCCAAACATAGTCATCCAATATATCGATCTTTCTATCTCGACCATTTCGAGACTCCTCGTCATGTCCGCGATCATACCCGGGACTCCGAACTACCTTCGGTGCATCAAAACACATAAACTCATAATACCGATCGTCACCGGTCGTTAAGCGTGCGGACCCTACGGGTTCGAGAACTATGTAGACATGACCGAGACACGTCTCCGGTCAATAACCAATAGCGGAACCTGGATGCTCATATTGGCTCCCACATATTCTACGAAGATCTTTATCGGTCAAACCGCATAACAACATACGTTGTTCCCTTTGTCATCGGTATGTTACTTGCCCGAGATTTGATCGTCGGTATCTCAATACCTAGTTCAATCTCGTTACCGGCAAGTCTCTTTACTCGTTTCGTAATGCATCATCCCGCAACTAACTCATTAGTCACATTGCTTGCAAGGATTACAGTGTGCATTACCGAGAGGGCCCAGAGATACCTCTCCAACAATCGGAGTGGCAAATCCTAATCTCGATCTATGCCAACTCAACAAGTACCATCAGAGACACCTGTAGAGCACCTTTATAATCACCCAGTTACGTTCTGACGTTTGGTAGCACACAAAGTGTTCCTTCGGTATTCGGGAGTTGCATAATTTCATAGTCATAGGAACATGTATAAGTCATGAAGAAAGAAATAACAACAACGATCAAATGCTAAGCTAACGGAATGGGTCAAGTCAATCACATCATTCTCTAATGATGTGATCCCGTTAATCAAATGACAACTCATGTCTATGGCTAGGAAACTTAACCATCTTTGATTCAACGAGCTATTCAAGTAGAGGCATACTAGTGACACTCTGTTTGTCTATGTACTCACACATGTACTAAGTTTCCGGTTAATACAATTCTAGCATGAATAATAAACATTTATCATGATATAAGGAAATATAAATAACAACTTTATTATTGCCTCTAGGGCATATTTCCTTCAAAGATGTAATCGATCAGCGATGATATCAAGCAAAAGGAATGGTGAAGCAAAAAGACTACTGGAACCGCGGATACGACACAAACTCGGAATCAAGCTTGTTGTTCAAGGCAATATGATATGATGAGGACGATGGACGTAAGCTTAGCTCATCGTCGAAAATTTTGCTAGGGGGAGAAGGACCAGGTAGCACAGTTAAAATTTAGCACAATAATGATATAGACGACAAGGCTAGGAATGACGAGATTGAGTACAAACTCGTAAGTAAACAAGATTACTAAGAGTTGTTTAATCGCGATACGGACTCGGTTCAGTTATCGGTGTCCTTGAGTAGTTAACAACTCAAAACCCAGGAAAAATTGGAAGCAGTGAGAATAATACTTGATGAAGAACTCATAAGAAGTTATGTAGTTCTTGATATTATTGAGGTACCAGAGGGTAATATTCGATGGTAGGGCAGAATATAGGTTAGAATGGTGTATTGATCTGCAGAAGACAAGTGTCTTTACTTGACTGAGAAATGAAATCCAAGGAGAACAATATGGTCAGAACCACATTTGTAAATGATCAAACCACAGAAGATGAACTCATAACAAGGGGATAATTATTTTAAGAGAAGCTTCCATGATAAGTTATACATCGTGTCCATGGGCATGAACACAAAGTTCAAGGTCGACTCCCACTTCTTCAATGCATAACCTTTCATTCACTTCTCGTCCTCGAAGAAGTTGTATGGTAGAAAATTATCTGGTAAAACACCAGAAGGGTATGACTTGTGAAAACCTTCGGGTTCATACGATTTTTAGGGAAGGTATAGGTTCAACCCATCGGGGCATCTTAGAAACATATACCTCAAGCTTCAAGAGTAAATATCACCAGCTCGAAAGCAGAGTATGGTTGGCCAAATCAAAGAATAGGATTCACCAATGGTATTATGTATCAGGTAAAGAACTCACAAGAATTTTGGTTGTGAAGGACATTGTCGGATAATAACCCGGTAATGGGTATGGCGGTCCACAACGGGGCTGATGTGAGTATCGGTTCTCAATCAGAGGAAGAAGGAATGCAAAGGCGTCAAATTATAGAAACAACTGACTAATTCAAAGCTCAATGCAAAGAAATTTATGATTTCCAAATCATGGGATCAGAAGCAATCGTTCTGATCAAAAATGAATAAGTTCAATAGACTTAAAAGAACAACCGATCAAGGCATTGATTGGTCATGAACCAGCTCATATCCAAATGACATCTGAGCCAGAAGGATGGATTCTAGGATCCGATTGAGGATTGCGAGCATTCGCAACATATTGAATCAAGAGACTCGAAACGATAACGACAAAGGATACTAAATGAATATTGCTGGTCTTAAGGAACACAACCAAAATGCAAGCACACAATTGCAGAGCAATAGCGGGTAGAGGATTAACGGAAGATCAGATAATATCTCAATGTATCTTGTGCATCATATGCACAACGGGGGAAGAACGGATACTCGGTAAGTGCGAGGAATTATCCGTAGGGGGTATTCATGAGGCAAGAACTACTGGGCAATAAGCTCAAAGGATTCTCGGAACAATGGAGAGCAATTCGGGGCATCTTGTAATAACAAGATCAATGGGATTGGATGTAGGCAAGTGTATGTAGTTATCCATACGAATATAATAGTGGTAGGGAATTTGCAAAGGCGATGGGCACAAGCGTCTCAGGAAAACATCGAATAGCATCTTCAGAACCTTTTGGTGAAGCAGTCGATCATCTAGAATGAAGGGGCTCTCTGGCAGGAAGTGGTAACGAGAACCTAGAGTTATAATTAGTAAAATCATTCAACCCGAGTAGAAGAGAGTTCAGAGTCCCGGAGTAAAGATCGAGGAGTAAAAGGTCCTAATACCACCCAAATGGCGACGTGGGCCCGTAAGACACACATCCATGTTAGTAAAAGTTTTGCAATGTCTAGACTCGACTTCGGCCAAGGAGTGTGGAAGGGGGATTCCTACAGGCAGTCGGCTCTAATACCAACTTGTGACGCCCCCCATTTGACCGTACACTAATCATACATGCAAATGTGTACGATCAAGATCAGGGACTCACAGAAAGATATCACAACACAACTCTAGACACAAATTAAAATAATATAAGCTTTATATTACAAGCCAGGGGCCTCGAGGGCTCGAATACATCAGCTCGAACATAAATGAGTCAGCGGAAGCAACAATATCTGAGTATAGACATAAGTTAAACAAGTTTGCCTTAAGAAGGCTAGCACAAAAGTAGCAACGATCGAAAAGGCGAGGCCTCCTGCCTGGGACCTCCTAACTACTCCTCGAAGCCGAACTCCATGTAGAATCATCCTCGGGATCCTCTGGCTCCTGGACTCCATCATATGATCGCAATAATCGGGAAAGGGGGGAGAAGAAGTAGCAAAGCAACTGTGAGTACTCATCCAAAGTACTCGCAAGCAAGGAACTACACTACATATGCATGGGTATCTGTATAAAGGGGCAATATCGGTGGACTGAACTGCAGAATGCCAGAATAAGAGGGGGATAGCTAGTCCTGTCGAAGACTACGCTTCTAGCAGCCTCCATTTTGCAGCATGTAGAAGAGAGTAGATGTAGGTTCACCAAGTATCATCGCATAGCATAATCCTACCCGGTGATCCTCTCCTCGTCGACTAGTGAGAGAGCGATCACCGGGTTGTATCTGGCACTTGAAAGGGTGTGTTTTATTAAGTATTCGGTTCTAGTTGTCATAAGGTCAAGGTACAACTCTGGGTCGTCCTTTTACCGAGGATCATGGCTATTCGAATAGATAAACTTCCCTGCAGGGTGCACCACATTACCCAACACGCTTGATCCCTCTGGCTGGACACACTTTCCTGGGTCATGCCCGGCCTCGGAAGATCAACACGTCGCAGCCCTACCTAGGCACAATAGAGAGGTCAGCACGCCGGTCTAAATCCTATGCGCGCAGGGGTCTGGGCCCATCGCCCATTGCACACCTGCATGTTGCGAACGCGGTCGTTGAGCAGACCTAGCCTCCCTTATACAAGAGCTGGCGTTCCAGTCCAACCCGGCGTGCGCCGCTCAGTCGCTGACGTCAAGAAAGCTTCGGCTGATACCACGACGTCGAGTGCCCATAACTATTCCCGCGTAGTTGGTTAGTGCGTATAGGCCAGTGGCCAGACTCAGATCAAATACCAAGATCTCGTTAAGCGTGTTAATTGATGTAACCGCGGACGCTGACCAGGGCCAGGCCCACCTCTCACCTAGGTGGTCTCAACCTGCCCTGTCGCTCCGCCACAAAGTAACAGTCGGGGGCCGTCGGGAACCCAGGCCCACCACTACCGGGATGGAACCACCTGTCCTTTCAGCCCCCGCATCGAAATCACTTGCGGGTACTCTAAGAGCCGACCCGACTTTAGTCACCACATGTATCATATAATATGTATGTAAGTATATACCCGTGATCACCTCCCGAGTGATCACGGCCCGGTAGTATAGCATGGCAGACGGACAAGAATGTAGGGCCACTGATGGAATACTAGCATCCTATACTAAGCATTTAGGATTGCAGGTAAGGGTAACAACTGTAGCAACAATGACAGGCTATGCAACAGAATAGGATTAACCGAAAGCAGTAACATGCTACACTACTCTAATGCAAGCAGTAGAGAGAAGGAATAGGCGATATCTAGTGATCAAGGGGGGGCTTGCCTGGTTGCTCTGGCAAGGAGGGGTCGTCAACACCGTAGTCGATCGGGT
This sequence comes from Aegilops tauschii subsp. strangulata, assembly GCF_002575655.3. Taxonomy (NCBI): domain Eukaryota; kingdom Viridiplantae; phylum Streptophyta; class Magnoliopsida; order Poales; family Poaceae; genus Aegilops; species Aegilops tauschii. The sequence continues at coordinate 466,579,116 of NC_053037.3, read as the reverse complement.
CAAAACCGGCGTCGGTCTCGGTGTCTAACGAGAGAAGAGGGGGAAGAAACAATAAATATAATGCAAACATATGCATGACGATGCATGACATGACAAGTAATGGCGGTAGGTGTGCCCTAATGCGGTATTAGGTGATACCGACGAAGGGTGGAAACATCCGGGAAAGTATTCCCGGTGTTTCGCATTTTCGGACAGACAGACCGGAGGGGGAAAGTTGTATGTTCGCTATGCTAGGGGCGTGTGGCTGCCAAACGGACTGTGTATTCGGATTCGTCTCGTCGATCTGAGCAACTTTCACGTACAAAGTATTTTCATCCGAGTTACGGATTATTTTATATTTATTTTTAAAGTTTTAGTTCATTTTTGAAATTAACAGATTTAATTTAAATAAAAACAGGTTTACTGCATCAGCATGACATCAACATGATATCAGCAGCCAACAGTGCATTTGACTAGGTCAACTGACGTGTGGTCCCGGTTGTCATAGACTACTAACTAATTAACAATTAGTTATTTTAGTTAGCAGGCTAATTAAGTTTAATTAGTCATCTAAACAGAATTAATTAAGTTAATTAATTATTTAATTAATTAGTTTTCGTTTTTTATCTTCTTCTTTTTTTAACAGGGGCTGGGCCCCACGTGTATGTGACTCATCTGGCCAATCGGGGCGGCCAACGGGCGCGGCCGTTGCGGGCGTGCGGGTTTCGCCCGAACGGCGAGCGGTGCGGGGCTAGCGGCAGGGAGGCGGCGACGAGCAGCGGTGGAGGCGGGGCGGCGCAGCAGCAACGGCCAGAGCGAGTAGCGGGCGCCGGCGGCCGCAGCAGGAGTGGCAAGCTGTGCGGGGCTCGGGGCCGGCCGGAGCTCACTGGGAGCTGGGCGAGCAGAAGGCGTGCGGGGAACCGCGATGGGGCGCGGCGACGCAGAGGCGGCGAGGTGAGGTGCGCGGCTGGAGCAGGGCCTCAACCGTGGTTACGACGGGCGCGGATGAGGTCGGGCGCGCGGTAGTGGAAGGCAGCGGAGCGAGGGCTCGGGGGACCACAGCGAGGCGCTGAGTCGAACGCGGTCGGTGCGCGGTGGACGACGCCGAAGACAGAGAACGAGGGGGAGGAGGCCACGGCCGTGAGCGCGTGCACGTGGGAGAGAGGGAGAGGCCGGGGGCCTCACCGCGGGGCCGTAGGGCAAAGGCAGTGGGCTCGGGGACGTCCGGCGAGGCAGATCAACGACGGGGCGAGGTGGCGACGACGGCGAACGGCGTTGGCGTCCAGGCGTGGTTGGAGAAGAGGCCGAGGATGGGGAGTCGCGGCATCCATGGCGATGGCTGGCGTCGGGAGGAAGCAGAGGCGACAGGAGGCCGGTCAGGGAGGAGGGTTGAGGAGGCGGGTGCCGGCGACGGCGGGGCGGCGATGCACGTCGAGGCGCCGTTTCCCCCGATCCAGATCGGGGGGCAGAGGAGGTCGTGGAGGGGGAGTGGACCGAGAGGGGGAAGTGGGAAAGGGATCGGGCTAGGGTTTTGGGTGTGTGTGTGTGGGTGTGGGGGGGGGGTTATACAGCCGGGATGGGCCGGCTGGGTCGCGCGGGTGGCCAGCTGGGCCTGTTAGCCCAGGTGGCCAGGGGGTCCTCTTTGTTTTTGTTTTTGTGTGTTCCTTTTTTTTTAATGTTTTCCTTTTCTTAATTTTCTTATACTTCTTATCTGTGTTATTTTAGTTTCAACAAAATACAAAAGTGGCACCTAAAATAGTGTTACAATTTATGCCACTGCCATAAACAGTTTTAGCACTGAAATAAAATAGTTTTGAAATTGTTTGTTATTTTAAACGCATTTGAATAACTGTTTTCCACTGTTTATTTATTATAGTGCATTTTTTTTTATAAAAGTGTGGTTTCTCCACCAATATTACATATGATTTATTTTTCACTTTTAGAACATTTTAATTTTGACATTTGAAAACTTTTATTGTTTGCTTGATTTTGAATTTGAATTCAAACCGGTTTCAAACTAACGCGAGATTATCAACATTAACCGAGGTGACATGGCATCATTAGCAGGGAATTAATGTAGTCTAATTATTCGGGCTCACAACTCCACAAAATTTAGTAAGAAAAGAAAGCAAAAAACATGAAAACAAATTAGAAAATACAAGGCAACGGCCTCCCGTGCGCTGGCCCGGCACATTTAGGCAGGCGCCTGGTTGTGCCTGCTAGTTGGACCGGCCCATTTACAAGCTAAGCGAGATATAGTCGCGCCCACAAAAGCCTACTTGACACAAAATGCGTCAGTAGGGGATAAAGCCAAATTATTATTGATCAAGTAGCACAGAGAGTGAAATGCATCTTGGATCATTACGAGCGTCTAAACAACCCTGTAAGAGCAAGTACAATAAGCTTATGTAAGTAGGTTATAAGAGTTAAAATATTATTTTTCTACTGACATGAAAGAGAGAGAGAGAAGAAGAAGAGATAAGGGGAGCCAGCTACAGAATAAGAGTCCGCTGCAGCACATACTCCTAGGCACTATGTTGAGAGTGAGAGATGGGCCATGTATTAATTAAGTAGCATCTTTATATCTAGTTATTGTACTTGCTGACTATAAGCTTGGCTATAGATTTTCTTTAAAAAAAATTGGCTATAGATAACATGACAACATCCTATAGCCATCAGCTGGCTGTACTATTAACCATGCTCTAAAGCGGTCATTACCAAACCTTGGGCTTTACACGTAAAAAAAAGAACTTGGGCTTTCTCCAATACTGGTATCAGGCCCAGCTCAGTAGGCGTCGGCCCATGCGTGTTGTCGTTAGCCAGGAGGAAACCGGCGTGCGAAGGAACTCTCCGTCTCTCTCAGAAAAAAAAAACCCGAAGGAACTCCCCTGCATAAAAACTGACCTTCCTCGTCGTGCTCCTTCGGTCCGTTCTGTCCTCCTCCGTCCCTCCATAGCTCGCGCCTCGCGGATCTCAGGTACGCCGCAACTCCTCTCTCTCCCGCTCCCCGTCGCACGCCATGGCACCATCACCCCCTCCGCAAACCCCCACCCCCTCTGCCCCCACTAGGGTTTGTTTGCTCTGCTCTGCGTCTCGCCGGATACCTCGGGGCGCGCCAGGATCCGATTGATCACGAGTCGCGTCCCCTACGCGCTTACCAACCTTGTCGCCCGCGTTCCCAGATCCGTGAATCTGTAATCCGTTTTCGCGAGGCATTGTTCGTGTCTAATTGTTCGTGAATCTGTGATCAGTTTGGGTTCAGACGGTCGGTGCATGGAGAGGTTGCGGTTATCAGTTTGGATCTGTAGTGAACTCCAATAGCGGCTCATAGTCAGTAGTGTCAGTAGTAGTTGGGTTCTGAGATAACGAGTTTGAAGATGTCAATTCGGTTCTGGGATGGCAATCCGGATGTCAAATTAGCCGTTGCCATATCAGTTGTCTGCCGGGCCTGTCTGCATTATGCTCGACTTGTTTGGATAGTTTAGCTCGAGGGTCTTAGGGCATGTACAGCGCTGAGTGCTTAGATAGGCGCTTAAGCGAAATAAAATAATTACTACAAAATCTAATTAAGAGCTAAGCGCCCTGCCCGGCAATGCGGAGCGCTTAAAAAAGTACTAAAAGCAATCGCTAGCGCCTTGGCTTGCTGAAACAAAATAGTCCAAGCGCTCGACGCGACAATTAGCATCGACGCCAGACAAAATCCCTGGCTCGGCCGGGATTTGGACGTAACGGCCTGGAAATCTACCCTGGCGCCCGTCCTTAGCACCCCCATTGGAGATGCCCTTAGAATTTTTTAACGTGATCTGATGTTGTTTGAGTAGGGACATCTAATCATAGTGTTTAATCTGCATCTGCTTCACAGCGAATGCTTTAGGATAGTGTTATTTTAACTGGCGTCAACCAGTTTCCTACTTACATTGTACTTTCGAAATTCATAAAATATTGTATTGGTCTGGGAAAATATGTCTGAATTCACTTGTGTTCATAATGATTACCTTCATGTAGATGTTCCCTTGTCTTTCTGTTCTTGCTTTTTACTTTACCTCGTGATTTGGCGTCAAATGCACCTGTATCTCATTAATATATATTAACATACTGTATTTGTTCTGTCACGAGCAAAACTTAAGTGGCAGAATATTTTGTGAAATCCTATTTGATATGTGCATAAAACATTTATTTCTTGGCCATACTCTTTGTATATGAGTGGCTGTAGATTTGCAGTTCTCACTGCTTTCAAGTTTCAACTATCTTGCATGCCTTTTTTCTGTGAGAAATAATTAGCCTCTCTCTTGCAGTTCTATAACTTGTCAACTTGGCTTTGGTAATTCCTGGGACTGACGGAACCACTGAAAATGGTAACGACTGATTGTTTCCAATTGTTGTCCTGCAACGTTTTACTGTTTTATTCCCAGTATATTATAAACTTACTTACCTCTCGACATTCAGACACGCATCGCAGTTAAATGCTGGGCTTTATTTTAGTTCGTTAATTCTAAGTAGTAATGTTTTCCCCCTAGTACTACTCAGAAGAAATGACTGTTTCTTTTTATATGCACTCAGGTGGTTCTGGCAGCTTCTATAATATCAAAGTCTGGAAAGGGTGAGTGTGTTTGAAATTCCGCAGTTACTAAATTCCTTCTATTGAACCATGAGTTGGTTACGAGATCTTATGGGTTTCAGCTCTAGCCTACCCCAACTTGTTTGGGATTAAAGGCTTTGTTATTGTTGTTGTTGTTGTACTAAAGTCCTTTTATTGATTCTCATATGAGATATATCCTCTTTTTATAATGTTTTCAAGAAAAAACGAAAATGCAGCCTAATCTTAGTAGCTGTAGGCATATATGAAAATCTGTCATCCATTGTAGAGTTGCTTAAAACAGCAGCTCTGAAACGGCTTTTCTGCTTCAGTGTTGTTCAGTAAATCTACGATTTATGTTTTTCTTAGTGTATGTTTGTATCTACAGCTGTATACTATATATGATATGATATTGTTTATTTACTTGAACTGCAGCACTTGCTTCGAGGCAATATGTTGACATGTCTCGGATAAGGATCGAGGGACTGCTTGCAGCATTTCCAAAGTTGGTTGGAACTGGAAAGCAACATACTTATGTTGAGACAGAAAATGTTCGTTATGTTTATCAACCAATTGAAGAGCTGTATCTGCTACTCATCACAAATAAGCAGAGTAACATCCTTGAAGATCTGGACACACTGAGGCTGCTCTCCAAAATTGTATCCTACTTTCAATCATGTTATATATTCCTGTTGTCAAAAGCTAGGTTGTTGCAATTTTAAAAAGGATAGATTATGCCAAAAAAAGAAAAGAAGAAGATGTAGCTAACTCAAAAAAAAAAAACTAAATGCTAGCAACTCGATATCAAACTTATTGGAACAAAAATCAACTCAATGATCATATGTCAGTAGACTGTTACCATCTGTTTTTTTTCTTCTTCTTAAAACCTAGTTATATAATTGGTTTTTATATGAATCAATGTTGCAATGGTTTCCTTGAACATCTATTAAGGTACCTGAATACTCCCCTTCTTTGGACGAAGAGGGTGTCTGCAAGGCCGCATTCCAACTTATATTTGCTTTTGATGAAGCCATTTCTCTTGGAAACAAGGAAAATGTAACTGTTCCACAAATTAAACAATATTGCGAAATGGAGAGCCATGAAGAGAAGCTACACAAGCTGATCATGCAAAGCAAGATAAATGACACTAACGATCTCATGAGGAGAAAAGTTACTGAGATTGAGAAAAACAAGGTTTGTCCTACATATTACTCGAACAAGAAACATGTTCTTAGTTTAGGCGTTACAAGGGATATCCACCCCTATTACTAGCCCTCCATGTAGACATAACAATCTTTTTTGCTGGACTGTACAGATTGATAGAGGCAAGACTGGGGAAGGATTTGCTCCGACAAGAACTCCGAATAACTTTAATGACATGAACATTAGAGGTGGTCCAGGGTCAGAGATTGGTCCTATATTTACTGACAAGACAAAAGGTTTGTAATCAGAAAAATGCATGTTGTTCTCTTTTACCACTGATGTTAATATTTACGTTTTCAATGTGTAGTATCTATACTTGCAGTAAATTTGTGCATAAATAATTGATGGTGTATTGGATGGAATCTGGATGATCACAGTATCATATGCTTACATTCTCCTAGGACACTTCCAATATGGATCATCCGTGGGTTCATGATAATTATTAGCCGGTTCTCATTATGCTTTACCCTATTCATTTTATCAGGCATTTGCAATTGGTTCTATTCAAGTAGACTAAGTCCCTAGCATGCAGTATATTTACTTTTGCAGTAGGTGACTTGTCATGAATTAAAGGATGTAACCATCTGTCGCGTCAGCAAGTAAATTATCATCTCAGTTTGAAAGTTATGACGTGTTCTGATTCACAACCAATTAACAAGGAAAAAAATAGAGCAGTTGCAAGAAAGAAATATCTTCGTTCACATATTTCACACAATTTACTAGACTTGCATGACTTCAAACAGTAAAGCTTTCTTTTATGGCGATGTGTGGTTAGAGGAGAGATGAGGCAACCAATGTGTGAGTATGGGATTTGGCTTTGTGGCTATTATTTGTGTTAAATGCTAGGTGCATTTATACAGGGCGATCATCTGCTCCTTCTCCTGCTCCTAGTAAAATGCCTGGTGGAATGAAATTAAGTAAAGCACACAAGCCAAATCAGTTCCTGGAGTCTTTGAAAGCTGAAGGAGAAGTTATTCTGGAGGATACTCAACTAAGGTCAAAGTCATCATCATCTATTCCACCAAGTGATCCTATCACAGTGACTATTGAAGAGAAGTTGAATGTCACAGTTAAAAGGGATGGCGGAGTTACTAATTTTGATGTTCAAGGAACCCTTGCTCTCCAAGTTCTTAATGACACTGATGGTTATATCCAGTTGCAGGTCATTTTCTATGTCTGAGTTCTGGATCTTTGCATTCTCATATGACTCATTCACTTGGAACATTCAGACTATTAAGCAATGCAATCTGTTAATTCAGTTTTAATATGAATTTGCATAAAGCTTCTGTTCATGTGTATTTATAGTAGTGAGTCACACTGTTTTGTGCAGTCCTCAATATCCACATGAATACACTCATAGCGAGTGACTTGCATGAAGCTTCTGTTCATGTGTATTTATAGTAGTGAGTCACACTGTTTTGATGTTAATGCAAGTGTTCATGTGTATTCATGCGACTAAATGAAATGGTCTGTTAGATCACTCATAGCACACGATAACCAAACTTCCATATATAACTCACCACTGTCCTATCTTACACTATGAATTTTTGAGACAGGAAAAGTGGTCACGATTTTATTTAGGATATGCTACTGTAGCAACATGAGTAGGAGTTGCTTGCCTGCAAGAACTGCTTTTTTTAGCTAACAGCACGCTTGAAATTACTTCAATTTTAATTTGGAGATACAATTTTCCCCTACATTTGGTACAGATTGAGAACCAAGATGCACCTGGACTTAGCTTCAGGACGCACCCTAATATTGACAAACAGCTGTTCAACGGCCAGAAAATTGTTGGGGCAAGAGATCCATCCAGGCCTTTCCCCAGTGGTCAAAATGAAACACCCCTGGTGAAATGGAGAATCGAGGGGTTGAATGAGTCTTCTCTGCCATTGACAGGTATACTGCAACTGTTTGGTTTTAGTAGCTTGCTAGTTTGTACTTGCGTAATCTGTTTTTGCCAATTCCAGTGGTTTGTACTTGCGTAACCTGTTTTTGCCAATTCCAGTCAGTTGCTGGCCTTCAACATCTGGAAATACAACTGTTGTGAACATTGAATATGAAGCTTCAGACATGTTTGATTTGCACAATGTTATCGTCTCTATCCCTCTGCCCGCACTTAGGGATGCTCCAAGTGTAAAACAGATAGATGGAGAATGGAGGTAATGTTCTAACTTCCTCATCTTCTCTTAAATACCCTGCTAAAATGTGCAGAGACCAAGAAACACTAAATGTGGGACAAATTTCCATGCACACACACTTGTTAAATGACATGCTAAGACCACTTCCAGAACATCTTAAGGGCATAGAGTGGAAATATGGCAATAACTATGCTCTTGATTCACACAAGACCCACTGTGAAGACACCTGAGTCCGAGGACAGTTTAGACACCTGAGAATGGAGGACAATTTGATGTATACTTAGGCTGTATTTAACATGGCTCAGTATTTCATTTTTATGTAGTATAATAAATTAAGCAGCTTTAAAAAGAAGTGATTCAATTTATTTAAAAAATGATTACTCAGATGACAATCTCTCCAGGTCACCCATCCATTCATTCCTCTTTAAAATAGTTTCTTTATGCAAGTTTCTCCGGATTGTCCATCTAGTTAGTTATTACCTGCACTCACGGTCTTGTGTCTTTATTTATCCAGGTATGACTCAAGAAACTCTGTGTTGGAATGGTCTGTGATGCTTATTGATCAATCCAACCGAAGGTACATGAAGTATACTTTCCCAGTAGTGTTGCTTCTATTATGCAGTTTGTTCCCATGGTGTTGATAACACTTGTCTTCTATTTATTTTTTCATTTGCAGTGGTTCCATGGAGTTCTCTGTTCCCGCTGCTGATCCATCGACATTTTTTCCCATCTCCGTTGGATTTTCTGCATCAAATACATTTAGTAACGTGAAGGTTTGTTATATTACTTGTTTACATGCATACTTGCATCTTCCCCTGCTTTGCTCTAGTGACTCCAGAACTATGGACACAGATAAGAATAATGCTATACTGAGAATAACATATTGTATTTGAGTGTGGCATTTGCATGGTTATCTGGCTGTATCACATCATTTGACTTGCATTAAGGCTTGGTTGAATATTCATTGTCTCTACAGTACGTACAACCTCGCAGAATTTTCCAGTATAATGTTAGACAGTGAACAGTCTACCTGTGTAGAGTTTGTATGTTTTGCTTTCTTGCCTCTTCCTTTCCATGTGTCAAGCAGTAGGATGTCCTCTTACTGGCTTTTAACGCATTTTGATCTACTCTGCTTTGCAATTAATATTTTCAGCCACATTTCAAATTTCTTTATGTCCACCCTTGCCTCGTCATTTCTTTAGTAGCAGCACTTTGGAAAAAGAATAAACCAAATAAAGTTTATAGTGGGTCTCTAGTCATAAACTGATGCTGGAAGCATTTTATTTATGGGCTTTGTGATATTTCTTACTGTTTACTCGATGACACTGCACCACATCGTTCCGGAAATGCTATTCTGCTTGCGCCGAGTTAATCCATTTGTCTAGGTTCGATGTTTCTCCTTGAATCTGTAATTCTTATGGTCTCCTGCAAATTCTGTTTCAGGTTACTGCCATCCTTCCATTGCAGGGAGGTAGTTCAAAATATTCACAGCAGGTTCGACTGGTCACTGTTAACTATCAAGTGGTCTGATGTCGTTTGTTCTGGTCAAGTGATTGCGCATATCTGGAGTATATAGGAACTTTTGATTTTTGTTCATGACTTGCTGAGCCGGTGTGACATCATCTTTCGGCTCAAGAATTTCATGGGATAGAGGATAAAAAGCTGGTATACGGAAATGCATTTTTGTACTTTATATTGTAGATTGGTGAACCGAACATTGTGTTCTTCGTGTCCACAGATACAGTATATGGAAATATATATGACACTCTCGTCGCCCGTTTTCTGCTGTTACTACGTTGTTGGATATCATACACTAATATGTTCTCTAAATGCGTGTTTTTTTTGTTGGTCGCTTGTAGTTGGAATTCTTTACTTTCACCTTGAGTCAAATGTATCCGATTGCTTAAGATGCACAAGTGCAATTTTCTCGTGGTTGTTTCTGGATCCTTACCGGCGTCTGGGTTTGTATTGTTTCTGGAACGTTCCAGCAAGGCCCGTTTGCTGTCGATGGCCAGAAGGCGAGATGTGGTCGTTGCCGGCCAGTGTGATATGTGGCGAGATCTGGGCCGTTAGAACTCTGGATTGTTCCAGATGCGCGTTCTAATTCGTACAGTTGTAGCAGTACTTGTTCGTCTCTTTCTGCTTTCGATTAAGACAGCGCAGTGTTTACCGCTGGATTATGTGTGCTCTGTATGGTTCAGGAGAGAGGAAGAATTCATCACGAATAGCAAAGGTAAACACGGACGCGAAATTCCTGACATCTTTGGCACTTTCTTTGCCGAACCCTGAATAAATCGCTCGCTCCATCGACTGTCACTCAGGTCACGCGCGCCCTGTCTGTGTTTCTCGTCTCGTCTCCCTTGCGCGATCTGACACGAAATTCTCGTCGAACGCAACCATACATCCGCTTCCATGGCGATCAGCAGCAGAGCTGCAGCTTGTACCGCACTCGGTTTCCCGAGCACCACCGCCGCCGCCCCGCCCTCGAGCGTCTCCGTGAACCGGAGAGCTCAGCCGAGGAAGGCGGTGGCAGCCGTGGCCCGCGCGACCAGCGCTGGCGGCGCGGTGCTGGACCCGCCGGCCTTCGACCAGTCCCAGCTCGACACCCTTCCCCCAGCACAAGAAGGTGCGCATTCAGCAACAACGCCGAACCAAAACCAAATCATCGTTTCGAGCTCTCCATTCCTGATGCTCGGTGCGCTGATACTGACATTGCGTTGTGCCGTTGCATGCAGGAGGAGACACGGGGAGGCTCAAGGACCGCAAGGGCACCGGCAGCGGCGACAGCTACAAGGTGCTGCTCCTAGACGACCCGCGCCACACCGAGAAGCACGGTATGCATTCTCCTTCTTCTCCTCCTCGATCGACCCTGGCAGTGGTGGTGCGTTTTTCCTTACTGCCGTGTGTGTGTGCTGTGCAGTGGAGACGGCGTTGCCGCAGGTGGTGCCGTCGGTGACGGCCGAGGCGGCGCGGCAGCTCTTCCACGAGTCCCGCCAGAAAGGCGCCGCGCTGGTCATCGTCGCCGTCAAGGTACATACCACACGCATGCCCGCCCGCCCCCCCCTTTACTTACTTCAGTCCGTCGAATAGCTAGCGCGCGGCGTGCACACCTCCGTATTAATAAATCTCAGTTGAGCCAGCACGTCTCGATCTGCTGCAGCTCCAAGACTTGGAGGACACTCTCAACTTGTTTCCCTTTCTCCTTATATATTATGGGGGTAGGGTATGGCTTAGATATAGTGGTACTAGTAGCTTTTTGGGCTAGTTTAATTTAAGAGATTCTGTCATGATGGCTGAACAGGAGCATGCCGAGTTCTACGCGCAGATGATGGTTCGCCACGGGCTACGATCTGCCATCGAGCCCGAGTCCGACATGGCATCTTAACTTAACCGTGTTTTCAGAGACAAGGGAGCACCTGCCCATCCTCGGCGCTGGGTTTTGGAGGACCGACGCATCTCTTCTCATCCCATAGGACCGGAGGCAAATTCAGCTAGTGCTAGTGTGTAAGCTCTGAGCATTTATGTAATCACATGTAACATCAAGTAAGTGAAACCAACGAGATTCAGACAGAGAAGCTCCGAGCACATTTCCCATGGCGTTCCACGTCTGCCAGCCAGCGCGTCGAAATGCATGGCTCTGTCCAGTGATGCCACACATCCCAGCATGCGATTTTCTGGGTGTCTGGTAACATCAAGTAGGTGAAGCCAAAGAGATTCAGAGAAGTGATCGTGCGCGCAAACTCCTGCCGCTGGTTTTGTGGCACATTTTGTATGGCATTCCGGATGTGCCAGTCACTCATACGTACATTCTTGGGTGCCTGGTAATCTGGTATGTCGACACGTCGGTTGGGACTAGGACCAGAGCTTTGCATAGGGCCTGCACGCACGCACGTAGGCGACATCATTCCGTTCCGTAGCGACACACGGCAAGCCCCCACCACACGAGTTCGTTCGTTCGCTGGGCGCAGCAGAGCTCAACGTGAGATACTATGAACTACTCAAAAAAGGGCCATGGAAGTGTATAGAGAAATGCGTGCTAGAACCGAGCCCAAACGTGCTGCTTTCGGGTTCCCCTAAGCGGCAAATTTGACCCGTGGACGAAATCAAATCACAGAATAAACTGCCCGTGAAACTATTTCACGCGGCTGACCTTTTTGTGACGCCCGACACGAAGGCGCCACACTAGCCACACTATACTGTGCAACGCCTCACAGATAAGCGCTACACGCCTGGCCAGCGTTGCAACCCAGACTGCCTAAAAATTGCTAAGTCATTGTGTAGAGCCTAAGAGCTAGGCGTTGCACTGTATAGTGTGGCGTCTAGCTCTCAGGCGCTGCACTAGTGGTTGCACTACAAAATGAAGCAACCACTAGTGCAACGCCTAGAAGCTAGGCGCTACACTGTATAGGGTGGCGCCTAGCTCTCAAGCGCTGCACACTGACTTAGTAATTTTCGGATCACACGGGTGCGACGCTGGCCAGGCGTGTAGCGCCTATCTGTGAGGCCTCGCACAGTGTAGTGTGGCGCCTTCGTGTCGGACGTCACACAAAAAAGTCAGCCGTGTGAAATAGTTTCACGGGCAGTTCATTCTGTGATTTGATTTCGTCCATAGGTCAAACTTATCAATTTTGCCCCTCGAAGCATTCTCTCTGCTTTCTTTCCTTTCCCCGTGCGTGCTGTGCTGCAATCATGCGGCAGTCAGCATGTTGTTATTCTTTCCGGGAAGACTGCCCTCTGCCGCCGGCAGTAGTAGTAGTGTAGTACCACCGCTCGCCATCATCACAGCTCCTGCAAAGCCCTTTTGCCGCTAATCACAGCTGCGACAGGCAGCAGATTCTTAATCCCATCCCCCTTTCTAGCAGCAGGCGGCAATGTTCGCAGCTGCAGCTCAGCTCCTCCGGGTCGTCAGCCGGTTTACCCACTCCAGCGCGTCGGGAACCAGGGGTGAGCAACACAGGTCACTCCCGGCGGTGGTTCGGCCGCCCCTTTCGTCCACAGCACGCGCGAGCAGGACGGGACGCCGCTAGCTGCCGCGGCCAGATGCGCGCCGCGAATTATTATTTTGGCGCTGCCCCGCAACCTCCCGCCACTGCCAGTCTACTCTCCGCCACCACCCCACGTTTCCCTCCAGCCCCATGTGCCCATCTCAGCCTCATCTTCTTCCTCCCGCCCCCGTCTCATTCACACACCCACGCTCGCCGCCATTCACTATACTATTGCGCTGCTGCCGACACGGCACCCAGAGCAGATACCGCGGTGCCAGCCAGCCAGCCAGCCGATCTGTAGCAGCACCTAATTTAGTCTTGCAAGTCAGCCACCCAGCCCAGCCCAGCCCAGCCAAGCACACGATCCGATCCGCCCTTTTCCCTCCTCCGCCACCCTGAGCTGTGCTGCCCCCCGCCGCAGGTCAATCATCGCGTCGCCAAGGGCAAAATCTCCGCACATTTTGCGCCTCCTGTACTTGCTTGTTGCTTCCCTGTACCCACCGTGGGGGCGGGCGCGCTGGTCAGAGCGAATGAGAAGGAATGTGACGAGATCGGCTGTCCTCCTCCCCATTATTTCTTTAGTGCTTCCATCCACGGGGACCCAGCCCGGCCGAGGACCCTCTGAGCTGAGCTAGCTGTCATGGCGTAAGGATCGAAAACCAAATCCCCTGCTGCTGATGAAATCCATGCAAGCAACCCCAGCCTTCTTTGTGGTGGCCCTGAGTATCTTATAGCCAAGCTCCTGCCAGCAGCGGCAGCAGTCGCAGCACGAGCGTTTGCGTACTGTGCAAGTGCAAGCAAGCTCAAGCTCCACTCTACCCGCTTCTTCCACTTCACCACCACCCGGTGTGCCACAGTCCAGCTCCACCCGCCTAGCCCCCGATGGCTCGCGGGCTCGCGGCGGCTCTGCTGGCGCTGCTAGCGGCGTCGGTGGCATTGGCGGCGGCCGCCCCGGCCGACCAGGAGGGCGACCGGATCCGGGAGCTCCCGGGGCAGCCGCCCAACGTGGGCTTCTCGCAGTACTCGGGCTACGTCACGGTCAACCAGGCCCGCGGCCGCGCGCTCTTCTACTGGCTCGTCGAGGCGGCGCCGGCGGCCGGGCCCATCGCGCCGCTCGTCCTCTGGCTCAACGGCGGGCCCGGCTGCTCCTCCGTCGGCTACGGCGCCTCCGAGGAGGTCGGCCCCTTCCGTATCCGGCCCGACGGGAAGACGCTCTACCTCAACAAGAATTCCTGGAACAAGGGTGCGTACCCGTCTTTTTCTTCAGCTTGAGCTCCGATTATTAGCGGCGCTGGCCGCATTGGTCCAATGTCGCCGGCGATTTTCACTCAGGGTGCGTGCGTTCTTGCTTGTGGCTGCAGCGGCCAACTTGCTCTTCTTGGAGTCGCCGGCAGGCGTGGGCTTCTCCTACTCCAACACGTCGATGGATCTGTACACCGCCGGAGACGCCAAGACAGGTAGCTGATGGCTGGTCCATGGCCATTTTCGTGCGAGCTTTCCGGTGACACCGATTCTTCAGAATTTTGGTACCAACTTCTTGTCCTCTGCCTCCTCATTTTTTGTCTTGTCTTGTAGCACTGGATGCCTACGCTTTTATGGTGAACTGGCTGGAGAGATTCCCACAGTACAAGTACAGGGAGTTCTACATTGCTGGAGAGAGTTATGCAGGTACTATTATACTTTCAAATGCAGGAATATCACAAAATTTTCAAAGGAAATGGTTCAATTCTTGTAGGAACTGATGAAAATGGGGCCTACTTTTTGAATTTTACGTTCTGGTTCTTTGTTTGGTGGAAGAATGATTTTTTTGAAAATTTCAGGGCATTATGTTCCCCAGCTGGCCAAGCTCATATTCGAAAAGAACAATGGCACTGAGAATCCAACAATTAACCTCAAAGGATTCGTGGTAAATAAATGTTTGAAACCCATGTTTTATTTGCACAAGTTCTTCGATATAAATGCCAGTTTCTGAAAACTTGCTATTCCTGAAAATTAAGGTGGGGAATGCGGTTACGGACGACTACAATGACTATCTTGGCACATTTGAGTACTGGTGGAGTCATGGCCTGATCTCTGACAGCACTTACCTCAACTTGAAGAAGACATGCTTGTTTGATTCCTCAGAGCACCCTTCCCCTGAATGTGTCAAGAACCTGAATCTGGCTAGTTCCGAAGAAGGCAACATTGACCCTTATAGCCTGTATACAAAGCCCTGCAATAGCTCAGCCTCTCTCAAACTTGGCCTAGGAGGACGCTATGTAAGTGTTTTGCTTCTAAATTTTCATAACCGATCATTTTGCAACTCGTTAAAATTCCAGTTCTTACATAAAAAGGTACAGTGGAGTGTGGATTCTATGAGCAGGCATCAGTGCAATGTCAATAACGAAATGATGGTTAAACAACAGCCCAAGAGGGTAGTTGTTAATCAGGGTAGACAAACTGAATTGATTTAATATCAGCCCAATAGGTTGACCGCCATTTTAGACTGAATAAGGAACAATACAGTTCAGCTCAGTGTAGTTTCTCTGCTAAGGTGGGTACAATTGGTCCAATAAATGGAAACTAAATGTTTGATAAACTGAAGTAACGGGTGCAATGAATAAATTGTCTGTTGAGGAAACTTATATTTTGGCGATTACGTTCGATCAGGTGGTTTTGCGTTTTTTAGAAGGTTCTGTTTTGTGTGTTATACAGAGTGCATGCATTTCCATGCAACTGTGGCATTTAACACGGCTTGAATTTCGATAGTGATACCAAGTAGGAGTATTTTAGATCAGATATACATGAATGTTGACATGAAGGGTGATGTTTATTCAATTTGCTACAGTGATTTGCATTGCCTTAGAAATATTTGTTCGATATCTGATTCTTATTTATCTACCTAGGATTGTTATTTTCACTTGATTGAGTAGATGTATGTCGTAGAACTAGATATTCTTTGATTGTATTGTTCGTCTATATATTTAAGCTGATGATACTTTTTACAGCCTTGGTTGTCCAGAGCTTATGATCCTTGCACCGAAAGATATTCAAATATATACTACAATCTGCCAGAAGTGCAGGCGGCATTACACGCTAACACAACTGGAATTAAATACCCTTGGAAAACTTGCAGGTTTGAATCGTTTTAGCTGAAAAATACACCTTAAAGTTCTGTTACTTTCTTAAGCATATATATATATATATATATATATATATATATATATATATATATATATATATACTCATTTGCCTATTTATTGCAGTGATATTGTCGGATCGTATTGGGCGGATTCCCCCAGATCTATGCTTCCTATCTACCATGAGCTAATTGCAGCTGGTATCAGGATATGGGTATTCAGGTAAGTGCCAGAAGGCCCAACACTTCCTTATTTCAGATCTCCTATATTCCGCATTACCGAGCCATTTACTGAGTTTGCTTGTGGATGTCTAGTATAAGTTTTTGTCAGTTTAATCTGAAGTCCATCTTGTTTCTGAGTTATGGAATCATCTTTATGTGTTTGGTATTGACTAACTGCAGTATCTAAGTACCACATTATATCGATATCGGCTTGTCTGTATAAATGAAGATCTTATCCAAACATTTAGACTATTGCCCCTTAAGGGAACGAACAGGAATAGAACTCCATATTCTCACATTCTGAAATGATTTCTGGTTGCTGCAAAACAGTCTAGTTGTATTATCTAGTCCTCATGGATAATAAGTGACCATGCATTTTACCTTTATGCAGTGGGGATACAGATGCTGTTGTTCCTGTAACCGCAACAAGATATTCGATAAGCGCTCTCAAGCTACCAACGCTGATGAATTGGTACCCTTGGTATGACCATGGGAAGGTGGGTTCACTAAAATAGTTATTCACTAAATTGAGAAATTCTGTCCCAGAAAGACCATTTTGACATCAAATTCTCCTCTCTGTTTTGCAGGTTGGAGGTTGGAGTCAGGTTTACAAAGGACTAACTCTCGTCACCGTAGCAGGTGCAGGGCATGAGGTACCTCTGCACCGGCCTCGGCAAGCACTAATACTATTCAGACACTTCTTGAAGGACACACCGATGCCTACTCAATAGCCACTTGAAGCAAAATGATAGTGTAAACTACGAAAATCATATTCACCGTTTTTCACATTCTTTTTTTTGTTTGATTTGATCATTACAACATTTTATTCAGTTATCTCTATTGAAAATGTATGTATCTTAGCTAATAGGGGAAACTGACATTTGTACTACTGCAGCTAAAAGAGCTCCTTGTATATGATATAGTGATTATTTCAAAAGTATAATTTCCAGATTTACTCACTGCATAGAAAGAAAATAACTGGCATTTTTGCATATACAAATTCTTGGATCAGAAAAATGGTGTTTCTCACCATGGAATCATCCAACTGATTAACTGGGGTACTGGTTGCATGGACTTACCTGGAGCCTTTTTTTTTCGAATAGACTTACCTGGAGCCTTGACTGCAAACCTTGATGTTGTGCTCCAATTCTGAATTCCCAGCGAGTTGACTGCATAGAAGAACTGATGGTGATAATAAACATAACATAACAAAGCTCCATCACATGAATTTATCTTGTCATCCAGCTTATGAAATTAGTGGTGACAAACTGAAATATATTTATCTGTGGATAATCAAAACAGAATCCACAATTTAGATATCAAGAGAGAAAAGCCCACACAGAAAGCTAGAATTAAGCCATTGACAAATACTAGGTGGCTCAAAATTGCAACCATGGCTCACTCCATTACCAGGACACAAAAACTATAGTAGGATCAACTTACACACATCAAACCCTGGGGTCGTCCTCCACTATGAACAAAGGAACAAAATTCAGCAACAGTGTGTCATATCATATCATATCATAGAGAGAAGGGATCAGCGGGAGGAGGATCGTCCGTCGAGGGCTGCAGCGCGCCGATCCTGATCAGGTAGTTCCTCCTTCTGGACGCGCCGACGCCGCCGCTATCGTCGCCCGGGCTCGTCCGCAGGTCGTCGCCGTCGTCGTCCGAGCCGGCGCACGCGGACAGGCCGGCGGGGTCCTCGTCATCGTCGACCTCGTAGGCGGCGCCGATGCGGCCGCCGCACTTGCCGCAGAGCAGGCGCGACCTCCGCCGGAAGAGGCGCCAGGTCCAGGGGCGGAGGCGGGGCGCGCAGGTGACCTCGTCGGCCTGCGTGAAGCGCGTCTCGTCGACGGCGACGAAGGCGACGACGCCCTTCTTCCTTATATTCTTGCCGTACTTGGAGCCGATGCCGGCCGTGTTCCGCGCCGCCGAGCTCAGGTTCAGCGCGTAGCCGCAGTAGCCGCAGCTGCCATCAGCAGCAAATCAGAAAAGAAGTCGAGCTATGAACCGCCAATCATTGGTGCAAGAGCCGTCTCGCCGGTGGAGAAGAAAGTGGAGGTGTGGATGGAACTGGAAGTGGAAGCGGAAGGTACCTGTAGGTGACGTCCTGGATGGAGGAGTAGCAGCTGTCGATAGAGTTGGACCTCACCATGGACGACGACGATCGGGGCTGGAGCTCTTGGCCGGAGTCGGGGAGCGTTCCGCTCTGTGCGTGGCCGGCCGGAGTGGGGGAGGGATCGTGGGGAGAGTGGAGCGAGTGGGGGCTAAAAAGAGCGGTTGCTTGCTGGTGGCGAGCTGATCGGGTCGAGCAGACGGACAGGGAGGGAGTGGTACTAGTAGTACTTTGTCGTCCGGCGCCCCCCGTGTCGCCACCTCGCGCCGTGCGCTTATATAAAGTCATTGCTAATTAATCGGGAGCGCCGGGTAATCGGCATGGGTGCTTTGCTTCTGCTCTGACCATTGCGGGCACGCCAACTATCTCTACGGCGGCCGGACGGGCAGACGTGGATGCCGACGGGGCCTGCACCCACCGTCGGGGTGGACGCGCCATGTGTCGCGCGCCGGGAGGGCCCGGGCCCGGCGGCGGCCGCGCATTCACGCCGGCCTCCGTGCCCATGTGCACGGCGCGGCCGGCTGCCGCTCGCTCGCTGGGGCATGGCCGGCGCGGCACGGCTTGGCCTGGTACTAAGAATTTATGATGTGTGTCAGCAGAAACAACGACACAAATAAACGCTCAAGGAGCCAAAAAGGAGCAGCGTACGAAGTACACGTGACTTGCAGTACATTATTGCATATACATACTGGACGTGCATCATACAGAGGGACAGGGCCCGAACAGCGTCCGTGAGGCACACGGTGCGCTGAGCTTTTGTGCATAGGTCGTGGTCAGTGACATGCAGCGTCTCAGTCCTCGATCACAAAGGTTACGCCGTCCTGCTTCTTGAAGTAGTGCGTGGTGTGATCAACAACCTGCAGATTTCACAAGTATGGTCAGATGGGAACTACTGTCGTGCAGCCAACAGCCAAGTGAAGCAAATGCCCTTGGCTTAGACTCGAGAGAACCATGTCTAGAAAGAGCAGGATAAAGTTACATAATTTTATGAATTCATTCACATCCTATACATATGAGATGATAAAGTTACACTCGATACGTATAATTAGTACTCCCTCCGTCCCATAATGTAAGACGTTTTTTGACATAGTGTCAAAAAACGTCTTACATTATGGGACGGAGGAAGTAGCTTCTTATAGTACGATGGGATGTGAAACGTCTTACATTATGGGACGGAGGAAGTAGCTTCTTATAGTACGATGGGATGTGATGATCAACTACTTGGACGAACCAAACCATTTTTAGTCCCAACATTTTGAGTTTGGCCTAAATGGTACCCGATCGAGTTCTTTTAGATTGGGTGCACAACATTTCTTCCATTAGAAAAATCTGGATGGAGTACATCAGGCTTTCAAACCAAGTTAGACTACTCAATCTAGGACAGGACAGGACAGGACGGGTTGGTTTAAAACTCCTGTAGATGAATGATGCACTTCTACAATACTCCTATCAAGATTTCGACTCACTACCAAAATAATTAATAATATAGGCTGGTAGTTTTCCGACTCCAGCTCACAAAAGTTTACTCAAGACAGGATGAATGTACCCACTGCACATACCAGTAGCACAAACTGCAAACTCATCATGAACTGTCTGACAAACTCTATGAAATTGAAATTTAGCTAACGCAGTAGTGCAAGGTGTGAAAAATACACAAATGTTCATGTATCCTAACTAAACTGCCTCATGAAACTTCTGGAAGTGGAGGCAGCAACTCTCATCCTAGTATCGTGGTTTCCCTCACATTTCCTAATTCAGGTCGGTCCTATGAAGTTCCAGTTTTATAACTAACAACGACACTGCAACTGCAAAGCCAGACAAAACTATCTCGGATTTATTAGAAGCCAGATGGAACAGCTGTTTTCCAGATAAACTAAATTCAGTAATGAACTTATAATAGTGCAACGACATGGCAGTACGGCACTCACATTGGTGTTGCTCAGCTCCAGGTTAAAGTAACAACACAATTTTTATAATTTCACACCCTAAAGAGACGAGATGATAAACTTAAGAGTTGATGTGTATAATTAAACTTCTGGTAAGGGAGATGTGATCAACTACATGGCCGAATTCTTTTTGATCTAAACTCTAAAGGATATCCGATCTCTTTTAGATTGGGTGCGCAACATTTCTTCCATTAGAAAAATCTGGGTGGAGTGCATCGGGCTTTCAGCTCCACTTTAGACTATTCAATCTAGGACAGGATAGGACAGGTTGGTCTCCAACTCCAGCGGATGAATGATGCACTTCTATAAGATAATAATGCAACAGCAATAGTTTTAATAGGTTTCCGACTCTACAAACAATAGCAGTATAAGAAATGTTGGCGGTTTTCCAACTCCAGCTCACAAAAGTTTACTTAAGACAGGATGAATACCACTGTAGATAGCACATGGACTTGTAAGTGTAATAGGTACTACCATAAAACTGCAAACTCATCATGAACGGTCTGACAAACTTTCTGAAATTGAGAGTTAGCTAACGTACTTGTCAAAAAGTGTAAAAAATGCACAAATGTTCATATATCATAACTAAACTGCCTCATGAAACTTCTGAAAATGGAGGCAGCAACTTCAGTATTGTCTACACTAGCATAGAAGTACACAAAAGAAACTTTTATCTTAGTATTGTGGTTTCCCTCAGGTCTCCTAATTAAGGTCGGTGCTATGAAGTCCAGTTTTATAACTAACAATGACACTGCAACTGCCAAGCTAGACAAAACTACCTCGGAATTATTAGAAGCCAGATGGAACAGCTGTTTCCCTCTCTTAACGATATGACGCGCAATTCTATTGCGTGTAAAAAAAAACTGTTTTCCAGACAAACTAAATGCAAGAATGAACTTATAAATGCAACGACATGGCAGTATGGTACTCACATTGGTGTTGCTCACCTCCAGGTTAAAATAACATAGTTTTATAATTTCATGCCCTAAAGAAACGATGAGATGATAAACTTAAAGTTGATGTGTATAGCCAACTTCTGGTAAGGGAGATGTAATCAGCTACATGACTGAATTCTTTTTGATACAACACACTGGGCTTGATCTAAACTCTAAAGGATATGCGAGCTCTTTTAGATTGGGTGCACAACATTTCCTCCGTTAGAAAAATCTGGATGGAGTACATCGGGATTTCAACACTACTTTAGACTATTCAACCTAGGACAGGATAGGACAGGTTGGTTTCCAACTCCAGCGGATGAATGATGAACATCTATAAGATGATAATGCAGCAGCAATAGTTTTAATAGCCTTCCCACTCTACAAACAATAGCAGTATAAGAAAGGTTGGTGGTTTTCCAACTCCAGCTCACAATAGTTCACTTTTGGCAGGATGAATGTACCACTGTGGGTAGCACTAGCACATGGCCTAAGTGAAACTGAAAGCTTTATAATTGAAATGCGTACATAATTGTGAACTCATCATGAACTGTCTGACAAACTCTCTGAAATTAAAACTTGAGGTAACGTACTCGTGTGCGAAGTGTGAAAAATGCACAAAAAATCGTATATTATGAACTGCCTCATGAAATTTCTGAAAATTGAGACCGCAACTTCAGTATTGTCTACAGTATTACCATAGAAGCTACTTCAAAATGAACTCTTATCTTAGTATTGTGACTTCTCTTGCATTTCAAAATTAAGACCAGTGATATGTGAGGCGCTACTGCTCTAAGAAGACGCACGAAACGAACACGTTCAATTTTATTCCAACCAACAATGACACTGCAACTGCAAAGCTGGACAAAACTTCCTAGAATTAATTAGAAGCCAGATGGGACTATTGTTTTCCAAGCGAACTAAATCCAGTAATGAACTTATATAATACCAGTGCAATGATATATCACTCACATTGGTGTTGCTCAGCTCCAGGTTATAGAAATCCACGGCGTCTGCCTTGAACAGCGGCCCGGCGTGCCAGGTCCCGGCGTGCAGCTTGAGAAACTTGGGACCAGAGACCCGGAAGACGCAGACCTCGGACGGATCGGGAGGCAGATAGAAATGCCCAGCGCGCGACTGCACGGCAGTCCCGCCACCACTCTGCTCCGTCGCCCCGTCAAGGATGGAAGGCTTGGCCACGCCGAGGTACCAGTCCTGGCCGCCGATGGAGCCCAGGCACTGCGTGACGCTGGCGTGGTGGGTGATGGACGAGAACTTGAGCGGCCTACTCTCCAATCTCATGATGTAGAACCTGCCAAAGCGGAGAGGGCTCTAGTCCAGGACAGAGTAGAAGAGGATGATTCGTTGGTACTAGTATGTGCAGAATCGAACCTAGGGATGCCGCGGCTGAGGTCGAGCTGGGCGTCGTGGGGGCCGAACTGGTCGCCGTCGGGGGAGGCGGCGATGACCTGCCCGAAGGGCGCGAAGGACTCCGGCGTGGCCTCCACCGGCCGGAGCGTCACCACCCTCGGCTCCTCCTCCCGCTTGGCTCCCATCGCCTGCGGCGCCGACGACGAGGTGGCTCTGGCTCCGGCGCGCACGGCTCTGCCGCTGTTGCTGCGAGGAGGGGGGCGGGGAGAGGGAGGGGGAGGAGTGGCCGTGCTGCGGCGGCAGAAGTGGCCGAGGCGGCACACGCGGCCCAGGAGGCCCAGCGCATCCATCCCCAAACGTTTTCCCGTGGCCGAAACCGAAGCGTGCACGGTGTGGTGTGGTGTGGTGCGCCGCAGTGTGCTAGTACCAGGCCACCGTGCGGCGTGGGTGCTCCGGTGCATCTCTCTCGTAATCTGTCCACGCGTCCAGTCCGAATGAGCGGCGCTGTACACGAGCGCAACCATGACGCGACACGCGGGCAGCAGCTTTGCAAAATCCGCAAGGCCGTTGTCTTTTTTATGCCATGGCATCTTCAACGCGTGTGGATCTTGTTCTGCCATCCAACATCGTCCCGCATATATATTTATGAATGGATTCACGCATCCGAACTCTTACAAACCGGCATCAAATCTGGGGAGGTTTTGCGGCTGTCCAACCTCCACCATGTACATGTCTGATAATGAGACCGCTTCAACCGTGTCATGCAATGATCTGGCTTTCTATCTCCCTCTTCACAAAATAGTTTCGTACACCGATAGGTTGTCTAGTTTTCTGTAGGGCCTAATTCTGGACGGCGAAGCCTTGTTGGTTAGTTGTCATCGGATGTGTGCAACCCGGTAGAAAGGTCGTAGTTTTGATCTTATTTCGAGGAAAAAAGTCAATTTTAAACCCTGAATTTGTAGGTGTTCGGTGAAATGAACCTTCAAGTCAAAATCCCGGTCGATTGCACCCTAAACTAGGCAATCCCGGTCTAAATTAAATCCTGGCTACAGTTAACCGGGATTTGTGTAGCTGATGGGCCAAGGGGCGGCATATCAGCAACTCAACGCACAGGCTTGATAGACTGGGCCGGCCCACCAACCCGCCCGTTGTTTCGTTTCCTTTTCCGCGCGACAAAAAATGATGAAATTCACAACAGAGAGTACCAGTACTCCATCCCACGACCGCGGAGACCAACCAAGAGCCATTAGCCACTACATCACGAACAGCAACCTAAACATAACGGTGCAGAAATATATAAGAATAGACAGCAGCGTTGAGATTGGAAAACATTTTCGAAAACATTTCTTGAAAATTGCTAGCAGTTTTAAGATGCCGCACTTTTTTGTATTACATATTTTTGGAAAAGTGAAGGTGTTTTGTAATTCTGATTTCAAAATGAAACATGAACAAAATTTGCAACCCCAAATAGATTCCAAAAACGTGAACAATTTTCAAAAAAAATCTGAAAAACAAACAAATTACGAAAAACACGAACACTTTTTGAGATTGTGAACAGTTTTTAGTATTTTTAGAAAATATATAACAGGAATGTTTTTAATTTAGAGACAAAAAAAGTTAAAACAGAAACTTTTTTTAAAAAGCGCACAAAATTTGTATTGTACGCATTTTGGACACGCGAACAAAAATGAAAAGGTGGTGGAACATAATTCAAACTCGCGGCAAATATATGATAGCATTTAAAAAATATATTAATAAATGAACATTTTTGTAATATATGTTGAACAAATTTGGAATAAATATTCAACAATTGTGCGATATACAACAAATTTCTAATACAAGATGAACATTTTTTAAATGAGTGAAATTTTTGGAAATTACTGTGAACATTTCCTTAATATACGCAATGAACTTTGTATATATACATGAAAAACAAAAAAAAGTAAAGAAATATTAAAGAAAAATATGCACGAACACTTTTTCAATTTTACAGTTTCTTTTTCAAAATCTATGAATTTTTTCCCCAAATCCGTGGACTTTTCTTTTGAAAACCCATGAACTTCTTTCAAAATTGTTGAACTTTTTCTAAATCCGTGATTTTTTTTCAAATTTTGTAAAATATTTTTATTTTTGAAATTCTAGTTCAGAAGTTTCTTTTTTTTCGTTCAAATAGCACCAGCATGGGGTCTCGTGTTCGAGCAGAGTTTTTTTTTTGCTTTTTAACGAAAAATATTATGCGGGCCGGCCCAGCAGGGAGTAGCGCCCTTTGCGAATTTTTGTTTCTTAATTGAAGAAAACTAAAGCGGGCTGGCCCAGCAGGAGCTGGTGTGCGCCCTGTACGAAATGTCCGAATCCCGGCCATCCAAACGACCCGAAGGTTCGATTTAGACCGGGATTGCATAGTTCAGGGTGCAATCGACCGGGATTTCGACCTGAGGGTTCATTTCGCCGAACCTCTACAAATTCAAGGTTTAAAATGGACTTTTTCCTATTTCGAGAGATATGCCGAGGTTTTGTCCGAGGGCCTCCCGAAGGGCTGTCCGAGGGACTGTTCAAGTTTCTGTCCAAGGGCCTTCCGAAGGGCTGTCCGAGGGACCGTCTGAGAACTATCCGAGGGAAAACATCCTCGCGGTTGGGATCTCCACCGACTCTCCTTCCATTGCGCTTTGAGTCAATAATGATCAGATCAAACCTTGGATGCATCTTCTTGGTGGTCCTGGCGTGCTCGTAGTACAATTTTTTTGTTTTTTTGTTGCGTTACCCTACAGTGGCATGAGATGTATGGGTATTGCATAATATAATTTTGTAACAAATGAGATCTATTGCTGAAAATTATTTGTGCAGGTAATCAATGAAATCTATTACCTGATGTTCTTGTTGCTTATCTTTAACATGCATATTTCTGATCTTGACGGCATGGTGGAGTGCTTTAGTTCTGGCAATCCACGATCATGATAGATCAACGAAGTGCTTTAGTTCTTTGGGTTACCATTGTTAAAGAAATATGAAATTTAGTAGACTAAAGGGCAATGCAAATATGATGTGCACGGGGTTCTTACGTATGATGTAGTTGTTGGGGAACGTAGTAATAATTCAAAATTTTCCTACGTGTCAGCAAGATCAATCTAGGAGATGCTAGCAACGAGAGAGAGGGAGTGCATCTTCATACCCTTGAAGATCGCTAAGCGGAAGCGTTACAAGAACACGGTTGATGGAGTCGTGCTCGCGGCGATTCAAATCGCGGAGGATCCGATCTAGCGCCGAACGGACGGCGCCTCCGCGTTCAACACACGTACAGCCCGGGGACGTCTCCTCCTTCTTGATCCAGCAAGGGGAGAGGAGAAGTTGAGGGAGAACTCCAGCAGCACGATGGCATGGTGGCAATGGAGCTCGTGGTTCTTCGGCAGAGCTTCGCTAAGCACTACGGAGGAGGAGGAGGAGTTGGAGGATGAGAGGGTTGCGCCAAGGGAAGGGTGTGGCTGCCCTCCCACCCCCTCACTATATACAGGGGGAATGGGAGAGGGGGGCGGCCCCTCTAGATGGATCTAGAGGAGGAGGAGGCGGCATGGGGAAACCCTAGATGGGTTTGGGCGCCCCCACCCCCTAGGAAACTTGCCCCCCAAGCCGGGAGGGGCGGTTGCCCTAGGGGTGGCGCCCCCACCTCTCCTGGTTACGTGAGAGGGGTTGGGAGGGGCGCACACCCCCCTAGTGGGCTGGTTTGCCCCTTCCCCTTGGCCCATAAGGCCCCCCAACGCTTGCCGGGGCCTCCGAAACCCCTTTCGGACATGCTGGCCATAGCCTGGTACCCCCGGAACAATTCCGGACTCCAATACCCTTCGTCCAATATACCGATCTTCACCTCCGGACCATTCCGGAGCTCCTCGTCATGTCCGGGATCTCATCCGGGACTCTGAACAACCTTCGGTAACCACATACTATTTCCCATAACAACTCTAGTGTCACCGAACCTTAAGTGTGTAGACCCTACGGGTTCGGGAACCATGCAGACATGACCGAGACACCTCTCCGGCCAATAACCAATAGTAGGATCTGGATACCCATATTGGCTCCCACATGTTCAACGATGATCTCATCGGATGAACCACGATGTCGGGGATTCAATCAATCCCGTATTCAATTCCCTTTGTCTATCGGTATGTTACTTGCCCGAGATTCGATCGTCGGTATCCCCATACCTCGTTCAATCTTGTTACCGGCAAGTCTCTTTACTCGTTCCGTAACGCATGATCCCGTGGCTAACTCATTAGTCACATTGAGCTCATAATGATGATGCATTATCGAGTGGGCCCAGAGATACCTCTCCGTCATACGGAGTGACAAATCCCAGTCTCGATTCGTGCCAACCCAACAGACACTTTCGGAGATACCTGTAGTGCACCTTTATAGCCACCCAGTTACGTTGTGACGTTTGGTACGCCCAAAGCATTCCTACGGTATCCGGGAGTTGCACAATCTCATGGTCTAAGGAAACAATACTTGACATTAGAAAAGCTCTTAGCAAACGAACTACACGATCTTGTGCTATGCTTAGGATTGGGTCTTGTCCATCATATCATTCTCCTAATGATGTGATCCCGTTATCAATGACATCCAATGTCCATGGTCAAGAAACCATAACCATCTATTGATCAACGAGCTAGTCAACTAGAGGCTTACTAGGGACATGTTGTGGTCTATGTATTCACACATGTATTACGGTTTCCAGTTAATACAATTATAGCATGAACAATAGACAATTATCATGAACAAGGAAATACAATAATAACCATTTTATTATTGCCTCTAGGGCATATTTCCAACAGTCTCCCACTTGCACTAGAGTCAATAATCTAGTTCACATCACTATGTGATTGTAATGAATCCAACACCCATGGGGTTTGTTCAAGCGAGAGGTTATTAGTCAACGGGTCTGAACCTTTCAGATCCGTGTGTGCTTTACAAATCTCTATGTCATCTTGTAGATGCAGCTACCACACGCTACTTGGAGCTATTCCAAATAACTTCTCTACTATACGAATCCGGTTTACTACTCAGAGTCATCCGGATTAGTGTCAAAGTTTGCATCGACGTAACCCTTTACGACGAACTCTTTTACCACCTCCATAATCGAGAAAATTCCTTAGTCCACTAGTTACTAAGGATAAGTTCGACCGCTGTCATGTGATCCATTCCTGGATCACTATTGTACCCCTTGACTAACTCATGGCAAGGCACACTTCAGGTGCGGTACACAGCATAGCATACTGTAGAGCCTACGTCTAAAGCATAGGGGACGACCTTCGTCCTTTCTCTCTTTTCTGCCGTGGTCAGGTCTTGAGTCTTACTCAATACTCACACCTTGTAACACAGCCAAGAACTCCTTCTTTGCTGATCTATTTTGAACTCCTTCAAAATCTTGTCACGGTATGTATTCATTTGAAAGTACTATTAAGCGTTTTTTATCTATCCTTATAGATCTTGATGCTCAATGTTCAAGTAGCTTAATCCAGGTTTTCCATTGAAAAACACTTTTCAAATAACCCTGTATGCTTTCCAGAAATTCTACATCATTTCTGATCAACAATATGTTAACAACATATACTCATCAAAAATTCTATAGTGCTCCCACTCACTTGTTTGGAAATACAAGTTTCTCATAAACTTTGTAAAAACCCCAAATCTTTGATCATCTCATCAAAGCGTACATTCCAACTCCGAGATGCTTACTCCAGTCCTTAGAAGGATTGCTGGAGCTTTGCATACTTGTTAGCATCTTTCAGGATTGACAAAACCTTCTGGTTGTATCACATATAACCTTTCCTCAAGAAAATCGTCGAGGAAACAATGTTTTTGACATCCTATCTGCAAGATTTCATAAATAATGCAGTAACTGCTAATATAATTCCAACAGACTCTTAGCATCGCTACGAGTGAGAAAATCTCATCGTAGTCAACTCCTTGAACTTGTCGGAAAACATCTTAACGACAAGTCAAGCTTTCTTAATGGTGACACTTACCATCATTGTCCGTCTTCCTTTTAAAATCCATCTGCACCCAACAGCCTTACGACCATCAAGTAGTTCTTCCAAAGTCTATACTTTGTTTTTATACATGGATCCTCTCTCGGATTTTATGGCCTCAAGCCATTCGTCGGAATCTGGGCCCACCATCGCTTCTCTATAGCTCGTAGGTTCATTGTTGTCTAGCAACATGACTTCCAAGACAGGATTACGTACCACTCTGAAGTAGTACGCATCCTTGTCGTCCTACGAGGTTTGGTAGTGACTTGATCCGAAGTTTCATGATCACTATCATAAGCTTCCACTTCAATTGGTGTAGGTGCCACAGGAACAACTTCTTGTGCCCTGCTACACACTAGTTGAAGTGACGGTTTAATAACCTCATCAAGTCTCCACCATCCTCCCACTCAATTCTTTCGAGAGAAACTTTTCCTCGAGAAAGGACCCGTTTCTAGAAACAATCACTTTTGCTTCCAGATCTGAAATAGGAGGTATACCCAACTGTTTTGGGTATTCTATGAAGATGCATTTATCCGCTTTGGGTTCAAGCTTATCAGCCTGAAACTTTTTCACATAAGCGTCGCAGCCCCAAACTTTTAATAAACGACAGCTTAGGTTTCTCTAAACCATATTTCATACGGTGTCATTTCAACGGAATTACGTGGTGCCCTATTAAAGTGAATGCGGTTGTCTCTAATGCCTAACCCATAAACGATAGTGGTAATTCGATAAGAGACATCATGGTATGCACCATATCCAATAGGGTGCATTTATGATGTTCGGACACACCATCACACTATGGTGTTCCAGGCGGTATTAGTTGTGAAACAATTTCCACAATGTCTTAATTGTGTACCAAACTCGTAACTCAGATATTCATCTCTATGATCATATCATAGACATCTTATCCTCTTGTCACAACGATCTTCTACTTCACTCTGAAATTACTTCAGACTTGTATTTCATCAAGTAAATATACTTAGAATCTACTCAAATCATCTGTGAAGTAAGAGCATAATGATATTCACTGCGTGCCTCAGCACTCATTGGATTGCACACATCAAATGTATTACTTCCAACAAGTTGCTCTTTTGTTCCATCTCACTGAAAACGAGGCCTTTCAGTCATCTTGCCCATGTGGTATGATTTGCATGTCTCAAGTGATTCAAAATCAAGTGAGTCCAAACGATCCATCTTCATGGCGTTTCTTCATGCATATATACCAATAGACATGGTTCGCATGTCTCAATATTTTCAAAAACGAGTGAGTCCAAAGATCCATGTACATGGAGCTTCTTCATGCGTTTTATACCAATATGACTCAAATGGCAGTGCCACAAGTATGTGGTACTATCATTACTATCTTATATCTTTTGGCATGATCATGTGTATCACTACGATCGAGATTCAATAAACCATTCATTTTAGGTGCAAGACCATTGAAGGTATTATTCAAATAAACAGAGTAACCATTATTCTCCTTAAATGAATAACCATATTGCGATAAACATAATCCAATCATGTCTATGCTCAATGCAAACACCAAATAACAATTATTTAGGTTTAACACCAATCTCGATGGTAGAGGGAGCATGCGATGCTTGATCACATCAACCTTGGAAACACTTCCAACACATATCGTCATCTCACCTTTAGTTAGTCTCCATTTATTCCGTAGCTTTTTATTTCGAGTTACCAACACTTAGGAACCGAACTGGTATCTAATACCCTGGTGCTACTAGGAGTACTAGTAAAGTACATATTAATATAATGTATATCCAATATACTTCTGTCGACCTTACCAGCCTTCTCATCTACCAAGTATCTAGGGTAGTTCTGCTTCAGTGACCGTTCCCCTCATTACAGAAGCACTTAGTCTCGGGTTTGGGTTCTACCTTGGGTTTCTTCACTAGAGCAGCAACTGATTTGCCATTTCATGAAGTATCCCTTCTTGCCCTTGCCCTTCTTGAAACTAGTGGTTTTACTAACCATCAACAATTGATGCTCCTACTTGATTTCTACTTTCGCGGTGTCAAACATCGCGAATAGCTCAAGGATCATCATATCTATCCCTGATATGTTATAGTTCATCACGAAGCTCTAGTAGCTTGGTGGCAGTGACTTTGGAGAACCATCACTATCTCATCTGGAAGACAACTCCCACTCGATTCAAGCGATTGTAGTACTCAGACAATCCGAGCACATGCTCAACGATTGAGCTTTTCTCCCTTAGTTTGAAGGCTTAAGAAACTTGTCGGAGGTCTCACACCTCTTGACGTGGGCACGAGCCTAAAATCCCAATTTCAGCTCTTGGAACATCTCATATGTTCCGCGACGTTTCAAAATGTCTTCGGTGCCTCAATTCTAAACCGTTTAACATTACGCACTGAACTATCACGTAGTCATCAAAACGTGTATGTCAGATGTTCGCAACATCCACAAACGACGCTCGAGGTTCAGCACACCGAGCGGTGCATTAAGGACATAAGTCTTCTGTGCAGCAATGAGGACAATCCTCAGTTTACGGACCCAGTCCGCATAATTGCTACTATCAACTTTCAACTAAATTTTCTCTAGGAACATATCTTAGTAGAACTAAAGCGTAAGCTACGACATAATTTGCAAAGACCTTTTGACTATGTTCATGATAATTAAGTTCATCTAATTAAATTATTTAATGAACTCCCACTCAGATAGACATCCCTCTAGTCATCTAAGTGATACATGATCCGAGTCAACTAGGCCGTGTCCGATCATCACGTGAGACGGACTAGTCATCATCGGTGAACATCTCCATGTTGATCGTATCTACTATACAACTCATGTTCGACCTTTCAGTCTCTTGTGTTCCGAGGCCATGTCCGTACATGCTAGGCTCGTCAAGTCAACCTAAGTGTTTCGCACGTGTAAATCTAGCTTACACCCGTTGTATGCGAACGTTAGAATCTATCACACCCGATCATCACGTGGTGCTTCGAAACAACGAACCTTCGCAACGGTGCACAGTTAGGGGGAACACATCTCTTGAAATTTTAGTGAGGGATCATCTTATTTATGCTACCGTCGTTCTAAGCAAATAAGATGTAAACATGAGAAACATCACATGCAAATCATAAAGTGACATGATATGGCCAATATCATCTTGCGCCTTTTGATCTCCATCTTCGAGGCGCGGCATGATCACCTTCGTCACCGGCATGACACCATGATCTCCATCATCATGATCTCCATCATCGTGTCTTCATGAAGTTGTCTTGCCAACTATTACTTCTACTACTATGGCTAACGATTAGCAATAAAGTAAAGTAATTACATGGCGTTTTTCATTGACACGCAGGTCATACCATAAATTAAGACAACTCCTATGGCTCCTGCCGGTTGTCATAATCATCGACATGCAAGTCGTGATTCCTATTACAAGAACATGATCAATCTCATACATCACATATATATAATTCATCACATCCTTTTGGCCATATCACATCACATAGCATACCCTGCAAAAACAAGTTAGACGTCCTCTAATTGTTGTTGCATGTTTTACGTGGCTGCTATGGGTTTCTAGCAAGAACGTTTCTTACCTACACAAAAGCCACAACGGTGATATGCCAATTGCTATTTACCCTTCATAAGGACCCTCTTCATCGAATCCGATCCGACTAAAGTGGGAGAGACAGACACCCGCTAGCCACCTTATGCATCAAGTGCATGTCAGTCGGTGGAACCTGTCTCACGTAAGAGTACGTGTAAGGTCGGTCCGGGCCGCTTCATCCCACAATGCCGCCGAATCAAGATAAGACTAGTAACGGTAAGCAAATTGAACAAATCATCGCCCACAACTACTTTGTGTTCTACTCGTGCATAGAATCTACGCATAGACCTTGCTCATGATGCCACTGTTGGGGAACGTAGTAATAATTCAAAATTTTCCTACGTGTCACCAAGATCAATTTAGGAGATGCTAGCAACGAGAGAGAGGGAGTGCATCTTCATACCCTTGAAGATCGCTAAGCGGAAGCGTTACAAGAACGCGGTTGATGGAGTCGTACTCGTGACGATTCAAATCGCGGAGGATCCGATCTAGCGCCGAACGGATGGCGCCCCCGCGTTCAACACACGTACAGCCCGGGGACGTCTCCTCCTTCTTGATCCAGCAAGGGGAGAGGAGAAGTTGAGGGAGAACTCCAGCAGCACGACGGCGTGGTGGCAATGGAGCTCGTGGTTCTCCGGCAGAGCTTCGCTAAGCACTACGGAGGAGGAGGAGGAGTTGGAGGATGAGAGGGCTGCGCCAAGGGAAGGGTGTGGCTGCCCTCCCACCCCCTCACTATATGTACGGGGAAGGGGAGAGGGGGACGGCCCCTCTAGATGGATCTAGAGGAGGAGGCGGCGGCCAGGGGAAACCCTAGATGGGTTTGGGCGCCCCCACCCCCTAGAAACTTGCCCCCCAAGCCGGGAGGGGCGGCTGCCCTAGGGGTGGCGCCCCCACCTCTCCTGGTTACATGAGAGGGGTTGGGAGGGGCGCACAGCCCCTTAGTGGGCTGGTTTGCCCCTTCCCCTTGGCCCATAAGGCCCCCCAACGCTTGCCGGGGCCTCCGAAACCCCTTTCGGACATGCTGGCCATAGCCTGGTACCCCGGAACAATTCCGGACTCCAATACCCTTCGTCCAATATACCGATCTTCACCTCCGAACCATTCCGGAGCTCCTCGTCATGTCCGGGATCTCATCCGGGACTCCGAACAACCTTCGGTAACCACATACTATTTCCCATAACAACTCTAGCGTCACCGAACCTTAAGTGTGTAGACCCTACGGGTTCGGGAATCATGCAGACATGACCGAGACACCTCTCCGGCCAATAACCAATAGTAGGATCTGGATACCCATATTGCCTCCCACATGTTCCACGATGATCTCATCAGATGAACCACGATGTCGGGGATTCAATCAATCCCGTATTCAATTCCCTTTGTCTATCGGTATGTTACTTGCCCGAGATTCGATCGTCGGTATCCCCATACCTCGTTCAATCTTGTTACCGGCAAGTCTCTTTACTCGTTCCGTAACGCATGATCCCGTGGCTAACTCATTAGTCACATTGAGCTCATTATGATCACTACAAAAAAAATACACTTCCGTGATGATACGTGTTTGTCACAGTAGGTCGCGTTTTCTGTCATGCATGTACATCCATGACAAATTTATGACAGAATCAAGATAGTCATACCTGTGCTGTCGTAGAAGTGTTCCATGACATTGCTAAAATTATCATCATGGAAGTGTCCACTTCCATGACGATAAATCGCGCGTCACAGAAGTGCTTTCGTCAAGGGTGACCGACACGTGGCATCCACCGTAACGGAACGCCGTTAAGCTATCGGGTCGGGTTTTGGATCCGATAACCCGTTAACAACCCCGACCAATGGGGATTTTCCACGTGTAAAATTATCATTGGCTGGAGGAAACACGTGTCGGCTCATCGCTGGGACGGATGTCATCCACTCATTGGACAGAAGGCGCCTATGATATGTCGGCACGTGGCACGGCCCAACAGAGGCCTATTCTTGTGAAAAGGCCGGCCTGTTTGACTTGGTCAAAAGGTGGCGGGCCGACCCATGGAAAGCCTGTTAACGGCCAGTTCGCATATAGCCCATTTACAGCCCGCTAACCCAAGGCCCGTTACGCCCTATTCGAATTAGGCCCAGTAGCGTCATCTGGGCCATCCAATATGATTCCAGCCCGTTTTCACTTCTGGCCCATGTATGGCCCATGACGTCTTTCGGCCCATATGAGGCCCTATGTAACTCTTGGCCTATTAAAGGCCCGTGGTGAAACTGGCCCGTAATGAACAGTGTATCACTTTACACCCATTAACGGCCCATGGTGAAACCGGCCCGTAAAGAATAGTGTATCATTTTATACCCATTAACGGCTCGTTATTCCGTTGGGCCGTTTCCAGCCCATGTTATCTTTCGGCCTTCTCACAGCCCATTTATTCTTGGGCTATTTTCCAGCATTCGTTTACTTACGGCCCGTTACTGTCATTTTCTGCTTGTGGGCCAAATTCAGCCTGTGGTTACAGTCGACCCGTTTGTGGTCCGTTAATACGTTGGGTCGTTTTCATAGCGTCATCAAATACGGCCTATTAACGATGGCCCGTTATGGTCGGCCCATGAACGGACGATTCCAACTCTAGCCCGTTTACGGCCAGAATGCGGTCTGTTTGGCCCATGTTTGGCCAATCGATCATACGGCCCGTATAAGGCCCATTGATGATACGGCCCATAGAAGGCCCATTGTTTCTACGGCCCGTAGAAGGCCCACTATTACTACGGCCCGTAGAAGGCCCACTGTTTCTACGGCCCGTAGAAGGCCCACTGTTTCTACGGCCCGTAGAAGGCCCACTGTTTCTATGGCCCGTAGGAGGCCCAGTGTCACTACAGTAAATATTAGCCCATGGTTATTGTGGCCTAGTTTTAAAAAATAGGTTATTGCAGCCACTAGCAAACCGCAGAAAAAGAACTGCACTGACTACAAGCATACAAATAAACAAGACAACAAGGAAATAAATAAGCAAGCAACTTACACTAGGCTATCACGGCTATTACACATATTACATCCACTGGGCATCAAAGTTCGCCACTAGTGCAAATATAGGGAACACAACAGCATATAAACGCCGCAGCAAAACAAGTCCAGAACTGAAACCACTTCAGAAGAGCTCAAGAAACAATATCCTGGGTACCCATAATGCTGGCAAGATGCTTAGCAAGCTTATTAACTTTCTCTTGTTTGGCGCTTAAGTTCTCCAGCGCTTGCTGTTGCACCAGAAAGTATGCATCTGAATTCTGCAGGGACTTCCTCAGTCCTTCGGCTTCCTGTCGCATAACATCTGATCGATGTCTTTCAACTTGAAGTTGAGACTCAAGAAGCCGAACTGATTCAGGCAACGAGTTCGAAGAGCTGGTGCCAGCAGTGGTAGCCAGTAACTCGAACACTACATCAAGACAGGACTTTGGGGTTGTCTCAGTGTCTTCAATATAGTTTTTATCAGCTTTCTTGGAGACCAACAGTGATGTCTCACTATCTTGAACCTTATCTGCATTACTTCCTTTACCATTGCATAACAGGGTACTCTTCTCCAATATTTTATCCGCGTTCTAAAAGCGAAACAAACAAACACATCTCAGGTTTACAATGTAGTATATGAAACTCATTTTGGTAAACCAGTTCAGTAGTAAGGTGGACAGGATAACAGCATGAAACAAACATATATCTATGTAGTATGGTCACTGTATGGTCTATATCATTCTAGTTTATGTTGCCAAATCAAGATAGATACAGTTCGAATCATATCTATTTAAGACAAAGCAACATAGACAGAATATAAGTGTGGGAAACTACACAGCAATAACAACACTTGTAATGTTCATGGCATGAGAACATAACTGTTTATTCAATTGAAATTGAAATCAACATAGAGCAAGTTACAACAGCAAACAACCAAACACGTTGAAGAAACAGGTTTAAAACATACCTGTTGCGCCATTGGAGTTTCAATTGCATCCTTCAAATTTGAAATTAGTTGGTATCAGTAAATACAGTGATGCAAGAGCAAAGTAGTATGAACCATAGCTACAGAACCTGACCTGAGAACAATTCTTCTTCCGATTTAAGCGTTGACTTCGGGTTCGGAGTGGTGGTCCTCGTGATTTGGGCACTGCAGTTGCCTTACTAACTGCTCGTGTTTGGGTGCTCTGTGGTGGAGACGGTGCTGTGTCAATGGGAACTGGGTGTCTATCTGCTGGGGTTGGGGTTAGAAGGGGTGTAGCTAGTTCTCTGTCCAACTGGGTAGGGGTACAATCTGCATGAGTGTGGGTTGTGTGGTGGGGTTGGTTCTTGGGCAAGTACAACCGTGGTTCTATCTGCATCGACAGGTAGCACGATCTTTTCTGAAGACCGTGTTTTTACTCCCACAGATACTGCCATCACTCCCTCCAATTGAAATGGCTGATAAACAAGAAAAGTAATTGAATGTACAGACATTGTAAGATAGACAGGTGCAATGGATAGTAGGGAAGAAAATAGGGCATGAAATAATTCACATTTATGTTGTCTAAGCAAACAGAATAGCAGGACATAATTTCACATATATGATGGCTAATTAAACAGGATAGCATGACACAATTTCACATGTATGATGGCTAACTAAACAGGATAGAATGACATACTTCAAAATATGATGACTATGTAAACAGGATGGCATGATATAACTATACGATGTGTCTATTAAAGTGGTTGGCATGCCATAAATCACAAACATGCCGTCGATGGAAACATGATGGCATGATATAATTCACGGATAGAATGACATAATTTAAAATATGATGACTATGTAAACAGGATGAGATGATATAACTATATTATGTCTCTAGAAAATGGGTTGGCATGCCATAATTCAGATACATGCTGTCTATGTAAACATCATAGCATGACATAATTCAAATATATGATTTATATACTAAGGAAGTGAGCAGAGGGCAATCGCATATATGATGTGTCAACTAAGGAGATGGCATTCAATATTGTGTATATGATGTAAAAACTAAGCATTGCAATACAACATATGCATTATATGAGTAATATAACCCTGCCAAGTTTGAGCATACACCTCAGGGGGATAATAGGACTGGTCATCTGCCTCTGAATCCTTCTCTGAAGAGCTATCTGTAACCAGCAAGACATCTGCTTCAGCAGGTAGCATTGTCTGCTCTGAAGACCTTGTTTTCACTCCAGATTTCTCCATCACCAATTCAAATGGCTGATGCACAGGAAGAGCAGTTGAATATACAAACATTGTTGACAAAAGCAATGAGAAATACAAAAAAAGGACGGCATGATATAATTCACATATATGACGCTTGCCTAAACAACATGGCATTGCATAATTCACATACATAATGCCTTGCAACAAGATAACATTGCATAATTCACATATATAATGTCTTGCAACAAGATGGCATTGCATAATTCACATATATGGTAATTAGACACTAAACAGGTGGCATTCACACAAAGCATGTCTAAACTAAGCAAATGACATAGCAATGTAAGATACCATACGCACAATATGAGCAACATAACCCTGCCAGGGGAATATGACTGGTCATCTGTCTCTGAATCCTCCTCTGAGGAGCTATCGGTAACCAGCAAGACATGCGCTTTGTCAGATAGCATTGTCTGCTCTGAAGACCTTGTTTCCACTCCAGATTTTTCCATGACCGTGCCGAATGGCTGATGCACAGGAAGAGTAATTGAATGTACTAAAATTGTTGACAAATTTAACACGTAATAAAAAAATGATGGCATGATATAATTCACATATAAGATGACTGGCTAAC
Source organism: Aegilops tauschii subsp. strangulata (assembly GCF_002575655.3). Taxonomy (NCBI): domain Eukaryota; kingdom Viridiplantae; phylum Streptophyta; class Magnoliopsida; order Poales; family Poaceae; genus Aegilops; species Aegilops tauschii. The sequence goes on along the minus strand of NC_053037.3, from coordinate 466,541,107 downwards.
CAGGGTGGCATTGCAAAATTCACATATATGATGCCTGGCTAGACAAGATGGCATTGCATGATTCACATATACGATAAAGAAACTAAACAGATGGCATTGACACAAAGCATGTCTAAACTAAGCAGATGACATCTTTAATGTATACAGTAAGCAATGCAAGGCACCATATGCATGATATTACCAACATCAGCATGCCAAGTTAGAGCGAAGACATCATGGGGTAAATAGGAGTGTTCTTCTCCTTTTGAATCCCCCTCAGAACAGTTATCTTCCTCTTGATTACGATCCGAAATGGGTGGAGGGGGCTGCCTTTGCGCCCACCATGGAACGACGTCTGCATGAAATTTTATTGCCACGCAAGGCTCGTCTCTTTTGCTCTACATGATCAGTTCCATTGTGTACAATAACTGGCATGCATAGGAATAAAACATAGTGAGACTATGTAAGGAGTGCATGCACAAATCCAGAGTGATGGTAGCAAACTGTGGATAGACCCAAAACCAATGATAGCAGGCAGATAATAGCTTTAGTTAAAAAATACAGATAATGGCTCCTTTAATGTTTGTTTGCACCCAACATGAAACTCATAGTAGACACCGGAGATTAACCAGATAGTAGACAGATAGTACTGATTGCTGCCCCAATATGTACCCCACAACCATTTAAAAACTCAAGTTTCAGCATTAGTTTGGACCTGACTCGGAGTCTAATAGGTGAACACGACGATAATGTAGCATGTCATCATATTAAGCGACGCATAACATAAGCAGACACGGAAGAGTGCGACCTCTCTTGCGGACCCGTGTAGTCCTCAAGGTCATCTGCTCAGTTGATGATGGTAATGCAGTTGCCGTGGCTGCCGGCGGTGGGGAAGAAGATCTGGGGCGGCGAAAGACAGTCTGGAGAGCGGATCCCTGCTGTGGTGAACCCTTCCGTCGTTGGAGCAGCTGAGCTGGGGTGGAACACAGCGCCGCAGGAGCAGTACAAACCACACAAGGTTTTCTTTGACACATATCTGTAACAGAAGTAATTGAGTAAGGGCTTGTTTGAATTTGAGGATTCTAACAATGCAGGGATAGGAAATAGACAGGAATAGGATAGGAATGCACGTGCAAAATAGAGAATTTAAAAACACAGGATTTCTGCCAATCTGGGTGTTTGATTCACAACAATTGGAAGATCACAGGATGCAAAAAAGCATGGTGAGATTAAGTCAAACCACAAGAAAATGTACGGTTATAATGCTATTATGCTACTATCTCTTAGTCTTGTGCTTGATGAATGGGAATATGAAAAGGAGGAGAAGTGGAAATTAGAATTCCTACGGTTTTTCTTTCAAGGAGACACTAAAGGAACAAATCCTACAGTTTTCCTTTGCTCCATTCCTTTGCACCAAATTCATGAAAAGTAGTACCATAGGAAACTTTCCAATTCTGATGTTTTTCATTCACTTTTCCTTTCAAGCACTGGCGATTCTAGTAGGCAGGCTTGAGCAAGGAAAATCCTACACTAAAAAAATGTTTTTGTGCTACTTCTATTACTTTGGACCCAGGCCACTGCCATACTAGCTCAACTCCCAGGCCCATCGACAAATGCACAGCTCAAACGCGCAGAGATAAATAATGATGGCATTCAAGAGAGTCCATCACGGATAGCTAAGTTGCCTGGTACCTCACTGCTTGTCATATAGTAGGATAAAATAATCGTATTTCCCGTTACTACGAGTGCTCAGTGGACAATATATATAACATGTAGAGTAAAAAAGAGATGCAACAAGTGTACAACCTCTTTGGCGAAGCCATGTCGATCTCAGCGTGATTGGGTTGGCCGATGAGGATGCTCCGGCTGACTTTGCTGTCGGAGGAGGGGAAGAAGATCTTAGGCGTCTGGAGATGGAGCCCGAGGTACTGCTCCGCTATGATGGAGGGTTTCGTCATTGGAGCAGCTCCGGTGAGTTGTATGACGCCGAGGCTGAAGCAGGACAAGAGAGACAACGAACAACGTTAACCTGAGTGGAATTCTAATAGCATCTCCAATACATGACGTAAAATACATAACCACAAAGTGCTAGATGTAAAATACATCAGCCGCTCATCTCTGAACTTAACTGTTGAAACTGAACTTAACTGTCGAAACTGAACTTAATTGTTGAAACTGAACTTAACTGTCGAAACTGAATTTTGCTGTCGAAACTGAACACACTAGCAAGGTGAGGCTACACGTCGGTCGACTGACTTTTTCATCTCTGGTCAGTCGATTTTGCAGCCGTTGGATACGAAATCAAGGGTCTGCGGTTCATCTTCAACCTCCACCCCCCTGAGCCGCCAGCCACCACCGGCCAAACAACAGCCCCCCCGCCGCCCGCGGCCGGCGGTGCGCCACCCCGCCCGCCCCGAAAACACTCCCCACCGCCGGCGCTGCCCCGGCCATCCCTCTAGCCCCCCCCCCCGTGCCGAGCTTTTTCTCTGGCGATCCCCACGCCACCGCCCCGCCAATGCCCCGCCACCGCCGGCGACCACCGCCCCCATCCTGAACCCTAAGATAGATAGTGGGGTACCTCTCCGGCGAGCCCCCCTCCCCGCTGCGGCTGGTTCTTCCTTCACCCCGGCGAGCCCCCCCTGAAAATTGACTGACCCAACAGTCGATTCAGTCGACTGAAGTGTAGCTAAATCGGAGTAGCATCGCAAGCAAGAGCAAGAGTGAGAGCAGCAGCGCGAGCAAGAGCAATAGCAAGAGCAGACCAGGCAGGGGACCGAGAGCAAGAGCAGAGCAGCAGCGCAAGCGAGAGCTAAAGCAGCAGCAGCTCCTACTGATGTGGACGTCGCCGCCGAGGGAGCGACGCCGTGGAGGAAGTGGCCGGCGACGCCGCCGTGGATGGAGCCGCGCCGTGTCGGCTCGGGACCGAGCGCCGACAGCACCGTGAGTTCGAATCAAGAAGAAAATGCGGCGATTAGTGTACAACCTCTTTGGTGGCGCCGATTAGGCCGCAGCTTCATCCGAGGAAACGGTGATGATGATGCTCTTCCGGTGGTGCAGGTGAAGACGGTGGTGTGGGAATGGAGGTGGCGCGAAAGACGAGGGGAACATCGGGGCAGCTCCTTGGAGGTGGAGGACGGGGTGGCTGAACCGGCGGGACGATGAGATCGACGACGGATCCTCATCTGGTACGGTGGATGAGGGACGTCGAGGTGTTGTTGTGGACGACGTCGTCGGGGAAGAGGCTCCGGCTGGGTGGCGGACGGAGCAGGGTGTGGGGTTTCGTCGCGGGTTTTCGCGGCCTCGGTGTATGAATGGGTGGGCGGATGGGATGGCAGTGGGGAACCATGGCTTAGAGACGCGCTTGTCCGAAATGTGGGGTAAGTTACGAAAGTACCCCCACCGATTTGAGGCGGTTCTTTCGGTTCAGGGGTACCACGGGCATTTCACATGTCGGGATTTCACAAGAGGTGGGAGTTTTCGCGCGCGTTGTAATTTCGGAATAGCAAGACGCGGGTTGAGATGGAGGGAGTTGTTGGAGCACAACGAGACAAAGATATATCTTAAATATTTCGGGCTAACAAGGCGCGGGTTGAAGAGGCGGGAGTTTCGTAGCATGATAGACAGAGACGCTAGCTTGAATTTTCGGCATAACAAGGCGCGGCTTGAAATTTCGGAAGAACAAGCTTAACGTGTACCAAAAAAATACAATTTGCACCTCAACACGCACAACACACACACAAACACCATTTAGACTAGAGTAAGGTACACGTGCATTGCACGCATGAGATTTGGCAACCAAATTATGAATAAATACCACATTATAGCATGCAAGCTTTGAGTCATATATGCATGATGCAGATGTTCGTTTAATTCTTATAGTTCATTTCATTCAAAATCATCTAGTTTTTATAAGAAAGCTAATCTATTTTAAGATTCATGGAATTATGCGTCGTAAGACATAAAGTAAAAACAAATAATGGCAAATCATGTAGAAAAACATTTGGGCAACTCTGATACGGAAGATTCTAGAACAAATAAGAAGTGCTTGTGTTTTGATCTTTGTGCATTATGCTTAAGTTCAACCATGGAGTCTTCTAGATTATACATGTGGCGAAATCTGGTGGAATCTAGATGATATCCAACGGCCAGTAGTGCTCAAATTTGCCATCTTTGGACCATCGGATTCGCCTCATCCAACGACCATCTTTCAAAGTTAAAGTTACCCGCACACAATATAAAAAATATAAAATATAAAATATATAGGGGTATAGATATAGATATGTGATGCGAAAGCCGCCCATCATCTCCAATTAGAATAGTGTGTCCATGCACGGATGCGACGTGGCCAAATGATGTCTGCCATCGGTATCTCAAATTCAAATCAGTCAGACCTTGTTCAATGTGTATACATTACAACATGCTCGTTTCCAAACCACACCGCGCAGATCTCCGTTATATTCATGCATGCGTGGGTTTCAAACATCAGGATCTCTTATTCAAATATTTGAATTCAACTTTACATTGATTATGACCTCACCTATTCTTTTACACCCACACGGTAGTCTTCTCTTTATAATTGTACCACTAACTTTCTCTCGTGCATGCATGCACACACACTACCAGTCGGCATTATCCATCGCACGCATACAATCTTTTTCTTCAGGTCGGTCTCCCATGAAGGCACACACCCACACACATCCCCCTCTCCATCATATCGGGCATTCTTTATCTCTCACGCATGCATGCGCAACGATCGATGTTCCTCTATGTATGTGTGTATATAGCTAGGTCTTTCATAGTTTTCCACACAAACCAATCAATCGATATATCCAGTGAGGTCTCATTCCACGTCCACATCGATCAATCTATACCTCTCTATATAGGATTAACATATATAGCTAATACACCCACATTAATTATATATCCAACGTCCCCCTCTCATCATCCATGCCTTCCGCTTCATCTCTCAGACGCGTGCACAATGGCGAAGACAGGGGGCAGTAAGGGCCCTGCCCCCCTCCCCCCTAACATCACTATATATCGAGGCTAATATGAATGTGATCATTAGACAATTGCTGCTAAAAATGGTTTAAGTTATGAATTGACCCTCCTCGTAAAGGATTAGCAATGCTTGGCCCCCTAGCTCATTTATTTTTCATGGCTCCGCCACTGCGCGCAACAACGCACGTGTTCGCCCCCTCTCTCTAAATATCGATCTCGCACTTGTGCATTCCTTCATAGTCTCCCTCCACTCGGCCCCTCGCACCATCTTCTAGCCCCCACCGGATTTTGCCACATGTACAATCTAGCAGGCTCCATGGTTGAACTTAAGCATAATGCACAAACCTCAAAACAACAGTGGTTCTCTTTTGTTCTAGAATCTTCCGTATCATAACTGCCTAAACTTTTTTTCTAGTTGAATTGCCATTATTTGTTTTTACTTTATGCTTTACAATGCACAATTCCATGAACCATAAAATAGATTAAGGGCTTCTTTGATTCAAAGGATTCTCAAAGGAATTTTGGAGGATTCTAATCATTAGGAAATTTTCCTATCTTGGTTGTTTGATTCGTAGGATTGTAAACCATAGGAATTTTTCCATATGATTCATTCGCACTAGATTTCATAGGAAACATCCCATCCACTCAAACCTCTTTGAAAGAATTCTGCGTTTTTTCTATGCACAATCAAACACTCGTACAATCCTGTAGGATTCAAGACGACATTCCACTATAATCCCATGTTTTTCCTATTCCCGCGTTCTTAGCTTTTTTATAAAAACTAATTGATTTTGAATGAGATGAACTATAAGAATTAAACGAAGGGCTACATCAGGCATATATGACTCAGAGCTTACATGCTATAGTGTGGTATTTATTCATAATTTGGTTGCAAAATCTGATGCGTGCAATGCACGTGTACCTTACTAGTACTTCGAGTATGTGCAAAACACGTAAATTAGAATACCAATGGCACGCTACACAGTGTCTCTCTTATAGTTCATGAAGCCACGTGGCACATGTGGAGGCGTTGTCGCGACCTCCTTGCGTGGATTGATCACAGTGACGTGCTGCTGGTTCCAGAAGAATGTACTCGTCCTCCCTGAGCCATACTGGCGGTACATGCATGAAGCGAAGATGTGCACGCACGCCACGCACGCACTCATTCCCTCGCACACACACGCGGGTACACGGGCGGACGCAATTTTGTACCAAGATCCACCCCATGTGATAATTTGACGCGTGTAAAGTCGTTCACTTCATTGATGGTCAATTAATACAGCGCATGCAAATTGAGTGGACGTGAGGGCGGAAGAAAGACATTATTACTCCACTGCGCGCATGCGAGTAGTTAAATCGTGGGTTGCTAGTAGTACTTCCATTGGTCTCCTTCGTATTTTGTGCCAATTTTTGACAGTAACATAATATTTACGCATTTGAGCAGTGTAGTACTTGAAATTTATGTTCCGCTAAACTCATCGGGAGCCGTTTCGGGCCTCGAAACCAAAACCATCAATTAATCTTTACCTTGTTCCCATCACATTCGAAAGCCTGCTCACACCTACTAGTAGGTACCAAACCTGAATGTGTTCCCACTATGCAAGTATTAGTACTAGTGCTAGTACTTAGGTTATAAAAAAGGGAACTACCTAACCGAAAATTACTCTACCTTTCCTCCTCATAAGTGCTTCTTCTTCGTCCGTCGTTGCCATGGCCAGTGAGCAGAGCTCTAGGTCGAGAACTACTCGTAACAAGGGAGCGGCAACCAAGGCTGCGGAAAAAAAGAGGGCTCGCCGCCACGCAGAGACCTCGAAAGATCTCTCACGGGCAGGCGATGGCTCCCAGGAGCGCCCTAGCCGCGGAGGCGAACATGCCGAGCCGGCGGAGCTGGAGTCGTTATCCCTCGACGGCATGCCCGATCAGCTCAATAAGCAGAAGGAGTTCACCCAAGGCTTGATGGAGTTGCTGAAGGAGAGCCTCGACGACATGCCCGCTGAGCTCAATCAGCAGGGGGAGTTGACCGCCGGCTTGGTGATGCTTCTGAAGAAGAGCATTGCCTCGGAGAAGAAGGCGACCGGCGAAATCCTGCGACTTCAGGAGGACAAGGCGAAGCTCTGCCACTAGATTGACCTGTTGAAGGAGAAGAACGCCGGCTGGAAGAAGCTGCATGAGAATAGTAGTTCCTCGATGAAGATGCTGCAGGCCCTCGTCATGGAACAGAAGGAGGAGTTGGCGAAGCTCCGCATGGAGCACCCGGCTGCTGTCAAGGTACGTAATGCGGCCGTGGAACAGATGATGAAGGCTCGCGTTGAGAAATCCCGCGTCATGGACAGAATGAAGAAGATGGCGGAGGAGACGCGCAAGGAGATGGAGGTCGTGGAGGCGATGAAGAAGCAGTTACGACTCCGCGGCGAATTAGATCATTTGGGGTGATAATCTTCCTTCTTCTTTTGCTCCTGTGTTTCATCTTTTGCTTCGGGTGTTTCGCCGCACGTGTCACGTTCTCTGCGAGGCATGATTAGAACAATGTTTTTTTTGAGGGAATGAATAGAACAATGCTAACAATGAGATGACTAGCAAATTAGATCATTTTTTATCGCCATATGGCACTGGGCTACCGTGTTTCGTGCTCCTCCGTCGCAGTACTACTCCAGTGGAAAACTTGAGTATACCGCACGGTTCTTTGCTCCTCCTCGATCAGGTCATCGGCGCATTTATACGAGCAGTCAAATCACAAGGCCCCGCCTTCCAGCAGTAATGAGCCGTCAAATCACAAAGGCCCTCGCCTCTCGTGAAACCGACCAAGCTAGACTGCCCCGCCCTCTAGCCTTTTAAAAAATGTATACTTTTGTACAGCAGTAGTATCGATGGATTGCGCCATGGAGCAAAACTTGAAATTAAAAAATAAGGTGGTACATATAGAGAGCGCTCGTCGCCAAATTATTCATATAGTACTATTAAAAAGGCTAGTCACAATAATGGTGTCCAGCACAACCCACCCCTCAAATAAAACTAAGAGGGTGCTTGGATACGTTTTAGTCCCATGACTAAAAGTAGTGGGACTAAAACATGCTAGCCTCACCCATGCTTGGATCCAAATACTAAAAAGACTAAAATCAAGTTAATGAGCATTTATTATCCTCCAAACCCTCCAATCCAGAACTCGCCTGTGTTAAAGGAGAGGAGTTAAATGAGTAGAGAGAGGACTAATCCACATTTTAGTAGGGGTACCCCTGACTAAATTTTTTTAGTCTCAAGACTAGTTTTAGCCCCTCTTTAGTCAGGGGTGCTTGGAACTTTAGCCTCTTAAATAGACTATTTTTAGTCAGACTAAAATAAGTCCCTTGGATCCAAGCACCCTCTAAGCATCCTAGAATTATTTGACAAAACTAAGCACCCTGAAATTCTTTGACAACTAAACTGCTGGCTATATGATGTTGGCCATATATATTGTATGTATATAATGTGAAGAAACAAGTGGTAGTACTATACCAACTAAAAGATGAAATGTAAGAAATACTAGTATGTACGTACTGAAGAGTTAAAGTAACGAGAAGAAACATAACATAGTTCTGCTAGGGGCTCAGCACAACACACCCCTCAAATTAAATTAAGCACACCTGAAATTAAACTTTGCAACTATTCCGGTTGACACTGCATTAGAACCACCATGAGCAACGACACTGCCACCTTACTCGGAGTCCTCGTCCACGTCCTCGACTTCGTCCTTGTCCCTCTTCCTCTTGGCCGATACTTCTTTGCTTGAACCGCACACTTGGCTGTTGCTCTTCATCCAACCCTTGTAGATATTGAAGCAAAAGTAGCCATCCATTGCAGCGTAGTGGATGTGGTCTATATCTAGTACATTCCGCTACCATGCATGACGATGAAACGTGTATGGAGGTTTCTCCAGTTTACCGTACGAAGGATGAACCATGGCTCCTGCCAGGGTCAGCATTGAAGGCTGACGAGAGGACACCAGCCGATTCTTCTGGAGGTCGAAGGTGTTGACTACAACGAGGCCTATCCGACGCAGGACTTCTTTGTCGTTACCAAAGTCTACAGTAACGAATTTGACTAGGTTGCTCTCGAGGAAGTCCTTAAAATCCTGGCACTCAACGTTGGCATGGCATATGTGGTAGACCAAGCATAAGTCATGCACGCAAACCTGGATCACGGCGGGCTTCTTCCTCTCTTCGTCCTTTAGATCCTTCTCTCGTCCCAGGACTGTGGTGTACTCAACATCTAGCCCAGCGACCCACTCATCATCTGAGTCTTCGAACATGCGTCTGAAGCGAGAAAGGCATCCTTTCACCGTCGCGGAAGAACGGGTGTAGATGACGTCGAACTCATCACCGGTGATGCTTCTAACTTTGTACTCACCGCCGATCGTGGAGATTTGGGACGCCATGGATTTGGGAGGAGGGTTAGGATTAGTGGAACTGCCGTAATGTGAATGGATGGAACGACTAGGAGCGAACCGCCGTAGTATTGAAGGACGTGCGGGGACGAGTAGGAGCGAACTGCCAGCGTGCGAACGGCAGGGTAGTGGCTTTCCATTCTCCCATGATACGGGCTTCCGAGAGCCCTTGGATCTGAGATCGAACGGTTGCATGGCGTGATTCTAGACCTATGGGTGAATATCCTATCCTGGAGGGTTATTCTGCAAATTTTCAGCAACTTAGCATCCGACCGTTTGATCTCAGATCCAAGGGCTGCCAGCAGCCCGTATCATGGTCGCGCCTACCACGATCGTCGCGTCGCTCGCGCGGTCGCGCCCTTGGAGATTTAACACGGTGTGTTAGGCTATCTGATGTTGGCATGTCATACATAGTCATCACTTAATCACTCATACTACAACAAGGTTGGCTATAAGTGTAATTTTTTTACTCCTCTCTATCTCTTTCTTCGTACTCCCTCCGTCCCATAATATAAGAACGTTTTTGACACTAGTGTAGTGCCAAAAACGTTCTTATATTATGGGACACAGGGAGTACTAGTATTTATTACATTTGCCAAGGAGTGACCTCTTCCAATGAAATGGTGTTGCTAAGTTTGCTTCATTTAATTAGCTATAGACTCAAAATTGTCTTTTCACCTAGGTACACGCGCTTAGCACCGTTTCTTCCTTGGGTCACCAAACTAGTCTCTCTCTTCTTTATTAACTTGCCAGATCATACTTTATGCCTATGTGGCAAGCTTAAGCACCTGTAGGAGCAAGTAAAGGTAAGTACAATAGTGTGCTTTACATGGCATTTTTGCATATGTGGAGGAAAGAGAGGCAAGGAAAAAGTGGAGAAGTGGGCTCTCATGCAAGAGCCAGCCTCTACTACATGGTGGAGCATTGGGAGAGACACCTGTATGGAGGTGGTCAGGAATCGGGAGACTCACGCCGGTCGTAGCGCCGCAGTTAAAATGATAATGGCAAGTCAAATCACAGGGCCCCACCTGTCCAGCAGTAACTCGCTGTCAAATCACACAGCCATACGTTTGCAGCAGCCTACTCCCTCGTCTTCTCGCGTCTCTGTCGAACCGACTAGGCGGAACCGCCCCGCCTACCGCGCAGGAAAAGCCCCGCCCTCGACTTTTAAATACAACTACATCCGCTTAAGAATCCAATGATATACTTTTTGTGACATAGTAACTCATATTTAGTTAGTCAAATGGATGACCTAGAACTACATGCAGGCCCTATAAACCGAGACGCCTAAAAATAAAAAAACCGAGACGGAGAGGGTAGTTCAGCACGTATCTTTTTAGATCAATATAGTCGGGATTCACCAAGAGCAAAACCAAGTGGTAGGCTACTCCTGTCGTGTTGGCGTAGCAACTCAAGCAGGGTCAGTCCGCACACGAAATGGCGACACACTTAACAGGACCCCTTTGGCCGACATGTGGCTCATCCACCATCTTGTTCCACATGCGATGCACCAAATTACAGTTCGGAGCAGCGGTTGGAATTGGAGGCACCCCGGTCGTAGCGCCGCAGTAGTAGAAAATGAGCGATGAGGGGTCAAATCACAAAGCCCCACCTTTCCCGCATTAAGCTGGACGGACGAAGCAACCATCATTTCACTCTAGGGCGCAAGAGCATAAAGAAAAGAGAAAACAATGATGCATGCGGCAGCTACCTAGGGCACCCTAGGGTAGGGGTCTCCCTCGTCTTCTCGCATCTCTGTCGAACCGACTAGGCGGAACTGCCCCGCCGCCTACCGCGCAGGAAAAGCCCCGCCCTCGACTTTTAAATAGTATACAGTGTACTAATTTTGTATCCATGGATTGCGCCCGCGCCATGGAGCAAAGCGTCTAGAAAACGGCGGTACACATGTACGGAGTATACAACACGCCCGTCGCGTTCGCGTCGCACCCCAGACGGTCGGTCGGTCTGGCACGGTGCTCTCCGAATGGAACGCGCGTCATATTGCATTTGCACACACATGTGGGACGACAATTGAGAATCGACCATAGGCACACTCCCCGGCCCCGCAAGTCTGGTGACTTAATAGAAGAGGGAGACGAGCGATAGTACTAGAGAAATGTTGTACTACGTTGGTGCCTGGACGATCCCTGCAAGACACGGAAGATCAGTTCGTCCATGCATGTGACTAGACTCCAGTAGACACGCCTGGATTGGCTATCGTCTACATATCATGCAGGCTGTGTTGTACATGGCTGTAGTTGTGGTGAGAAATCTAAAAAAAGGTTTCTTGTCATCTCGCAAAATTAGGTGCCATGTGCTTCGGATCACTGCGAGGGTTAGACAGCGACAACTGAGTTGGGCTAGTCATTGGGGGCACATGCACGAACAGTGACTACTCGGCTGCCATCTAGGTCAAGCCGGCTATGTTCATTAGGACATCTATCGACGAACCCCTTTTCTACGAGTTTATCTTTAATTTGAGCTTTGTTCCTCGTCTAGTTTGTCTGTCGGGATTCATGTTGTCTCCTTTGGGTAGTGAGGTTATGATTTCTTGTCATGTGGCATTTTTTCGTGTTATATGTTATAATCCGGCGCTTCAGATCAAAATGACGACAACTGCGCCTCCGGGCCACGTGCATGAGGACTTCTCAATAGTCATTGACGAGGTCAAGCCAGCTCCGGTAGACAAAAGAAAACTAGTACTACTCCACTATATAGGCAGGAGCCTGCACGCTTGCTTGCTAGTGTTGCTCTCTTCACACTGTCTCGGCCTCTCCAGATCTAAACACTACAGCGGTGGCCACTCTCTCTCTCTCTCTCTGCTCACCGCTGGTCACAGATCCAGCCGAATCCTCTCCACCAGGGAAGGTGAGAAGGTGCAACGTTCACGAGGTCGTCCTCGGCGATGGCTCTTACCCACTGCTGGGCGCGTCCCGATCAGCCTACCTTGCCGTTCTCTCCCAAGCACCGCTGGCGAGGGAGGGCCTCCGACCCCTTCTTCCTTGCTGCCATAGTGTGGGCAGATCCGGCCTCCCGCCGCCCACCTAGCGACATCCCGGCGACCATCAGGTATAACTTCCTTCGAAACCGGCCTTGCTCTACTTCCCGAGCTCCTGACGTCGCTGCATTTGTATCTTTTACTATTTTCAGGCCCCCTCGTAGATAGGATTGATCGGCTGTTAAAAAACCACCTAATTTTTTTATGTTTAAGAGGTAAAACTAGTTCATGCACTCGAATCTAGTACTACTTGGTTCAAACAAGGAAGAAAGGGGGTGGGGGTTGGGGGAGGATTTGTTACCTGAATCTAGGACTTGGTCGAAAGAGGAAATAATGGGGGCGAAAAGTAGCAAAGACTGGCTATCCAACTGGTCTCTAGGTCTAATAGGGAAATAAAGGGAAACGCGGTACAAACTCAATATAAACCCGATCTATTGGTTGAAAAAGGAAAGAAAGTGGGGACTGGGGGACAAGTCAACAGAGTAAGTCCAGCACTAGATTTGCTAGCCTCACACAGTATAAGGTGGCTATACCGAACAAAAATGGGACCAACCCAGATATCCTGTTCTGATGTTTGTTGCCCCGAGCCACTCTTATGTAATGCCACTGGTAAAATGTAGCAGTCGCACTGTTAAAAGTAAGGACACGTTAAACCAATGTTGTTTTCAATGTAATGCCTCCAGTAATATGAATCAATGGCACTTCTTTACATGTCCTGCTAAAATTTCCCATTAAGATAAGTTGGTTCTTTTCATTAGAAATGCAACTGTCCTGGTCCGCCTACTCTCCCGTGCCCAAAGTAATGTCGTATTTAACGGTTGTCATAGTTAATCCTAATGCCCACACTAATATCTAGCAATGCAAGTGCTTTAGAAATTGCTATTGTCCTTGTAGGATTGCCATTCAGATAAGGAACATGCTTCTTTTCATTTGATGCATGTTTCATCACTTGTTAGTCACCCTCCTTTCCACCTTTTTTGTGCAAACAGAGATATACATTTCACGCTCGATCTTAGTTGAACTGCACAAATGATATCCAAATTATAGTTGAGCATTCCAGGAGCTTCACAACCAACCTTGATGTTGCTCAATTTTATTGCAACTAATAAAGAAGAAGCTCGGTGGGTTTCGTTTTCTGATGGAAATGGAACCGGGGCTGGAGCCCTTTTCTTAAATTTTTTTGAAGAAGAAGCTGCTAGCTCACGAGACATTGCTTCATTTTAGGTGAACTCCACCAAAAGGTCCCATGAATTGAATCATCCATGTTGGTGACTGAAAGAGCCAGCTTCAGCATCCCAGTCAAAGCACCCCCGGCCTCCATCCTTGCGACGCACGGTACACCTCGTTTGTCACCTGCTCGACCCTAGTGTCACTGATAAAATGAAGTAATAATACAGTTAAAATAGAGCGAGTGTCATCTCTATATTTCATTTCCAATGTAGATAAAGAAAGTGCTTCTCTTTGTTAATGTATGTTTCATCAACTAGTCCCATTGTTAATGTTTAAGCGTTTCTGCAAACTGGGGTGCTTAATTTTAGTTGATATGTACAAAAATAGAGATTTGAATGTCTCAAGGCGCCTCCTTGTACTACCGCTGTACACTGATGTTCATCACTGGCAGAAGGTGTATCTGGGAGACTTGGGACGATGTCCAGTATGAGGCGTACCGTATGAGGCGTCGCAGGGCCCATCTCGCCCTCGCAGCATGGCATACTATCATACTATCGCAATATTTTCTTCTATTTATTTTGTGTGTTTCATCAACTAGTGCCACTATAATGTAATCACACTTTTTCATTATCTGTGCAAATAGGGTTATTCAGCTGCATTTTGGTGGAACTGCACAAATGTACATATGGAACCGGCATATATGCAGAGTGCGAGGTGTGCCAAGTAAAAATTACCGACACCAACCATGCTGCATGCACGCATTGGCATCCACCACCACCAGTGGGATGTGTGGCGCTCTCTGTGGACGGATCTTTCTCGGCAGCAAATCATCTAACCAAATACTAGTAGCTTATATTGGCAGTTTTCTAGGGAGTACTCTTTTCTGAAAGAAGCACCAATCTATTTTTCTTTATTTGTACACTGTGTCACAACTTTGACCCAAAGGTCCAGAGCTATTTTAGGGTGATTGGCGTAGTACTCGGAGACTGATTGTAAGCATGATTTTCATTAGCTGTCACACTGATTGTTAGCATGAGCAGGTGGAAGATTAGGTTAGTGCGAAGCTTACCTTAAACCCTACCGCCGTCGTTGAAACGAGGCGAGCGTCGAGGGAACCGTGGAGAACGGCAGGGAAGCGACGTCGCACCATCCTACCTCCTCTTGCGGTGGGAGAATGAATACTCCTGTGGCTCCGGCTGGCTCTGCACCCTCACGAACGGCACACAATACTCGATCGATTCGTTATCCTCTGGGTGCTCGACCTTCGACCTGTACGCCCACCACCTCCGCCTGACTGTCGCCTCAAGCGAATCTGTCTGCTCCATCGCCCAGAGGAGATACTCGATGAACTCGGAGGACTGTGGCGTGACTGCCGCCGAGGAGTACATGTACATCGCCGCCCTCATCGTCGCCGTCTCGCTCTTTAGCATACATTGCCACATGGCCCGCACCGTCCTCGAAATCTCCCACTCATTGTCAAACCAACTAAGGATCTCCTTCAACCTGGCTAACTTTGCCTGGTCGCCGCCGGCGATCTGCCTGATTCGCTGCTGCATCCTCTCCATAGATGTCCTTCTGAGTGGTCCGGTGCTAGCTTTGGAAGATGGGAGGAGAGACGGTGGTCTTGCAATAGAGAAGAGGGAGAGGCGAGACGGTGGTTTTGGAATGGAGATGATGGAGAGGAGAGGAGGTGGTTTTGCAATGGAGAAGATCAGAAGAGGGAGAGGCGAGACGGTGGTTTTGGAATGGAGATGATGGAGAGGAGAGTAGGTGGTTTTGCAATGGAGAAGATCAGAAGAGGGAGAGGCGAGACAGTGGTTTTGGAATGGAGATGATGGAGAGGAGAGGAGGTGGTTTTGCAATGGAGAAGAGGGAGAGGAGCGTGCGGCAGCGATTTAGGATTGGACAAGAGGGCCGACGCGCTGTGACTGGATCAAAATCAAAATCAATTTACCCTTCAATTAAGAAAGCGACCCCACATTAACTAGTCTCCCTTTTTTTCTGGGTCATAATTGACCATGATTTTCGCACATAAAATATATGTTATACGTTGCAAAAATAATATAATTTGAAAGTACATTCAGATAAGAACCAAATGATACAATTTTTGGTGACATGCATTCACATTTTGCTTGTCAAATACAGTACGTGGTCAAACTTTGACCCAAAATACGCAAAACAACAAAAAAAATACTTCCAAGACCAGCGCCGCTCTTCCGCTCTTCTCCTCTTAAACCACTGCCGCTCCTCTCCTGTTCCAATCTAAATGCAGCGCTGCTCCTCTCCTCTTCCATTTCAAAACCACCGCCCCTCCTCTCATGTTCCAGTCCAAAACCAGCGTCACTCCTCTCCCGTTCTAATCCAAAACCAGCGCTGCTCCTCTCCTCTTCCATTCAAAAACCACCGCCGGCGAGTGAAGGTGCTGTGGAGAAGTAGATCGATGGAGGAGTACAACCGATACGTGAGGATCGCGGACGGCGACCCTGTGAAGCTAGCTAGGATGTTGGAGATGCAGTCTTGGTTTGACAACAAGGACCAACTAGCGGCGACGGCGACATCCATGGCCAAATATCTGCAACAGAGCGAAAAGGCGGCGATACTCCCGGAGGGAGTCGCGCCGGAGTACATAGAGCTGCTCCTCTGGGCCATGGAGCAAACAGATTCACCGAATCCGATCGTGAGGGAGCGGTGGTGGGAGTATCGATCCCAGATGGAGCATCCACCAGAGATTGAAGGATCGAGCATCTACAGGGTGCCGTTTGTGAGGGTGTCCTGCCAGAGCGAGCCGGTGGAGTCTTCGTCGACCGAACCCAACTGCAAGAGGAGAAAAGCAGTTGGCCCGACAACGCTTCCCCGCCATCGTCTCCCTCGCCGTTCACATTGTCTCACGGGGTGGCTGTCTGCCGTCGAGGAATAGGAGGGGGCTGCCCCCCAGCCCAATAGTCGAGCAGGTTGTGAATTGTTAGGAGGAGCTTAGGGTTGTCAGTATTTGCAGGTTGTGAATTATGTTTTGTGTTGTGTATTTTGAGAGTACTTTCAGATATGAATGTCTTTTGAATTTCAGATTTGCAGTATTGAGCATATGAAGTATTTTATGAATTCTAGAGATCTATTTTTAGCACTTAAAAAATGTAGTTTCATAAGAGTATAAAAGTGCACACAATGTGATTCTCAGAGAAGAAACTGCAAGTTTCAGTTTCAGATAAGAAACTGCAAGTTCAGTTTCGGATAAGAAACTACAACTTTCAGAGGCAGAGCATTTATATTAACACGACCTTTTCAAACAGGGTTAACATCATGTTGGAAGTTTTATTCATGGTCGAAAATGGAACTACCAGCCAGTTAACATCATGCTGATCAACATTCATGCATAGCACATCTTCATATGATGCACAGTCAAAATGCCCACACAATGTCGAGTGTGCGAAACACAGAGAAAACGAGGAACGAAGTTTTGGCAAGTGTTGGACGTGGTTTTGGGCTGCCCCGTCTAGGCCTGCTCCCTCCTCCCCGCGGCCGGCTCTGCTACCGCGCACGCCTCACCACCCCACCGTACTCCCATCGCTGGCCTAGCCATCCCTCTACTCACCCACACCTGCTGTTATTTTCCAGCGACGGCAGATGAACCAGTAAACCCTCGTACAGTCGTACTACCCTCCGCGTGGGAAACAACTGCCGAGTCTTCCCTGCCTCCATGTCATTCCCTTCCTAGGCCTCGCCGTCGTCCACCCCCTGGTGCTCTCGGCGCGGCCTGGTCAACGTGGTCAACGACCGACATGCATCTGAAGTGGACTGTACGTGGAGAGGCCGACAGCTGGGTCCACGGCCGCACGCAAGGAAATGCCTCCTTATTACGCACAAAATAATGATTCCTCCACCTGACATCAGGGACCCACCGAAAGGGCCTCTGTATTTCGCGAAAAAATGTTACCGCCGCTGACAGCTCGGACCCACCAGCTATATCTTCGAACGCAAGGAAGTGCCTCCTTATTACGCACAAAAAAAATGAATACTCCCCCTGCTAGCTGGGACCCACCATGGTGGGAGGCTGACTTGTGGGCCTACTAAGTTGACTGGGATGGGGGCCTTTGTCAACTTTAGTCAATATGAACGATTCTAGCTCCACTGACCGTACGATGTCCATCCAACGGTCGTAGTGCTTCTTCAACCTCTGGTCTTCTTGCTCCAGCCGCCCAAAGCAGCGCCGGTCGTGCTGCATGCTCCTGCCTCCCGTGGCCGGCTGTGCTGCCGCGGAGGCCTCACCGCCCCCTACTATTCCCACCGCTGGCCAGGCCCTGCGGCGACGGCAACCTCACACCGCAGGCGAACCAGTGAACCCTCGTACTCCTCTCCGCGCGGGCTTCCACCGCCGCGTCTTCCCCGGATCCGCGTCGTCCCCTTCCTAGGCCTCGCCGTCGTCCACCGCCGTGGTGCTCTCCGCGCGGCGTGGTCAACATGGTCAAGGAATGACTTCCATCGGAAGAGTAGTGTACGTGGAGAGGCTGAGAACTGGGTCCACGGCCACATCCCAGTTTTTTTGTGATTTGCCAAGTAAGTCGCTTTGTCAGGCCTGTTGGGCTGCAAATCTTTCAAGACGAGGAGAGCTTTCATTCGGCTGGCCGAGAAAATGGCCCATCAGTAATGAGAAATGGGCTGTACATTTTTAAAACACATGAAACCGGCAATTAGTTTCATTTATCTTTTTTTTCATTTCGAGATTTTAAATTACATTAATTTTTATGCGTGGAGAATTTGTTGGATTTTATATTGATATACATTTATTTTTAAAATCAGTTTGAATGTGAGTCGAAATTTCGGGATTAAAAATAGTTCGGACCGCACCGAAATATGCAAAATTTCGTATAATTTTTTAACCGTGGCCACAATATGGGCTGTAATGCTAACAAAAAGAATATGGGCTCCAAAAAAACCTTAATAATTAGCAAATGGGCTGTAAATTATTAGAAATAATGGCAGATGGGATGTGTGCTATTTTCCACAGATTTGAGGCTTTCTTAAAAAAAAGGTTGACGCACAAGCAGTGACTGTTGGATGGCCATCCAACGGCCGTCGTGCTTCTTCAATCTCTGCTCTTCCTGCTCCAGCCGCTCAAACAAGCGCTGGCGGGACTGCCTGCTCCCTCCTCCCCGCGGCCGGCTCTGCTGCCGCGCAGGCCTCACCGCCCCACCGTACTCCCATCGCTGGCCTAGCCATCCCTCTGCTCACCCACACCTGCTGTTATTCTCCGGCGATGTCAGATGAACCAGTAAACCCTCGTACAGTCGTACTCCCCTCCGCGTGGGAAACAACTGCCGAGTCTTCCCTGCCTCCGCGTCGTTCCCTTCCTAGGCCTCGCCGTCGTCCACCGCCCTGGTGCTCTCGGCGCGGCCTGGTCAATGTGGTCGACGACCGACATGCATCTGAAGTGGACTGTACGTGGAGAGGCCGACAGCAGGGTCCACGGCCGCACGCAAGGAAATGCCTCCTTATTACGCGCAAAATAATGATTCCTCCACCTGACATCAGGGACCCACCGAAAGGGCCTCTGTATTTCGCGAAAAAAAGGTTACCGCCGCTGACAGCTCGGACCCACCAGCTATATCTTCGCACGTAAGGAAGTGTGTCCTTATTACGCACAAAAAAATGAATACTCCCCCTGCTAGCTGGGACCCACCATGGTGGGAGGCTGACTTGTGGGCCTACTAAGTTGACTGGGACGGGGGCCTTTGTCAACTTTAGTCAATATGAACGATTCTAGCTCCAGTGACCGTACGATGTCCATCCAACGGTCGTAGTACTTCTTCAACCTCTGGTCTTGTTGCTCCAGCCGCCCAAAGCAGCGCCGGTCGTGCCGCATGCTCCTGCCTCCCGTGGCCGGCTGTGCTGCCATGGAGGCCTCACCGCCCCCTACTATTCCCACCGCTGGCCAGGCCCTGCGGCGACGGCAGCCTCACACCGCAACCGAACCAGTGAACCCTCGTACTCCTCTCCGCGCGGGCTTCCACTATCGCGTTTTCCCCAACTCCGCGTCGTCCCCTTCCTAGGCCTCGCCGTCGTCCACTGCCGTGGTGCTCTCCGCGCGGCGTGGTCAAGGTGGTCAAGGAACGACTTCCATCGGAAGAGTACTGTACGTGGAGAGGCTGACAGCTGGGTCCACGGCCACAACCCCGTTTTTTGTGATTTGCCAAGTAAGTCGCTTTGTCAGGCCAGTTGGGCTGCAAATCTTTCAAGACGAGGAGAGCTTTCATTCGCCTAGCCGAGAAAATGGCCCATCAGTAATGAGAAATGGGCTGTACATTTTTAAAACACATCAAACCGGCAATTAGTTTCAAATATCTTTTTTTTTTCATTTCGAGATTTTAAATTACATTAATTTTTATGCATGGAGAATTTGTTGGATTTTATATTGATATACATTTATTTTTAAAATCAGTTTGAATGTGAGTCGAAATTTCGGAATTAAAAACAGTTCGGACCGCACCGAAATATGCAAAATTTCATATAATTTTTTAACAGTGGCCACAATATGGGCTGTAATGCTAACGAAAATAATATGGGCTCCAAGAAAACCTTAATAATTAGCAAATGGGCTGTAAATTATTAGAAATAATGGCAGATGGGTTGTATGCTGTTTTCCACAGATTTGAGGCTTTCGTAAAAAAAGGTTGACGCACAATCAGTGACTGTTGGATGGCCATCCAACGGCCGTCGTGCTTCTTCAATCTTTTCTCTTCGTGCTCCAGCCGCTCAAACAAGCGCCGGCGGGACTGCCTGCTCCCTCCTCCCCGCGGCCGGCTCTGCTGCCGCGCAGGCCTCACCGCCCCACCGAACTCCCATCGCTGGCCTAGCCATCCCTCTACTCACCCACACCTGCTGTTATTCTCCGGTGACGGCAGACGAACTGGTAAACCCTCGTACAGTCGTACTCCCCTCCGCGTGGGAAACAACTGCCTAGTCTTCCTGCCTCCGTGTCGTTCCCTTCCTAGGCCTCGCCGTCGTCCACCGCCCTGGTGCTCTCGGCGCGGCCTGGTCAATGTGGTGAACGACCGACATGCATCTGAAGTGGACTGTACGTGGAGAGGCCGACAGATGGGTCCACGGCCACACGCAAGGAAATGCCTCCTTATTACGCGCAAAATAATGATTCCTCTACCTGACATCAGGGACCCACCGAAAGGGCCTCTGTATTTCGCAAAAAAAAGTTACCGCCGCTGACAGCTCGGACCCACCAGCTATATCTTCGCACGCGAGGAAGTGCCTCCTTATTACGCACAAAAAAATGAATACCCCCTGCTAGCTGGGACCGACCATGGTGGGAGGCTGACTTGTGGGCCTACTAAGTTGACCGGGACGGGGGCCTTTGTCAACTTTAGTCAATATGAACGATTCTAGATCCAGTGACCGTACGATGTCCATCCAACGGCCGTAGTGCTTCTTCAACCTCTGGTTCTTGCTCCAGCTGCCCAAAGCAGCGCCGGTCGTGCCGCATGCCCCTGCCTCCCGTGGCCGGCTGTGCTGCCACGGAAGCCTCACCGCCCCCTACTATTCCCACCGCTGGCAGGCCCTACGGCGACGGCAGCCTCACACCGCAGCCAAACCAGCGAACCCTCGTACTCCTCTCCGCGCGGGCTTCCACTGCCGCGTCTTCCCCGGCTCCGCATCGTCCCCTTCCTAGGCCTCGCCGTCGTCCACCGCCGTGGTGCTCTCCGCGCGGCGTGGTCAACGTGGTCAAGGAACGACTTCCATCGGAAGAGTACTGTACGTGGAGAGGCTGACAGCTGGGTCCACGGCCACAGCCCAGTTTTTTTGTGATTTGCCAAGTAAGTCGCTTTGTTAGGCCTGTTGGGCTGCAAATCTTTCAAGACGAGGAGAGCTTTCATTCGGCTGGCCGAGAAAATGGCCCATCAGTAATGAGAAATGGGCTGTACATTTTTAAAACACATGAAACCGGCAATTAGTTTCAAATATCTTTTTTTTTTCATTTCGAGATTTTAAATTACATTAATTTTTATGCGTGGAGAATTTGTTGGATTTTATATTGATATACATTTATTTTTAAGATCAGTTTGAATGTGAGTCGAAATTTCAGGATTAAAAACAGTTCGGACCGCACCGAAATTTTTCAAAATTTCGTATAATTTTTTAACCGTGGCCACAATATGGGCTGTAATGCTAACAAAAAGAATATTGGCTCCAAAAAACCTTAATAATTAGCAAATGGGCTGTAAATTATTAGCAATAATGGCAGATGGGATGTATGTTGTTTTGCACAGATTTGAGCCTTTCCTAAAAAAAAGGTTGACGCACAAGCAGTGACTGTTGGATGGCCATCCAACGACCGTCGTGCTTCTTCAATCTCTGCTCTTCATGCTCCAGCCGCTCAAACAAGCGCCGGCGGGACTGCCTGCTCCCTCCTCCCCGCGGCCGGCTCTCCTGCCGTGCAGGGCTCACCGCCCCACCGTACTCCCATCGCTGGCCTAGCCATCCCTCTACTCACCCACATCTGCTGTTATTCTCCAGCGACGACAGACGAACCAGTAAACCCTCGTACAGTCGTACTCCCCTCCGCGTGGGAAACAACTGCCGAGTCTTCCCTGCCTCCGTGTCGTTCCCTTCCAAGGCCTCGCTGTCGTCCACCGCCCTGGTGCTCTCGGCGCGGCCTGGTCAACGTGGTCAACGACCGACATGCATCTGAAGTGGACTGTACGTGGAGAGGCCGACAGCTGGGTCCACGGCCGCACGCAAGGAAATGCCTCCTTATTATGCGCAAAATAATGATTCCTCCACCTGACATCAGGGACCCACCGAAAGGGCCTCTGTATTTCGCGAAAAAACGTTACCGCCGCTGACAGCTCGGACCCACCAGCTATATCTTCGCACGCAAGGAAGTGCCTCCTTATTACGCACAAAAAAATGAATACTTCCCCTGCTAGCTGGGACCCACCATGGTGGGAGGCTGACTTGTGGGCCTAGTAAGTTGACTGGGATGGGGGCCTTTGTCAACTTTAGTCAATATGAATGATTCTAGCTCCAGTGACCGTACGATGTCCATCCAACGGCCGTAGTGCTTCTTCAACCACTGGTCTTCATGCTCCAGCCGCCCAAAGCAGCACCGGTCGTGCCGCATGCTCCTGCCTCCCGTGGCCGGCTGTGCTGCCGCGGAGGCCTCACCGCCCCCTACTATTCCCACCGCTGGCCAGGCCCTGCGACGACGGCAGCCTCACACCGCAGCAGAACTAGTGAACCCTCGTACTCCTCTCCGCGCGGTCTTCCACTGCCGCGTCTTCCCCGGCTCCGCGTCGTCCCCTTCCTAGGCCTCGCCGTCGTCCACCGCCGTGGTGCTCTCCGCGCGGCGTGGTCAACCTGGTCAAGGAACGACTTCCATCGGAAGAGTACTGTACGTGGAGAGGCTGACAGCTGGGTCCACGGCCACATCCCAGTTTTTTTGTGATTTGCCAAGTAAGTCGATTTGTCAGGCCTGCTGGGCTGAAATCTTTCAAGACGAGGAGAGTTTTCATTCGGCTGGCCGAGAAAATGGCCCATCAGTAATGAGAAATGGGTTGTACATTTTTAAAACACATGAAACCGGTAATTAGTTTCAAATATCTTTTTTTTCATTTCGAGATTTTAAATTACATTAATTTTTATGCGTGGAGAATTTGTTGGATTTTATATTGATATACATTTATTTTTAAAATCAGTTTGAATGTGAGTCGAAATTTTGGGATTAAAAACAGTTCGGACCGCACCGAAATATGCAAAATTTCTTATAATTTTTTAACCGTGGCCACAATATGGGCTGTAATGCTAACAAAAAGAATATGGGCTCCAAAAAAACCTTAATAATTAGCAAATGGGCTGTAAATTATTAGAAATAATGGCAGATGGGCTGTATGCTATTTTCCACAGATTTGAGGCTTTCCTAAAAAAAAGGTTGACGCACAAGCAATGACTGTTGGATGGCCATCCAACGGCCGTCGTGCTTCTTCAATCTCTGCTCTTCCTGCTCTAGCCGCTCAAACAAGTGCCGGCGGGACTGCCTGCTCCCTCCTCCCCGCGGCCGGCTCTGCTGCCGCGCAGGCCTCACCGCCCCACCGTACTCCCATCGCTGGCCTAGCCATCCCTCTACTCACCCACACCTGCTGTTATTCTCCGGCGATGGCAGACAAACCAGTAAACCCTCGTACAGTCGTACTCCCCTCCGCGTGGGAAACAACTGCCGAGTCTTCCCTGCCTCCGTGTTGTTCCCTTCCTAGGCCTCGCCATCGTCCACCGCCCTGGTGCTCTCGGTGCGGCCTGGTCAATGTGGGCAACGACCGACATGCATCTGAAGTGGACTGTACGTGGAGAGGCCGACAACTGGGTCCACGGCCGCACGCAAGGAAATGCCTCCTTATTACGCGCAAAATAATGATTCCTCCACCTGACATCAGGGACCCACCGAAAGGGCCTCTGTATTTCGCGAAAAAACGTTACCGCCGCTGACAGCTCGGACCCACGAGCTATATCTTCGCACGCAAGGAAGTGCCTCCTTATTACGCACAAAAAAAATGAATACTCCCCCTGCTAGCTGGGACCCACCATGGTGGGAGGCTGACTTGTGGGCCTACTAAGTTGACTGGGATGGGGGCCTTTGTCAACTTTAGTCAATATGAACGATTCTAGCTCCAGTGACCGTACGATGTCCATCCAACGGCCGTAGTGCTTCTTCAACCTCTCGTCTTCTTGCTCCAGCCGCCCAAAGCAGCGCCGGTCGTGCCGCATGCCCCTTCCTCCCGTGGCCGGTTGTGCTGCCGCGGAGGCCTCACCGCCCCTACTATTCCCACCGCTGGCCAGACCCTGCGGCGACGGCAGCCTCACACCGCAGCCGAACAAGTGAACCCTCGTACTCCTCTCCGCACGGGTTTCCACTGCCGCGTCTTCCCCGGCTCCGCGTCGTCCCCTTCCTAGGCCTCGCCGTCGTCCACTGCCGTGGTGCTCTCCGCGCGGCGTGGTCAACGTGGTCAAGGAACGTCTTCCATCGGAAGAGTACTGTACGTGGAGAGGCTGACAGCTGGGTCCATGGCCACAGCCCAGTTTTTTGTGATTTGCCAAGTAAGTCGCTTTCTCAGGCCTGTTGGGCTGCAAATCTTTCAAGACGAGGAGAGCTTTCAATCGGCTAGCCGAGAAAATGGCCCATCAGTAATGAGAAATGGGCTGTACATTTTTAAAACAGATCAAACCGGCAATTAGTTTCAATTTTTTTTTCATTTCGAGATTTTAAATTACATTAATTTTTATGCGTGGAGAATTTGTTGGATTTTATATTGATATACATTTATTTTTAAAATCAGTTTGAATGTGAGTCGAAATTTCGGAATTAAAAACAGTTCGGACCGCACCGAAATATGCAAAATTTCATATAATTTTTTAACAGTGGCCACAATAAGGGCTGTAATGCTAACGAAAAGAATATGGGCTCCAAAAAAAACCTTAATAATTAGCAAATGGGCTGTAAATTATTAGAAATAATGGTAGAAGGGTTGTATGCTGTTTTCCATCGATTTGAGGCTTTCCTAAAAAAAGGTTGATGCACAAGAAGTGACTGTTGGATGGCCATCCAACTGCCGTCGTGCTTCTTCAATCTCTGCTCTTCGTGCTCCAGCCGCTCAAACAAGCGCCGGCGGGACTGCCTGCTCCCTCCTCCTCGCGGCCGGCTCTGCTGCCGCGCAGGCCTCACCGCCCCACCGTACTCCCATCGCTGGCCTAGCCATCCCTCTACTCACCCACACCTGCTGTTATTCTCCGGCGACGGCAGACGAACCAGTAAACCCTCGTACAGTCGTACTCCCCTCCGCGTGGGAAACAACTGCCTAGTCTTCCCTGCCTCCATGTCGTTCCCTTCCTAGGCCTCGCCGTCGTCCACCGCCCTGGTGCTCTCGGCGCGGCCTGGTCAATGTGGTCAACGACCGACATGGATCTGAAGTGGACTGTACGTGGAGAGTCCAACAGCTGGGTCCATGGCCGCACACAAGGAAATGCCTCCTTATTACGCACAAAATAATGAGTCCTCCACCTGACATCAGGGACCCGCCGAAAGGGCCTCTGTATTTCGCGAAAAAAAGTTACCGCCGCTGACAGCTTGGACCCACCAGCTATATCTTCGCACGCAAGGAAGTGCGTCCTTATTACGCACAAAAAAATGAATACTCCCCCTGCTAGCTGGGACCCACCATGGTGGGAGGCTGACTTGTGGGCCTACTAAGTTGACTGGGACGGGGGCCTTTGTCAACTTTAGTCAATATGAACGATTCTAGCTCCAGTGACCGTACGATGTCCATTCAACGGCCGTAGTGCTTCTTCAACCTCTGGTCTTGTTGCTCCAGCCGCCCAAAGCAGCGCCGGTCGTGCCGCATGCTCCTGCCTCCCGTGGCCGGCTGTGCTGCCACGGAAGCCTCACCGCCCCTACTATTCCCACCGCTGGCCAGGCCCTACGGCGACGACAGCCTCACACCGCAGCCGAACCAGTGAACCCTCGTACTCCTCTCCGCGCGGGCTTCCACTGCCGCGTCTTCCCCGGCTCCGCATCGTCCCCTTCCTAGGCCTCGCCGTCGTCCACCGCCGTGGTGCTCTCCGCGCGGCGTGGTCAACATGGTCAAGGAATGACTTCCATCGGAAGAGTACTGTACGTGGAGAGGCTGACAGCTGGGTCCACGGCCACAGCCCAGTTTTTTTGTGATTTGCCAAGTAAGTCGCTTTGTCAGGCCTGTTGGGCTGCAAATCTTTCAAGACAAGGAGAGCTTTCATTCGGCTGGCCGAGAAAATGGCCCATCAGTAATGAGAAATGGGCTGTACATTTTTAAAACACATGAAACCGGCAATTAGTTTCAAATATCTTTTTCTTCATTTCGAGATTTTGAATTACATTAATTTTTATGCGTGGAGAATTTGTTGGATTTTATATTGATATACATTTATTTTTTAAATCAGTTTGAATGTGAGTCGAAATTTCGGGATTAAAAACAGTTCGGACCGCACCGAAATATGCAAAATTTTGTATAATTTTTTAACCGTGGCCACAATATGGGCTGTAATGCTAACAAAAAGAATATGGGCTCCAAATAAACCTTAATAATTAGCAAATGGGCTGTAAATTATTAGAAATAATGGCAGATGGGATGTATGCTGTTTCCCACAGATTTGAGGCTTTCCTAAAAAAAAGGTTGACGCACAAGCAGTGACTGTTGGATGGCCAACCAACGGCCGTCGTGCTTCTTCAATCTCTGCTCTTCCTGCTCCAGCCGCTCAAACAAGCGCCGGCGGGACTGCCTGCTCCCTCCTCCCCGAGGCCGGTTCTGCTGCTGCGCAGGCCTCACCGCCCCACCTTACTCCCATCGCTGGCCTAGCCATCCCTCTACTCACCCACACCTGCTGTTATTCTCCGGCGACGGCAGACGAACCAGCAAACCCTCGTACAGTCGTACTCCCCTCCGCGTGGGAAACAACTGCCGAGTCTTCCCTGCCTCCGTGTCGTTCCCTTCCTAGGCCTCGCCGTCGTCCACCGCCCTGGTGCTCTCGGCGCGGCCTCGTAAAGGTGGTCAACGACCGACATGCATCTGAAGTGGACTGTACGTGGAGAGGCCGACAGCTGGGTCCACGGCCGCACGCAAGGAAATGCCTCCTTATTACGCGCAAAAGAATGATTCCTCCAACTGACATCAGGGAACCACCGAAAGGGCCTCTGTATTTCACGAAAAAAATGTTACCGCTGCTCACAGCTCGGACCCACCAGCTATATCTTCGCACGCAAGGAAGTGCCTCCTTATTACTCACAAAAAAATGAATACTCCCCCTGCTAGCTGGGACCCACCATGGTGGGAGGCTGACTTGTGGGCCTACTAAGTTGACTGGGACGGGGGCCTTTGTCAACTTTAGTCAATATGAACGATTCTAGCTCCAGTGACCGTACGATGTCCATCCAACGACCGTAGTGCTTCTTCAACCTCTGGTCTTGTTGCTCCAGCCGCCCAAAGCAGCGCCGGTCGTTCCGCATGCTCCTGCCTCCAGTGGCCGGCTGTGCTGCCGCGGAGGCCTCATCGCCCCCTACTATTCCCACCGCTGGCCAGGCCCTGCGGCGACGGTAGCCTCACACCGCAGCCGAACCAGTGAACCCTCATACTCATCTCCGCGCGGGCTTCCACTGCCGTGTCTTCCCCGGCTCCGCGTCGTCCCCTTCTTAGGCCTCGCCGTCGTCCACCGCCGTGGTGCTCTCCGCGTGGCGTGGTCAACGTGGTCAAGGAACGACTTCCATCAGAAGAGTACTGCACGTGGAGAGGCTGACAGCTGGGTCCACGGCCACAGCCCAGTTTTTATGTGATTTGCCAAGTAAGTCACTTTGTCAGGCCTTTTGGGCTGCAAATCTTTCAAGACGAGGAGAGCTTTCATTCGGCTGGCCGAGAAAATGGCCCATCAGTAATTAGAAATGGGCTGTACATTTTTAAAACACATGAAACCGACAATTAGTTTCAAATATTTTTTTTCATTTCGAGATTTTAAATTACATTAAATTTTATTCGTGGAGAATTTGTTGGATTTTATATTGATATACATTTATTTTTAAAATCAGTTTGAATGTGAGTCAAAATCTCGGGATTAAAAACAGTTCGGACCGCACCGAAATATGCAAAATTTCGTATAATTTTTTAACCGTGGCCACAATATGGGCTGTAATGCTAACAAAAAGAATATGGGCTCCAAAAAAAACCTTAACAATTAGCAAATGGGCTGTAAATTATTAGAAATAATGGCAGATGGGCTATATGCTGTTTTCCAAAGATTTGAGGCTTTCCTAAAAAAAGGTTGACGCACAAGCAGTGACTGTTGGATGGCCATCCAACAGCCGTCGTGCTTCTTCAATCTCTGCTCTTCCTGCTCCAGCCGCTCAAACAAGCGCCGGCGGGACTGCCTGCTCCCTCCTCCCCGCGGCCGGCTCTCCTGCCCTGCAAGCCTCACCGCCCCACCGTACTCCCATCGCTGGCCTAGCCATCCCTCTACTCACCCACACCTGTTGTTATTCTCCAGCGACGACAGACGAACCAGTAAACCCTCGTACAGTCGTACTCCCCTCCGCGTGGGAAACAACTGCCGAGTCTTCCCTGCCTCCGTGTCGTTCCCTTCCTAGGCCTTGCCGTCGTCCACCGCCCTGGTGCTCTCGGCGCGGCCTGGTCAACGTGGTCAACGACCGACATGCATCTGAAGTGGACTGTACGTGGAGAGGCCGACAGCTGGGTCCATGGCCGCACGCAAGGAAATGCCTCCTTATTATGCGCAAAATAATGATTCCTCCACCTGACATCAGGGACCCACCGAAAGGGCCTCTGTATTTCATGAAAAAAACATTACCGCCGCTGATAGCTCGGACCCACTAGCTATATCTTCGCACGCAAGCAAGTGCCTCCTTATTACTCACAAAAAATGAATACTCCCCCTGCTAGCTGGGACCCACCATGGTGGGAGGCTGACTTGTGGGCCTACTAAGTTGACTGGGACGGGGGCCTTTGTCAACTTTAGTCAATATGAACGATTCTAGCTCCAGTGACCGTACGATGTCCATCCAACGGCCGTAGTGCTTCTTCAACCTCTGGTCTTCTTGCTCCAGCCGTCCAAAGCAGCACCGGTCGTGCCGCATGCTCCTGCCTCCCGTGGCCGGTTGTGCTGCCGCGGAGGCCTCACCGCCCCCTACTATTCCCACCGCTGGCCAGGCCTTGCGGTGACGGCAGCCTCACACCGCAGCCGAACCAGTGAACCCTCGTACTCCTCTCCGCGCGGGCTTCCACTGCCGCTTCTTCCCCGGCTCCCCATCGTCCCCTTCCTAGGCCTCGCCGTCGTCCACCGCCCTGGTGCTCTCGGTGCGGCGTGGTCAACGTGGTCAAGGAATGACTTCCATCGGACGTGGACTGTACATGGAGAGGCTGACAGCTGGGTCCACGGCCGCAGCAAGTTAGTGCCTCCTTATTACGCGGAAAATAATGATTCCTCCACCTGACAGCTGGGACCCACCGGACGGGCCACTGTATTTCACAAAAAAAAAGTTTCCCCAAGACTGCTGGGACCCACCAGCTACATCTTCGCATGCAAGGAAGTGCGTCCGGGCAAAAAAAAAAACGATTCGCCCCCCTGACTGCTGGGACCCACCAGCTACATCTTCGCAGGCAAGGAAGTGCCTGACAGTCGGGACCCACCTGGTCGAAACGTACGTAGCGTTGTCATTCTGGTCGCGAACGTGTACGTACATATATACTGGTGGATGTAGAGGCGCGCACGTGTCGTAGTAGAGGCGCGTACGTGTCGTAGTAGAGGCGCGCACGTAGCATGTACACGTACGTACATCGGCCAGGGTGCAAGAAAGAAAATACGGCCACGTATGTGTACATACGGGCGGGGTCTCGAACGCCTACTCGTGCATACGTACGGCCAGGGCTCGTGTACATGGCTGGGTCGGAACGGAGAAACAGCGTCGTCGTCGTGTTCATGGGGAGGCAACGGAATGCGTCGTGTTCATCGGGAGGCAACGGAACGCGTGGGAGCCAACCGGCTGGGTCGGAACGGAATGCGTGGTCGTGTTCGTCGGGAGGCAATGGAACGCGTGGGAGCCAACCGGCTGGGTCAGAACAGAATGTGTGGTCGTGTTCTTCGGGAGGCAACGGAACGCGTGGGAGCAAACCGGCTGGGTCGGAACGGAATGCGTGGTCGTATTCATCGGGAGGGCTTGGATGGAACAGGCGATGGAAATGAGGCCTGGCGTACCGCACAACGGAGGAAACGGACCTCCTACGTTCGGAACGGGGTCCTGTTGATCGGGAGGGGTGTGGCGTACTGCAAAACGAAGGAAACGGACCTCCTACGGTCGAAACGGGGGTCCTGTTGATCGGGAGGGGTGTGGCATACCGCAAAACGGACGAAACGGACTTCCTACGGTCGAAACGGGGGTCCTGTTGATCGGGAGGGGTGTGGCGTACCGCAAAACGGACGAAACGGACCTTCTACGGTCGAAACGGGGGTCCTGTTCATCGGGAGGGGTGTGGCGTACCGCAAAATGGGACTCCACGGGATACTGTTCATCTCCACCGTCGACCTCCTCCAGCTCCATGGGCTCCTGTTTATCCAGCCTCCACCGCGTGCTCCTCCACCGGCTACTGTTCAACCACCCCTCCATGGGTACCCCTCCAACGTCTACTGTTCATCCAGCCCTCCACACCACGGGGTCCTGTTCAACCACCCCTCCACGGGCACCCCTCCACCGTCTACTGTTCATCCAGCCCTCCACCACACCACGGGGTCCTATTCATCCAGAGGCAACGCCACCGCTCACTGTTCATCCAACCCCCCCGCAACGCTCACTGTTCATCCCAGAGGCAGCATTGATCGGCCTCAGTTAGCAGCTGTAGCGAAGGAATCGCTCGATCGGGTTCAGTTAACAGCCATCGATCGATCGCTCGGGTTCAGTAACGCGTAGCCTACAGTGCAATCGCTCGGGTTCAGTTAGAGCCCAACGCCTCGCTCGGGTTCAGTTAGAGCCAACGCCTCGCACACACGCGCGTACGTGTACGAGAGAAACGCGCATCGCTCGTCCCCCGACCTCCCACCGTAACCGGGAACTCCCCGAAATTTTCCTCGCCCTCGCTTCTACCACGGTTTTGTCCGTCATGGACGGCCCAAAGAATGTCATGCAGCTGTGTCTCCGGCCCGCCCAAGACGAAAAGCCCGTTTTCTGTCATGATTTTTTGTCATAGAAGTAGGAGCCCACCACATCTATGATGATACCGGGTTTTGTCACAATTATCGTCATATGTATGACAGAAAAAAATTCGTTCGGCCCAAAATGTCACGGATGTGTCTTTTTTTTGTAGTGGATGATGCATTACCGAGTGGGCCCAGAGATACCTCTCCGTCATACGGAGTGACAAATCTCAGTCTCGATTCGTGCCAACCCAACAGACACTTTCGGAGATACCTGTAGTGCACCTTTATAGCCACCCAGTTACGTTGTGACGTTTGGTACACCCAAAGCATTCCTACGGTATCCGGGAGTTGCACAATCTCATGGTCTAAGGAAACGATACTTGACATTAGAAATGCTCTTAGCAAACGAACTACACGATCTTGTGCTATGCTTAGGATTGGGTCTTGTCCATCACATCATTCTCCTAATGATGTGATCCCGTTATCAATGACATCCAATGTCCATGGTCAGGAAACCATAACCATCTATTGATCAACGAGCTAGTCAACTAGAGGCTTACTAGGGACATGTTGTGGTCTATGTATTCACACATGTATTACGGTTTCCAGTTAATACAATTATAGCATGAACAATAGACAATTATCATGAACAAGGAAATACAATAATAACCATTTTATTATTGCCTCTAGGGCATATTTCCAACAGTAGTTCAGTATGGGGCTCGAGATTTTTTATCTCGTGTTTCATATGCGCCGCAAAGCTAATCTGGCGATTTGAATAATCATATTTGATGATGAACATTGGTAGCTATGGCTTGTTTCGAAACCTTAGAAGCCACGTAAAATAAAATCTACACAAACCGATTAGAGGTATTTAACTTGGTTTTGCAGGATGCATTTGATGTGGGATAGTATTCGTCACATTTAATGAGATTATGTATGAGATAGCTATATAATGTATTAACTAACATGACCTATGTGTCATGATTCGGCATGATGGCTGGAGCCAGATGATTATCACCTTAATGACATGCGTGTCAACCTTGTTGTAATGCATTAATTTTATTAGCTATAATGATAGCGATATTATTTGATGCATCTTCAAGACGGTGACAAGTTTTGCGAAGGTGGACACCAATGCAAATGCCCAAGACGAAGAAAATAAAGACTTCTAGAAAGGGCGATACCATATCATGCTATTATCAATTGCCTGAGATGTTTATCCCTCTTGATGCACCCTTTTGATTGCGTGGTAGTTGCTTTTATTATGGTGATCTCTAACTTAATATGTAGTTAGTGTTCTCCCAAGTATAGCACGTCTGAAATACGTATCTTTTTGGGGTGCGCCATGTCCACATGGGTATGAACGAATTGCGAAGTATGAGGCGGGTGATGGTCAGATCTCATAGCAAGATCACTTGGTTGTCTTGACGTTCATGCAGGATTGTCGTGAGCTCGGAACACATCCATCGAAAAATGAACAAGAGTCACATAGAGATGTGATCGGCAAGTTGGCCTACCGTTGAAATTCGTGTCATCAGTGATGTTCACATCAATGACGTTGAATTAAAATATGAGTCTTGTATCACTCATAATTGCTAATTGTGAGCTGTGTTGGGATTTCCTCGAAGAGGAGAGGATGATGTAGTACAACAGAGATAAGTATTTCCCTCAGTTAAGAACCAAGGTTATCAATCCAGTAGAAGAACCTCGCAACACCTCGTTAGCAGTACCTACACACAAAATAACAAATACTTGCACCCAACGCAGTCAAGGGGTTGTCAATTCCTCGGCGGTTAATTGCAATGATCAAATCTCATAGTTATAGATAGATAACTAAAACACAAAATAAAATAAATAAAGAAAAATTCAGGAAGATGTCTACTGGAGCTACCCACTTCGATCAATTAGCCAAGATTTTGACCGGATACAAAATCACTGGTGCTCGATCTAGTGGTATTTTTGTGGGTTGGACTCGAAATCCAAATTATGCTAGCTGACTGATGACCCACGAGTATAGGGGATCAATCGTAGTCCTTTCGATAAGTAAGAGTGTCGAACTCAACGAGGAGCAGAAGGAAATGACAAGTGGTTTTCAGCAAGGTAATCATCTCTGCAAGCACTGAAATTGTCTGTAACGGATAGTTTGATAGAAAGGTAATTTGTAACGAGCAAGTAACGCTAACGGTAAATAAAGTGCAGCAAGGTAGCCTAATCCTTTTGTGGCAAAGGACAGGCCAAAACGGTCTCTTATGATAAGCAAAGCGTTCTTGAGGGTACATGGGAATTTCATCTAGTCACTTTCATCATGTTGGTTTGATTCGTGTTCGCTACTTTGATAATTTGATATGTGGGTGGACCGGTGCTTAGGTGTTGTTCTTACTTGAACAAACCTCCTAGTGATGACAATGACGATGATTTCCCCCACCGGGAGGGAAGTTCCCCTGGCGAAATCGCTTCGCCGGAGGGCAAAAGTGCTCCTGCCCAAGTTCCGCCTCGAGACGGCGGCGCTCCGTCCCGAAAGTCCTCTATTTATTTTTTCTATGTCAAAATGACTTATATACCAAAAGATGGCACCGGAGGTGGGCCGAGGAGGGCACAACCCACCAGGGCGCGCCCAGGTGGGTGGGTTGTGCCCACCTGGTGGGCCCCCTCTAGTAGTTATTTGCTCCATTATTTTTCATATATTCCAAAACAATTCTTTCTAAATTTTCAGCTCATTTGGAGATGTGCAGAATAGGTGACTCTGACGTAGGTTTTTCAGGTCTAGAATACCAGCTGCCGGCATTCTCCCTCTTTGTGTAAACCTTGCATATTATGAGAGAAAAGGCATTAGAATTACTCCATAAAGCATTATTATGCATAAAAACATTATAAATAACAGTAGGAAAACATGATGCAAAATGGACGTATAACTGACAAAGAAAAAAATCTGGTGGGAAGAAATCCCCAAAAGTAAAGCAAGCCTCAAAAGTGCTGAGCAAAGGTAGACCCGGGGGCCATAATTCTCACTAGATTCTTCTCTCTTGAAAATAGCATACGCTGGGTAAACAAATTACTGTTGGGCAATTGATAGAAAAAGAAATAATCATGACGATATCCAAGGCAATGATCATGTATATAGGCATCACGTCCGAGACAAGTAGACCGACTCTTGCCTGCATCTACTACTATTACTCCACACATCGACCGCTATCCAGCATGCATATAGAGTATTAAGTTCATAAAGAACGGGGTAACGCCTTAAGCAGGATGACATTAAATAGAGTATTAAGTTGGCTTGCAAAGTAGTCATTAAATTTTTACCTAGGTACCTGTAATTTGAGTTTGTGGCCTTGTATAAGGGAATGGAGGGAGTATTTATTTACGGTGTAGATTCACTCATTTTGCTCCATATGTACTCTGTCTCAGTGTAGTCTAGTCACTTGTTCTCTAGAAAGGCAAATACTCCTTTCCGGTTTACAGGGCTATACTAGCAAGTACTACAATAGTGGGCTCACATAGCAATTTTGTCTCATGCAAGAGCCTGGCTATATGCATGCTCCAAGGTTCGCAACTGCCACGTTCAGGTTGCGCTTGGCTCTTCGCCTCTTCGAGAAGACGAACGATGATGTTACTACTACTGCTACTTCTACATTATCAAATCCACTGCTGCATGTCCGTCCACCGCGTGCGGGAGGGATAGCTTGTTATAAGCAAAAGCCCGTCCTCGTCTCCGAGCCACCGCGCGCATGGGCGAGGGAGAAGGCGTGTAGTAGTAAAATCAAGCTTCTCCTCGTTGTACAAGTTGACGCGACACATCATAGCACTGGCCCCACATGCTTGCCTCTAAACTTGGCTGAAAGACCCGCAGTGTACAATGTATTTGCTGCAACCTCTAATATTTATCCCACCACAATATATTCCTGCCTTGACCAGATGAGCATGCAAACTACAATCACCAGGATGACAGGTAGGGCCAGAAGATTATTTTAATCAAAAAATGCTTCGAGACGGCCTCATAGCATGGAGCCGACCCCAACGATTTTAATCTTAGAGGCATGGTACACGCTATCCTAGACTACTCTACACATGAAACTACCACACGAGTGTCCGGGCTGAGCTTGGCTCTTCGCCTCTTCGGGAAGTCGAACAATGATGGAGTACTACTGCAGTGGAGGAGTACTACAGTATGCTTCTGGCCATCTGACACCGAATGAACTACTGCATGTCCACCGCGTGCGGGAGGGAGAGCGTGTAGTGAAAGCTTCTCCTAGTCCTGCCAGCCACCACGCTCATGTGCGAGGGAAGGACGCAGCTTTATTGACTTACTGCTCCTGCCTTTGCGTGTATGACAGGTGGGCCCAACAGGTGGGTGGCCCACCTGTCATACAGCCAAAGGCAGGTGCAGTTAAGGCACCGGAGCTCAGTCCGGGAGGGAGAGGGCGTTGTAGAAATCAAACTTCTCGTTGTTGTATGAGTTGACGCGACACATCAAAGCACTGCACTCGATATATTTCAATAATTTGCATTTACCGATGCATTAATTACAACGCATGCATGCATGCCATGACTCTCCTTTTGATATTTGCATGTGTTGATTTAATGCACCTTGAAGTAGTATGAATATGTGATGGTAAAGCTTTGTAATGCCCCGGCCCTAAAGCAAGAGATGGTTGTGCATGAGGAGGGCGAGATCATGCCGACGAAACCGAACCCGACGATGGAGCTCTCTATGGTCTCGATGGACCTCACCTTGCTCCACTACCCCTTGTGCCTAAACCCCTTGAAGCCTCTGGTGTATCAGGTTCGAATATACCTCGTCCGTTCGGCTGATCGAGCAAGGTGCATGTTTCTTGATTGATGTGCTGTTCGATTGATTTGTGCAGTGCAAGGGAGGGCACCTGGCCTGCGCGGACTGCAGCGTCGAGCGCCTCGGGAACCAGTGGCAGTGCCAGAAGTGCAAGCGCGGCGGTGGCTTCGACGTGCGGAACACGGCGGTGGGCGCCGTCCTCTCCTCGGTGAGGGTGGAGTGCCCGCACGAAGGCTGTGGGCTCTACGTCACTTACCACAAGCTCGCCGATCACCAGAGCGTGTGTCCGCTCGTGTCCTGCAAATGCCCCGTGCCCGTCTGTGGCTACGAAGGCCCGCCGCCGGCGCTCTCCCACCACATCAGCACCGTGCATCCCATGCTCGTGCACAGGATCCAGTACGGCAAGGTGCTCCAGCTGCAAGTGCCATTGTCGGAGCCACGGCTCTTGCTGTTCGCGGAGGAGGTTGGCCGCGCATTTTTCTTGGTCGGCGGCGTGCTCAACATCGGCATGCCTATTGCCGTGTCGGTCGTCTACATCAAAGCGGGGGCGTCCCCACTGCCGCACTACATGGCCAAGCTGTGGGCGAACGGCCCGCCGGGGGAGGCCAAAGGCAGGACCGACGCCGTCAAGGTGGAAATGGAGGTGACAAGCAGCAAGGATCCTGACGACGTCGCCGTGCAGGAGCTGACCTTCTTCACAGTTCCGCCCAAGATGCTGGCCGGCGCTAAGCTGATGTCCCTCCACATTCAGATTGACAAGCTCACGTCCTAAATGATTCTATAGTGCCTTCTGTTTATCTTAGTAATACGCTAATATAGGGGTTAGCTCGGTCTAATTTAGCTTAAGAGATGGTGGGTTTTGGTGGCGATGCAGCAATTACTTCGACATCAGATCAACAGTTAAAGTAATCTCCAACAGTCGAACGGATATTTTCTGTCTGTTGGATATAAAGATCCTTTGGGTAAGAAGTATAACAGCTTATATGCTTGTTTGTTCAGGAAGTGTTGCATACTTGTGCGAGTTGACGCGACACATCAAAGTAGTACTACTACTAGTAGTACTCCCTCCGATCCTAATTTCTCTACGCATAAGTCGAGGCGCAGATACCAAGAAGGGCCTGGTTGTGTCTATACTTGGACAACTCACCTGACTGCGCACGAGGCAGACGAAGCTCGTGTCATGTTGGTGTCGCGTGCGGCCCGCACATTAACCAAAGCCTCGTGCCTCCAGCTTAGCCTCCGCGTTTTAAACTTCTCAATCTCAAGGCCAAGGAGTAACGTGAAACATATGATAGAGCCAATCGGATGGTTGAGAACAGTACAATTCATAGCTACAGATGCGTGTGTGAGAGAGGATGAGTGCGTGCGTGCACCTCTTCTCTTCCTGTATAACGTACTAAACTCAGAGTACAAGTGTATGTGGGTGGCATCGACCTAGGGAGCTAGAGATGGTGCGTGCAAGAAGTCGCGAGAGATAGGTGTAATGCGTCTGGAAAAAAGACTAGTCTATAGCTCGCCACGAGGCTATTCCTGTCGAATGCCCCAATAACCGTAAGATATGTATCCGACGGTGCCGGTTATTGCACGTACACAGCAGTAGAAAAGGAACGACCATGGCATATGCTACACCACAGCTGAGAACACGTGCCCACGTTACACCATCTAGGAATAGTGCCACACTTCGAAACTAGAACCGTCAATAAATTTTGAGTTTGCGTCTCGTCACATTCCAAATTACTACTACCACGCTATATTTAATTGCAAACCTGTTCACACCGATCACAACCTAAATGGTTTCCCACTTAGGAGCGTATTAGTACTCGGTTATAAATACTACTATGCCAAGATGACTACACATTCCTCCTCAAATCCTCATCCACAAAAACAAACAAGTCATTCAGCATCCTTCCCTTGCATCTACCATGGCCAGGGTGAGCTCTGTGTCGAGAGATTACCACCAGGGAGAGGCGAGCATGGAAGCGGAAGCACGAGAGATGTCCCGCCTCGCCGTGAAAGAAGCCAACATGTCCCGTCACACGGAAGTAGCAGCACAGAGGTCCTCCGCGCCGCCGAAGCAGCACGGAGCCCGCCGCGCCGTCGATGCAGCAGACTGGTCCGGCTGCGCCGCGGAAGCAGCAGAGATGTCCCGCCGCACCGCGAATGCAGCAGAGATGTCCCACCGCGCCACGGCGGCCTGGGAAAATGTCTCGCGATCGTCCATAGCCAGATGGATCAGATCTCCGGCTGGGCGAGGTTGCAGGACGACATGAAGGCCTCGTTTGAATAGGCTACCAGCGTCATCCGACAACTAAGGGAGGGCAATGAGAGGCTCCGGGCCGAGCGCGACCTGCTGAGGGCGAAGATCATCCGAAGTGCAGAGCAGCAGGAGGAGACTAGTGCCTTGTTGAAGAGGACCGGCGTCATCGTCAAGAAACTTATGGACGAGAATGACATGCTCCGCATCGAGCGCCAAAGGCTGGTGGAGGAATCCGTGGATGCTCTCAAGCAGCATCTTGAGGACACGACAGAGCTCATCGCCGCTCACTGGGAAGACTGGTTCCCGCGGCCTACAGCAACGCATCAAGAAAGTAGAGATCAGCGAGCCAGATCGTTGTCTTCCTTCTTCTTTTGCCCTTGTGTATTTCGGGCGTAGCTGAGGGAGTCCTGGACTAAGGGGTCCTCGGGCGTCCGACAAGTTATCTGTTGGGCCGGACTGATGGGCTATGAAGACATGAAGACCTAAGACTATACCCGTGTCCGGATTGGACTCTACTTGGCGTGGAAGGCAAGCTAGGCGACCGATTATGAAGATTTCCTCCTATGTAACCGACTCCATGTAACCCTAGATCTCTCCGGTGTCTATATAAACCGGAGGGCATAGTCCGGATAGGACAGATTCATTACCATATACTCATAGGCTAGACTTCTAGGGTTTAGCCATTACGATCTCGTGGTAGATCAACTCTTGTAACACTCATATTCATCAAGATCAATCAAGCAGGAAGTAGGGTATTACCTCCATAGAGAGGGCCCGAACCTGGGTAAACATCGTGTCCCCCGTCTCCTGTTACCATCGATCCTAGACGCACAGTTCCGGACCCCCTACCCGAGATCCGCCGGTTTTGACACCGACATTGGTGCTTTCATTGAGAGTTCCACTGTGCCGTTGACGAAAGGCTCGATGGCCCCTTCAATCGTCGGTAATGGCGTCGTTCGGGGAGAAACCTTTCTCCCCGGACAAATATTTGTGTTCGGCGGCTTCGTGCTGCGGGCCAACTCGCTTGGCCATCTGGAGCAGGTCGATAGCTACGCCCCTGGCCATCAGGTCAGTTTTGGAAGCTTGAACTATGTTGCGGATATCCGTGGAGACTTGATCTTCGATGGATGTGAGACCGCAGCGATCGCTCTCCTTCTCTCCGATGAACATGACTCAAATCTGTCATCGGAACATACCCAAGAGATGGATCCTGTTGCTGCAACGGCCTCAGTACCGAAGCAGGTCATCCCCTCCGAGGCCATAAGGTCCGCGGCGTTGGAGCCGCACACGGATTCGACATCCTGCAATGCTGGCATCAATGGAACTCCGGACTCGTCTCTGGCTACATGTTCCGAATCAAGTGCGCCTGCGGACACCGAGCTGGATCGGTTATCGATTTTCGAATTTAGCACCACAGACATCTTCCAGCATTCACCTTTGGGTGACGTACTAAATTCTTTGAAGAACTTGTCCTTGGAGGAAGACTCACAGCCGAACTATGTTCGGTTCGAGCTAGAGGCGGGCGACGAGGAATTTTGCTACCCACCCGCCACCCACTTCATAGCCACCGTCGACGACTTAACCGACGTGCTTGACTATGGCTCCGAAGACATCACTGGTATGGACGACGATGCCGACAATGAGCAAGGCCAAGACCCTCCATTCACTGGACGTTGGACGGCCACCTCTTCGTATGACGTATACATGGTTGATACACCCAAAGGATCTGGCGACGACAAAGAAGAGCCAGATAAGAATAAACTTTCTGAGACGCAGTCCAAGCACCGGCGCCCCAAACACTGTTCTAAGCTTCGCCGCTCAAAAAATAGCAACACTGGTACCGGAGAAAATAGCACTCCGGGCGACGCTGAAAACAATGAAGACCCTGTCGGTGCTGCATCCGAACAGGAGGAACATGACGACAGACAAGACAACCCTGATGAGGAGGCCATAGAAGATGACTCGGGGAACGATAGTTACCGTCCACCCTCCGAAGAGGAGACAAGCCTCGGCAACGAAGATTTCATCGTGCCTGAGGACCCTCTGGAGCAGGAGCGCTTTAAGCTTCAACTCATAGCCACCGCAAGGAGCCTGAAAAAGAAACAGCAGCAGCTTCAAGCTGAACAAGATCTGCTCGTCGACAGATGGACTGACGTCCTAATCGCGGAAGAATACGGCCTCAAGCACCCAACCAAGAGCTACCCGAAACGCAGATTGCTACCTCAATTCGATGAGGAGGCACCGGAGCACACATCTCCCTCGCGCAATGTGGAACGACCACCACGTGGTCGAGACAGGGCGGCCGACCAGCCACCACGCGGTCGGGATAAAGCGGCAACTCAGGCCGAACAGCAGCCTGCCCAACCGCCCCGCAAAAATAAAGACGGAACAGTTCGGGGTCACACGTATGACCTCCGGAAGACCCTGGACAGTAGAGCAGGACATACAAGATCAATCTACGGATCGCGAGGACGTGCCTCGAGGCACGAAGACGGCTACCTATTCGGACATGACAAACCTAACCACGCCTGGTTCGAGTGCCGCAGATGGACTCCATCAGAGCTACGCCACAACACGGCTCGGTACAGAGGTGCCGCACACCCTCTCTGCTTCACAGACGAGGTACTGGATCACGAATTCCCCAAGGGATTCAAGCCCGTCAATATCGAATCATACGACGACACAACCGATCCCGCAGTGTGGATCGAGGATTTCATCCTCCACATCCACATGGCTCAAGGAGATGACCTCCACGCCATTAAATACCTCCCACTCAAGCTCAAAGGACCAGCTCGGCACTGGCTTAACAGCCTGCCTGAAAGTTCTATCGGCAGCTGGGAGGACTTGGAAGAAGCTTTCCTAGACAACTTCCAAGGAACATATGTCCGGCCACCAGACGCCGATGATCTAAGCCACATAGTTCAACAACCTGGAGAATCAGCCAGAAAATTCTGGACTAGGTTCCTAACCAAAAAGAACCAGATCGTTGACTGTCCGGATGCCGAGGCCTTAGCAGCCTTCAAACACAGCATCCGTGACGAATGGCTAGCACGCCACCTCGGACAAGAAAAGCCGAAGTCCATGGCAGCCCTCACGGCACTCATGACCCGCTTTTGCGCGGGAGAGGACAGTTGGTTGGCCCGTAGTAACAACACAGCCAGCGAGACGGGCCCCTCCGAGGCCAAGAATAGCACTGGCAAGCTCCGGCGCAATAGGCACAAACGCCGAACCAATGACAACAACACCGATGACACCACAGTCAATGCCGGATTCAGTGGCTCCAAGTCCGGCCAACGGAAGAAGCCCTACAAAAGAAATAATGAAGGACCTTCCAGCCTGGACCGCATACTCGACCGTCCGTGCCAGATACATGGCACCCCGGACAAGCAAGCCAATCATACCAACAGGGATTGTTGGGTTTTCAAGCAGGCCGGCAAGTTAAATGCCGAAAACAAAGAAAAGGGATCACAAAGTGAGGACGAGGATGAAGAGCCCCGGCAGCCGAACACTGGGGGGCAGAAGAAGTTTCCCCCTCAAGTCAAAATGGTGAACATGATATACGCTACACACATCCCCAAAAGGGAGCGTAAGCGTGCACTCAGGGACGTCTACGCGGTAGAGCCAGTCACCCCCAAATTCGATCCATGGTCGTCATTTCCGATCACCTTTGATCATCGAGACCACCCAACCAGTATCCGTCATGGCGGTTCGGCCGCATTCGTCCTCGACCCAATCATCGACGGATTTCACCTAACGCGAGTCCTAATGGACGGTGGTAGCAGCCTCAACCTGCTCTATCAAGACACAGTTCGGAAGATGGGCATTGACCCCTCACGAATCAAACCAACAAAGACTACCTTCAAATGAGTCATACCAGGCGTCGAGGCCCGCTGTACGGGCTCAATCACGCTGGAAGTGGTCTTCGGTTCTCCAAACAATTTCTGAAGCGAGGAGTTAATCTTCAACATCGTCCCATTCCGCAGCCGCTACCACGCACTGCTCGGACGAACACCGTTTGCTAGATTCAACGCAGTGCTACACTACGCTTATCTCAAGCTCAAGATGCCCAGTCCACGCGGCGTCATAACAGTCAATGGCAACACGGAACGCTCCCTCCAAACAGAGGAGCACACCACCGCCCTAGCAGCAGATGTACAGAGCGGCCTTCTCAAACAGCACCATAGTGCGGCTGCCAAGCCCCTGGACACCGTCAAGAGGTTCCGAACTACACTGCAGCAGGACAGCAAGGCTCGTCAAGAGCTCGACTAGCAATTCGGCCACCGTCCCAGTCCCAATGAAGCAGTGGCATTCGCACCACGCGTACATAATTACGCACTCGAAATTCCATGGACATCGACGGAGGCACAAGCCAACCCGGGAACTACAGTTCGGCTAGACCGACCCGGACACACTTTTTCCTTTCTATTTCAGGTTCATTTTCCTGCCAGCCTTATCACCGGCCCCTTCGAAGGATCGGCATACAAAGGGGGCATGCAGCATAGGTGTGTAGGGTAACCTCCATACGTTCTTCTTGACGGTATTTTTACTTATTTCCCAGGACCCGCATGCTGCTCCTTCTTGATCCAGGCATGTTAAATAGTCCGGGTGCTTATCGCACTATTTGTATAAGGTACGCCTTGACGTATCCATTCAGTTATAATAAAAATGATCTGCGGCCCAGTTTCTGTGGTTTTTGCTTCTTACTTCATTTCATTTCGATCTGCTTATCAGCTACATCGGTACTCTTTTGTATGTTTCATATTCGCCAGGGGCTGCTTATACGCTGGATTAGGTCGCGGGCCGGACTGC
Organism: Aegilops tauschii subsp. strangulata; assembly: GCF_002575655.3. Lineage (NCBI taxonomy): Eukaryota > Viridiplantae > Streptophyta > Magnoliopsida > Poales > Poaceae > Aegilops > Aegilops tauschii. The sequence continues at coordinate 466,497,960 of NC_053037.3, read as the reverse complement.
AATAGTACGGTTAACTACATCAAGATAATGGAGAGAAGGGGCTGGATGTGCGTATAAATAAGCCATGTCACTTACGATGCGGCCTGGGGCTTTGTGCGGGGGCGTCGCTCCGGACTACTGTCAACGTCCCACGCGGCGTTGGCCGCCGGAACGCCCTTCCCCTTTTTAGGCGCCTCCGCCTCCAGATGTGCCGGAGCCGCTCTCTTCTTCTTCCTCTCCTCAGGGGGAGGATTGTTTTCTTCCTCCTCCTCCTCTCCCCCGTCATTGTCCTCAGGGACAGAGGAATGAGTTTCGTCGTCTTCGGACGGCGCGTCCGAAGTACCCTTACGACGGAGGCCGCTCTTGGCCCCCTTTGCCTTCTTGGCCTTCTTCTCCGGCGCCTTATATGGCGCCGGTACTAGCATCTCTGCCAAGCGTGGGATGACTGGTTCTTCGGGCAGCGGAGCCGGACACTGGATCCACTTCGCCCTCTCCGTCCAGTCCTGAAGGAGCAATAACAAAGGCTCAGACATCATCCTCGAAACAATTAGGTTGAGGACTCGTTCGAAATAACATACCTTGCTGGCGGGGTGTGTACAATCGTGACCACGGTTCGAATCCGTGGCCGGTGGTTTCTCATTGCCCTTGAAGAGAAATTTCCATGCGCCCTCATGCGTAGCCTCGAAGAACCTCACCAGGGTCCGATGCTTCTTGGGATTGAACTCCCACAGCGGCCGGCTTCGGTGCTGGCATGGAAGGATCCGGCGAACTAACATCACCTGGACCACATCAAGGAGCTTGACGCTCTTGGTCACCATGCTCTGAACACGCGTCTGCAGCGCTATCAGCTCGTCAGGCGAACACCAGTCCGGACTCTTCTCGACCCAGGAGGTGAGTCGCATAGGAGCGCCGGGGCGAAATTCGACAGCCGCGGCCCAGGAGGTGCCGCGTGGCTCTGTAACGTAGAACCACTGCTTCTGCCACTCCTTTACCGTATCCACAAAGGTGCCTTTGGGCCAAGAGACATTGGACAATTTACTCACCATTGCCCCTCCGCACTCCGCGTGCTGGCCATCTACCACCTTCGGCTTCACGTTGAAGACTTTGAGCCACAGTCCGAAGTGGGGGTGGATGCGGAGGAAGGCCTCGCATACGACGTTAAACGCCGAAATGTTGAGGAAGGAATTCGGGGACAGATCATGGAAATCTACCCCGTAATAATACATTAGCCCGCGGACGAAGGGGTGAAGTGGAAACCCTAGCCCGCGGAAGAAATGGGGGATGAATACCACCCTCTCTATGGGCTCCGGCGTGGGGACGATCTATCCCTCAGCTGGCATACGGTGGGCGATCTCTTTCGCCAAATATCTGGCCACCCGGAGCTCAGTAATGTCCTCCTCCGTGACGGAGGAGACCATCCACTTGCCCTGACCACCGGATCCGGACATGGTTGCTGGGGTGGAAAGGAGATTGGAACTTGGGCGCTGGAGCTCAAGGTTGGGAAGGCAGAGACAGAGAGGAAGCGTGAGAAGAGGAAGGGGGGATCCTTATCTCCTTATAACGGCAACAAATATTAAACACCTCCTCACTCGCCCTAAGATTCGCCTATTCCCAAGGGCTGTGTAAACGGCACGGTTGGGTTACCCATGCCCGCATTGATGAGAATCCCGCGATGAGGGGACACGATCTCTGCTTTGACAAGACGTGCCAATAAAACCGCTTCCCGAGACGTGGGGCGACGGGCTAGCCAACGGTTAGAAATAATAATCGGGCAGGCGTGATACAATGTCATAAACAGTTTTCAGCGGATGGGACTCGTGTAAAATATATAAATTCTCTCTGCGGTTGTGCGTGGTGTGTAACAGGTCCGGATACAATCATCACATCCGAAGACTATCTTGGAGTTCGGAAGAGGGGGAACCCGCCTTGCAATGCTGAAGACAATCTGCGCGCCGGACTCCTCGTCATTGAAGCCAGGTTCAGGGGCTACTGAGGGAGTCCTGGACTAAGGGGTCCTCGGGCGTCCGGCCAGTTATCTGTTGGGCCGGACTGATGGGCTATGAAGACATGAAGACTGAAGACTATACCTGTGTCCGGATTGGACTCTACTTAGCGTGGAAGGCAAGCTAGGCGACCGATTATGAAGATTTCCTCCTATGTAACCGACTCCATGTAACCCTAGATCTCTCTGGTGTCTATATAAATCGAAGGGCATAGTCCGGATAGGACAGATTCATTACCATATACTCATAGGCTAGACTTCTAGGGTTTAGCCATTACGATCTCGTGGTAGATCAACTCTTGTAACACTCATATTCATCAAGATCAATCAAGCAGGAAGTAGGGCATTACCTCCATAGAGAGGGCCCAGACTTGGGTAAACATCGTGTCCCCCGTCTCCTGTTACCATCGATCCTAGACGCACAGTTCGGGACCCCCTACCCGAGATCCGCCGGTTTTGACACCGACAGTAGCCGCATGTGGCTTTTTTAATTATCTTCCTAATTGTGTAAGACAATTATTATCCACTGTCGTCGTCCTTATATATTCATCAGTCTCGCTATAACTCGCAGTAGATGCTATATAGGTCCGTCGGATCTTACATCAAGATCCGTGCAAAATTTTCTTTTCAGATTTTCTTTTTTCTCTCTTAAATCTCAGTCGAGTGAGACATAGCCACACCATTAAACAGAGGCTCGGGCGCCATTAATGGAGACCTTGGGAGAGAGGTGGACGACAGATGGAGGTCAAAGGGCTTTCCTCCCGATAAGCACGCGCAGGGGTCTAATCGCACGCCTCCCGTACTCAAATAGCTACCCTGCACGGCGCCTCCTAGCTAATAAAAAAGGGGACGCGTGGCAGCACGTACATGGTAAATAGAACGCCCACGGTTTCAATAATACTTGTGTTTCCGATTATAACGTGACAACACTTGTTCCAAAATGACTTTGTTGATTGTTAATGTGTGCGCCTTCGCAAATTGGACAGCAAAATTACCACAACATGTTGGTCCATGTCATGACACCAAGCCAAGCTTCATGATTTTCATGCGTGCCTTGGATTTACAAGAATTAAAAAAACCAAGTTTCTCAATGTTTCCAGCTGAGCCACGACGCCCAGATGTTTGAATTTCATTCCCATTTCTTGCATGTGACCTAGAAATTTATCCGAGGACACACATGTGATTTTTCAACCAACTTTGGTGCACTGGAGCATGTGCTTGTATTTCAAATTTGAATTATGCACACAAAGGTGACATGTTCCCTCTCAGAACCACGAACCTTCTTGAGAGAAGCTCCGGTTTGCAAGAAGCTTATACCAAAACTTGTTCCAAATCGGCCCAATTTTTTACCACAACATGTTAGTTCCATGACATGACACCATGCCAAGTTTCATGATTTCCAGGCGAGTTTTGGATTTACATGAATTTAAAACCAAGTTTCTCGATGTTCTCGGCCGAGTCACGACACCCAGATGTTTGAATTTCATTCCCATTTCATGCATGGGACCTAGAAATTCACCCAAGGACACATGTGATTTTTCAACCAACTTTGGTGCACCGGAGCATGTGCTTGCAGTTCAAATTTGGACTATGGACATTAAATGTCCAGAAACTCAATTGATGTATAAAAAGGCCAAATGAACCAGAATAATTCCAAAATTTAATAGGGCACTCATATAGTTCTATGTTGCCTCTGTAAAGAAAATCAGGGGGGAGGCAGCGTATATCGTTTCGCACACAAAGGTGACACGTTCCCTCTCGGAACCACGAGGCTTGTTGAGAGAATCTCCGGTTTTGCAAGAAGCTTATACCAAAACTTGTCCCAATTCAGCCAAAAAGTATACATATGAAAACAGGGTTTAGATTATCCCGAACATCTCGCTACCTAGACCAATGTACTCTGATTTGAATTTAACATAAAATGGATACAAATATTTGAATTGGAGATCGTATGGTACATGTAGTTCATAGTGAAATATGATTACTGCTATATGCATGTTTTTTGGTATGAAGATAATATTTCAATGATTTTATAACTTGACAACAATCGTATTCAAATAAGGAAAAAAATTTAGTCCATATGGTAGAGGACAATATATATGTTCATAGGGTGGAGTAAAATGTTCATATGTAGTGGAAGATCAAAATGTAGGACTACATCCATTATAAACCGCAAGGTCACCTAACGATATATTTGAATTCAACATAACATGGATTCAAAAATTGAAATTCGAGATCCTGGCATTTGTAATCATATAAAAAGGGACATGACTCTTTCTTTTGGTGGGAATTGATTTGTTTTTTCTTATTGTTGAGGGAAGTGCGAATCGATTTGGTACTGTATAGGGTAATCTTGTTCTCCCATTTTTTTTACATTTTTCTTGTAGTTTTTTCAATGGCATTTATAGCAATATAGTAAAAGGGGACATGACTCTCTTGTGTCTTGTATGAATTGTTTTTTTGTACACGTTAAGTTTGTTCTGCCGAACATGGAATCCGCACCTTGTTATCCCGAAATTTTCAAGCTCGAGTATCTTTTGTCTCATCTGCTTTGAAACTCCCGCCTCTTCAACCCACGCCGCGCCTTGTTATCCCGAAATTTTGACGCGCGTGAAAACTCCCTCCTCATTCGAAATCGGTCCCGCAGCCCAGACACGCAAAATCCCCCTTCTACCCCTCAGCCGAAAACGCTGGCTCGACGTCGCGGTGTCAAAACCGGTGGGGGTACGCTGGTAACTTGCCCTACATTTCGGACAAGCGCGTACCTAAGCCATGGCTCCCCCTACCTTCCTCTTCGCCCCCCATTCGTACACCGAGGCCGCCAAAACCCGCGAAACCCCATGCTCCTCCATCGGCCTCCCGACCGCCGCCCAGCTGGAGACTCTTCCCCGACGATGTCGTCCACCGCAACAGCTCGCTGTCCCTCATCCACCGCACCAGATGAGGATCCGTCGTCGATCTCGTCGTCCCGCCGGATCAGCCGCCCCGTCCTCCACCTCCAAGGAGCTGCCCCGACGTTCGCCTCGTCTATCGCGCCACCCCCATCCCCACAGCGCCGTCTTGACCTACCCCACCGGAACCGCAACACCCTCACCAATTCCTCCGATGAAGCCGAGGCCAACTCGGCGCCACCAAGGAGGTTCTACACTCGCCGCTGCATTTTATCTTTTATTCGATCTCATGGGGCTGCCGGTGCTCGATATCGAGCAGCCATGGCGGGTCTCCGTCGACGGCGCCGTCGCTGGCCACTTCATCCACGGCATCTCTCCCCCATGTCATTGCTTCCTCGACGGTGACTTCCACACCGGCACTAGCTGCAGCTGCTCCGGCTCTCGCTCGCGCTGCGGCTCTGTTCTTGCTGTCGGCCGTGTTGTTACACTGCTCTTGCTTTCGTTCGTGTTGCTGCTCTACTCTGCTATTGCTGTCGGTCGCGCTGCTGCTCCGCTCTTGCTCTTATTCGTGCTGCTGCTCTGCTCTTGCTCTCGCTCATGCTACTGTTGCTGCTGGACGACCTCCGGCAGCTACAGGAGTTATCGCTTTAGCACTCGCTCGCGGTGCTGCTGCATGACTTGCTCTCTGCTAGTGCATTCCCTGCTCGAGCGTCTGCTGATTTAGATCACTGCTTCTCTGCTACTAGTGCTCGAATGCCCTAAACATCTATTGCAATGATCTGCTACTAGTTCAATCAGTTTCGATAGTAAAATTTAGTTTTGACTGTAAATTTTAGTTTCTTCAGTTAAGTTCAGAGTGAACAGTATTTACAGCATCTATCAGAGCGGCCGTGGCGCGGTTGATGCATTTTACATCTAGCACTTTTTGGTGATGTATTTTACATCATCTATTGCAGATGATATTAGAGTCCCACTTCAGATTAACATTGTCTGTCTTGTCCTGCTTCAGCCTCGCCCTCGTACACCTCACCGGAGCTGCTCCAATGACAGAACCGTCCATCACAGCGGAGCAGTACCCTCGGCGTCATTTCCAGAGGCCTCAGATCTTCTTCCCCGCCTCTGACAGTCACACCAGCATCACCATCCTCCATGCCCAACCCAATGATGCTGAGGTCGACAAGGCTATGCGAAAGAGGTTGTACACTCGTCGCATCACTTTGTTACTCTGCATTCATGTCGATCCCTCAGGGGGCCTTTGCTATGGAACTACTATTCGTGCATTTGGTTAGAAGGAGTGGAGCAATGGAAAACTGGAGGATTTTTTTTCCTTTGGTGTCTCTTTCAAAGAAAAAAGTAGGAATTTTAATTTCCACTTGGACGTCCTTTTGAAATTAATATGCATGGAGAACAGGATTAATTGCATTACTGGCATAATAAGATTCTTATTTTTTTCATTTTCATGCGGTTTCACTTTAATTTGACCATGTTTCTCCATTCCTGTGTTCTTCCAATTCATGTGAACCAAACACCCAGGTTGACAGAAATCCTTTGTTTCCAAATGCTCTGTTTTGCACGTGCATTCCTATTCTATTCCTGTGATTTTCCTGTCCCTGCGTTTATAGAATCCTCCAATTCTAAGGAGCCCTTACAGATTTACTTCATTTTCAGATAGGCGTCAAAGAAAACTCTGTGTGTTATGTCCTGCTCCTACCGTGCCATCATCCACCCCACCTGAGGTGCGCCATCGACAGAAGCGTTCACTGCAGCAGAGATTCCCCCTGCAGACTTTCTTTCGCCGCCTCAGATCATCTTCCATGTTGCCGGCAGCCACGCCAACTACATTACCATCATCGACTGAGCAGATGAACCTGGGGACTACACAGTTCCAGAAGAGAGGTCGCAGTCTTTCGTGTTTGCTTATGTTATACATCGGTTATTATTACCTGCTACTTTATCGTTCAAACTTGAGTTTTAAAATGCCCGTGGGTCTCATATCGAGGCAACAACGAATAGTATCTGTCTACTATTTGGTTCATCTGGGGTCTTCTATATGGTTCATGTTGGGTGGGCAACAAACAGTAGATGATCCATTGTCTATCTTTTTAAACTGAAGCTATAATCTACCTGCTATCATTAGTTTTGGATCTATCCACTCGTTTGCTACCATCAGTCTTGATTTCTGCATGCACCCCTTAGGCCTTACAAAATCTAAATATTTTTTTATTATGCATGTCAGTTATTGTACACAACCGTACTGAACATGTAGAGAAAAGGAGAAGACCGTTGCGTGGGAATATAATGTCATGCAGACGCCGCTCCATGGTGGGCGAAGTGGGCCTCCCTCCCGCCATTCCAGATTGTATTCCAGAGGAGGATAACTGTTTAGATGGGGATTCAGAGGGAGCCGACCACTCCTATTTACCACCTGAGGTGTTTGCTCTAACCTGGCATGCTGATGTTGGTCATATCATGCATATGGCGCCTCGCATTGCTTACATTATACATCTTATATGTCATTAGCTTAGTTTCGATTTGCTTTGTGTGAATGCCACTTGTCTGGTTTCTATACCATAGTCCCACCGTTCCTAAATATTTGTCTTTTTATAGATTTCAACAAGTGACTACATATGGAGCAAAATGAGTGAATCTACACTCTAAAATATGTCTATATACATCCGTATGTGGTAGTCCATTTGAAATCTCTAAAAAGACAAATATTTAGGAACGGAGGGAGTATATGGGAATTATGCAATGCCATCTTCTTTAGCCAGGCATCATATTCGTGAATCATGCAATGCCATCCTGTTTAGCCAGTCATCATATATGTGAATTGTATCGTGCCTTTTTTTCATAATGTATTCCATTTGTCAACAATGTTTATACATTCATCTACTCTTCCTGTGCATCAGCCATTTGAGTCGGTCATGGGAAAATCTAGAGTGAAAACAAGGTCTTCTGAGCAATCAGTGCTGTCAATGCAGATTTCTTGCTGGTTATAGATAGCTCCTCAGAGGAGGATTCAGAGACAGATGACCAGTCGTATCCCCCCCCAGGTGCATGCTCTAACTTGGCAGGGTTATATTGCTCATATCATGCATATGGTGTCTTGCATTGCCATGCCATCTGCTTAGATTAGACATGCTTTGTGTGAATGCCTCATGTTTGCTTTCTATATCAGATATGTGAATTATGCAATGCCATGTTTTTCAGCCTGTTATCATATATGTGAATTATGCACCGCCATGTAGCCAGGCATCATATATTTGAATTATCTCATGCCATCTTTTTTTCATTACATATTCCATTTGTCGACAATCTGTGTATATTGAACTACTCTTCATGTGTATCAGCCATTTGAGCCGGTTATGAAAAAATCAGGAGTGAAGACAAGGTCTTCAAAGCATGCAATGGTACATGTTGAAGCATATATCTCGATGGTTACAGGGAGCTCCTCAGAGGAGGATTCAGAGACAGATGACCAGTCCTATATCCCACCTGAGGTGTATGCTCTAAGTTGCAATGTTTATATTTCTCATATCATGCATATGGTGTCTTGCATTGCTTAGTTTAGACATCATATGCACAATATTGAATTCCATCTGCTTAGTTTAGAGATCAACATGCGAGTGCCAGCTGCTTAGTATATGAATCAATTATATCAATTATATCATGCCATCCTGTATACTTAGACAACATGTATGTGAATTATTTCATTCCAACCTATTTTAGAAAGACATCATATAGTTTTGTCATGTCATCCTGTTTAGATACTCATCATATGTTGAATTATGCCATTATATCCTGTTAAGTTATCCATCATATATCTGAAACTGTGTCATGCTATCCTGTTTAGTTAGGCATCATATATGTGAAATTGTGTCATGTTGTCCTGTTTGGTTAGACAACATATATGTGAATTACCACATCTGTCTATCATACAATGTCTGTACGTTCAATTTCTTTTCTTGTTTATTAGCCATTTGAATTGGAGGGGGTGATGGCAGTATCTAAGGGAGCAAAAACCCGTTCTTCACAAAAGACAGTGCTATCCGTCGATGCAGATAGAACCATGGTTGTATCGGCCCACAAACTAGCCCCACCACACATAATCGAGACTCTTCCAGATTGCACACTTACACCGTTGGGCAGAGAACCAGCTACAACCCATCTAACCCCAACCCCAGCGGATAGTAACCCACTTCTAGCTAACAAAGCACCATGTCCACCACAGAGTACCCCCACACGAGCAGTTTGTAAAGCAACGACAGTGCCCAAAGCACGAAGACCACCACAACAAACCCAAACTCCACGTTTAAAGCAGAAGAGCAACTGTTCTCAAGTCAGGTCCATACTCCTTTGCTGTTGCATCACTCTATTTACTCATACCAACTACTTTTGAATTTGAAGGATCCAATTGAAACTCCAATGGCGCAACAGGTATGTTTTAAACCTATTTCTTTAACTGCATTGCTGTTCTAACTTCTTGCTCTATGTTGATTTCAGTTTCAGTTGTATAAACAGTTATGTTCTCATGTGATGCACATTACAAGTGTTGCCAATGTTGTGTAGTTTCTCACACTTATATTCTGTCTATGCTGCTCTGTCTTAAAAATATATGAGTTGAACTGTGTCTCTACCTTGATTTGGCAACATAAACTAGAATGATATGGACAATACAGTGACCATAGTACATAGATATATGTTTGTTTCATGCTGTTATCCTGTCCACCTTACTACTGAACCGGTTACCAAAATGAATTTCATATACTACATGCTAAACCTGTGATGTGTCTGCTTGTTTCTCTTGTAGTATGCGAACAGAATATCAGAGAAGAGCACCCCACTATGCAATGGTAGAGAAAGTAATGCAGATAAGGTTCTAGATAGTGAGACACCCTTGTTGGTCTCCAAGAAAGGTTGAAAGAACATGCAATGCCCCCATGTTTAGTTTTGACAATTGATGACAATCTCTATGGACTAATGGTTGCCTTGAGTTATATTTGAAGGTTTTGTCCATAGGCTTTTCTTGGAGTACATGTGTTGGTTTCAAGGAGAGTTTGTGTTGACCAAGGTGCTATTCAAGGAATTACCCAAAGATTGGTCTTGTGAGAGGTTGATCAAGACTAAGTCAAAGAGTGAATCAAGTTGATCAACACACACAGCGTAGAAGATGTACCGAGAGGGATCAAGCGATCCCATGGTATGGTAAGCATTGTCAATTACGCTTTGTGTACTAACCCATGATCTTCGTGAGAGTTCTTTGTGGGGTTAGGTTGCGGTGTGCAAGTTCAAGTGAAGCATCATGAAGAGATCAAATGCTTGAAGCTTGCCGACCATTGTGGTGACAATGGACTTGTGAAGATGTGCGGAAGAGTGGCTCACCCATAGTGGAGTATGGGGGAGCAATCAACTAGTCTTCATCGAGCCAACGCAATCAAGAAAGGTGGTCCAATTTGAGGGAGTCAAGATCGTCATCATATAGCTCAAGTGGACCATGTGCAAGGCAAAGGTTTGCCCTTGATAGGTTTTCTATTTTACCGGTCTCATGGTGGTAGTTGGGAGACCGGGTTATAGAATCGTTTGCCGTACTATCAAGGGGGGCTCTCAAGTTGGTAGCTTGATCGTATCGTTAGTAGAGAGCTCAAACCATTGCATCCTTGCATCATGTTTCTTGGTTATTGTTTGGTTCTCTTTGTGAGCCTTAGAGCTTATGGTCATCTTGATGACAAGCTTGAGTTCATCGAAAACGGAGTTTGCATGCGTCTTCTATGATGTTTTCGGTGTTGGAGGTTTTACCGGTCTTATACGAGGAAGGGTTCTCACCATTTTCTTATGGGCCTTTTCTCATTTGCTTCTTATTGATATTTCTATCAAGATTGTGTTAGCCCATGTCGTTAGCTTTCCAACAAACTTGGTTTCGTTGAATTCGGAGTCCGTTTGCAGAAGTTGTGGCTGTCTTGGTAAAGGTTGCAGCGGTACTACCGCGGCTAGAGCGGATGTAGACTTCTACTCCCTCTCCAGAGTGGTACTACCGCGGCTCCTGAGCGGTACTACCGCTCCGGACCAAAATCTCGTGTTTTGCTCAGCGGAGGTAGGCACAAAAGTATTTTTTTAGTACCACTCGCAAGCAGTAGTACCGCTATACCTAGCGGTAGTACCGTGAGGACGAGCGGTAGTACCGCTCCGGTGGTTCTACTGGCCTTTTGCCTCCTCGCTGTTGTTTTTCGAAGGGGTTCTACCGCCCTAGCGGTAGTACCTCTCTGTGCGGGCTGTGAGCATAACGGTTGGATTTTTCACCACATATAAAAGGGGGTCTTCTTCCCCATTGAACCTTATCTCTTGAGCTCGTGTTCTTCCCCCATTGTTGACCTTCTTCGAGCTTGCTAACTCTCAATCCCTCCATTGATTCTTGCTAGTTTTTGAGGGAAAAGAGAGAGGAGATCTAGATCCACATTTCCACCAATCACTTTCTCCTCTATGTGAGGGGACCCCCTTGGATCTAGATCTTGGAGTTCTTGGTGTTCTCCTTCTTGTTCTTCCTCTCATTTTCCTCCCTAGCATTAGTTGCTTCGATGGGATTTGAGAGAGAAGGACTTGGGCACTCCGTGTGCCCTTTCCATTGCATTTGGTGCATCGGTTTGAGTTCTCCACGTGATACGTGGAAGTTACAAGTTGAGAAGCTTATTACTCTTGGGTGCTTGGTACCCTTGAGCTTGTTCCTCTTGGGTGCTTGGGCGCCCTAGACGGTTGGTGGTGTTCGGAGCTCAATCATTGTGGTGTAAAGCTCCGGGCAAGTGTCGGGGTCTCCAATTAGGTTGTGGAGATCGCCCCGAGCAATTTGACGGGTACCGGTGACCGCCCCCAAGGGTTGCCAAAGTGTACGGGTTCGGTGACCGCCCCCAAGGGTTGCCATTTGTATGGGTTCGGTGACCTCCCTCAAGGGTCCCTTAGTGGAATCACAACATCTTGCATTGTGCGAGGGCGTGAGGAGATTACGGTGGCCCTAGTGGCTTCTTGGGGAGCATTGTGCCTCCACACCTCTCCAAACGGAGATTAGCATCCGCAAGGGTGTGAACTTCGGGATACGTCATCGTCTCCGCCTGCCTCGGTTATCTCTTACCCGAGCCCTTTACTTATGCACTTTACTTTGTGATAGCCATACTGTTTCTTATCATATGTCTTGCTATCACTTTGTTGTTTATGTTGCTTAGCATAAGTTGTTGGTGCACACAGGTGAGCCTAGTTGTTGTAGGTTTTGTGCTTGACAAATTAACCGCTAGGTTTATTCCGCATTTGTTCGAGCCTAAACCGTAATTATTTTAAAATGCCTATTCACCCCCCCCCCCTCTAGGCGACATCCACGATCTTTCAATTGGTATCAGAGCCTCGTCTCTCTTTGTTAGGCTTAACCGCCTAGAGAGTAAAGATGTCGACTAGGGGATTAGGATTCTCTGACACTCTTAGTTTCGATGGCACAAATTTTGATGTTTGGGTAATTCGCATGCTTAATCTCTTTAGGGTCATGGACCCAAATTTAGAGCGAATTGTAGATATGGGTTTTTCTCCTCCAAAGGATCCCCTAAGATTATCTTTAGAGGATGAGAAAAACTCTTATCTCAATGCTCAAGCTTCTAATGTGCTTTTCGATGCTTTGAGCAATGTAGTTATCTTTCAACTCATGCCGTTCCGGGATGCTCATGAGTTGTGGACAAAGCTTCAAGATAAATATGGTGTGTCCAAGTTTTGTGGGGATGATTGTTCTCCCTCCACCTCCGGCCGTGTTGTGTTCTCAACTTCTTCTACTTCACCTACATGTGGTTTTCCACAAGGTAATGACATGGTGAGTAGTGGTGTTCATTGCAATGATGATAGTGGGCTCATTGTTGATAATCCTTCATCACTTTATTACTACAATGCTTCATCTTTGGACTTTAGCACTTCAAGCACTCTAAATGTTTCACATGCTTGTGTTGATAGTCCTTGCATATCATGTAGAAATTGCATGACTAAATCTCATGATGATATGCTTGCTATATCTTGTTGCCATGATGAAAATGCATGTATTTCCTCGAGTTGTTGTGCTAACAATGTAGAGGAAACCCAACACTCCATGGAACAAGATGTGGTCTTGGATGGTTCTTCAAGGGTGCCTAAATCATCATGTATTGCATTTTGCCTTATGGCCAAGGCTTCAAAGGTATCTCCCACTTTGAATCCCAATATATCTTATGATGATATTGATGATGGCAAGAGTGATGATGATGTTGATTATGATGAAGAGAATGATGATGTTGCCTCCTTAAAAATTAAGGGGGAAATGATTTTTAAAGATCTTCTTAAGAATAAAATTGCTCGTTCCAACTTCATGGAAATCATGTCTATTGCTATTGAGGGCAAGAAATATATTGATGAGTTGGAATCTTGTCTTGAGGAGCATGAGGTCACCATTGATAAAATGGAAGGTCATGAGCGTGATTACGCTAATGAGATTGCGGACCTCTCTCAAGCTCTTGAACTTGAACAAACCACCAAGGAATCTCTTGAGGAGACTTTTGCTCTAGAATTATCTAGAGTGAGGGAATCTCGTGATAGAGCTCTTGTGGTGGCCAATGATTTTGAAACTAAAAATGCTAAGCTTGAAGTTGCTCATGCTAGACTCCTTGAGGATTTTGAGCACCTCGAAAATGGCTCAAGGGTCATTAAGGGTGAGCTCATCAAACTCACCGAGTCTCATGCTCAACTTGAAGCTTCTTATTTAAAAGAGCTTTCCGAGTTGTCCTCTCCTCTTGTTGTTAATGATGATGCTTGTGCTACTAACTCTATTACTTGTGAAGCATCCATTTTGAAGGAGAATGTTGAGCTACGGGCTCAACTTGAGTTGCTATCTAGCAATTATGGGAAATTGGAAAAAGTCATGAAAAGCTCTCAAGCTCTCATGATGATCTTCTAGTATCCCATAATGTGCTAAAGATAGCTCATGAGGCCATGATTGCTAAGGTAACATATAGTGAGCCTCATGTGAATACTAGCACTACTTCTAGTCAAAATGCTATGTTGCCATAACCTAGTCCTTGTAATTCATCTACTCACAATGTTGGTACATCTTGTGATGAATTGCTTTCCTTGCCTTGTTGCTCTAACAGTGAAGCTTATACTTCCTATAGTACTTGTGTTGAGACTAACCATGTAGAGGAAATCAAAGAGCCCAAGGCCCAAGTCACTTCTTTGAAGAAAGACTTGGAAAAGAGTCATGAAGGGAAATTCACACTCAACAATATCTTGAGTGTGCAAAAATCCTCCAATGACAAAGGTGGACTTGGATTCAACTCCAACAAGAAGAAGAAGTCCAAGATGAACAAAAAGAAGGGCTAAGAACAAGTCAAGAATTCAGCCAAGATTGTTTGCTTCAAGTGCAAAGTAGAATGGCATCATGTTAGATCTTGCCCATTGAAGAAGAAGGCCATTAGTGACAAGCAACAAGGGAAGCGGCCACAAGTTCGATCTCATGCTCAACCACAAGTTGAAGAAAGTCCTCTTCCCAAGAATCCTCACGCTAATGCTTCTCAAGTTGAGAAATCAAGTGAGAAGAAAGTGAAGAGTAGACGTTGCTACTTATGTCATGAGAAAGGTCACCTCGCCTCTTCATGGACTAGTGGTAACTTATCCAACCCAATTATTATTGATGATACCTATTCTCTGCGGAAGGATAATGTTGGCCATGTGTTTGCCAAAGTTGTTGGTACTCAAAGTGGTGTCAAGAAAAGAACCATTTGGGTAGCCAAGCCTATTGTGACTAACCTCTTAGGACCCAACTTGGTTGGGGACCAACTAGCTCAAACTTGATCAATAGGTGTTGTTGGAGGGCATTGGAGACTTGGCTACATTATGAAGATTTAAGGGGACTTCATCATTCTTATTGTCTCAAGCCAAGTCAATTGGGTTATAAAGTTTCTATACTAGATTGATGTGCCTCCTTCCGGTAACTTGTACTTAAATTGTTTACATTGAAAGTTACTTTCCCCTTTGCATGTTTTGGTTTTGTTCCTTGCATGTGGTTGTATATGTTGTGCCTCCAATTTGCTTATCTTGAGTAATCAAGTATGTGTGTGTTGGTTTGCACATCATGTACGTGTGTGTAGTGCGTTGAGCCTTTGCGCATCTTGTTTGTATGTTAGTTGGCTCTTGTGAGAGATTAATGGAACATCCCATTTTGGGGGAGTGATGTGCTTTGTGCACCTCACGGTCCCATAAATGTGTGTACATGAGGAATACCACCTAGTATTGATATTGCAAGCTTATCTAGTCACTATGTGGTATGTCTTCTCATGAGAAATTTAAATTCTAAATAGTCCATTAATTATCTCTTGTTGGATCCTCTTATTGCCTCTTGTTAAGTTTTCTTTAATTGGTATCACATTATGGGGGAGTAATATGCTATGTGCATATTACAAGCCTAGAAAATGTGTACATTTGAGATATTATCACCTAATTGATATTATAAATTATCTTGTTCCTAGGTGGCATGTTAGCTCTACAAGTTGCAATTTGCTTGTGTTTGGTGTGAAGATGATGTTGGATATCCTTGCTATCTACCAACGGTAATTATTTCCAAATACTTCTTGTCTTTTGACCACTGGTACTCACTTATGTGTGGTAGAAATTATTGATCATCTTTACATTGGCCTTTGCTTTTATTTGCCTTATCTCTTGCCTAGGATTGTGTCTACTCCCATTGTTTTCCATACCACTTGTGGATCTTGTTATTTCCTTGAGCTTTTCTAGTGTGTGTATAGATATAGTGAAAGTGGTGATCCCAACATGTGCTTTTTGTATTCAAATGCAAATTCTCTATAATGCACTAGTCTTGGGGGAGCTATCCTATTTTCTATAAAACACTCATCTTGTGATCCTTATCAAGTGTGTGTTTGTGGAAGGCAAGTCGTTTCTTTTTTGTACTTTGTGCCATCATGAAACTTTGTAGAGGGCTTAGTTTGTTTGGAACTGTTCTCTCTTTTGGGAGTTTGACATCTTTCTTTTGCGTGTATCAATGGATATCTCATTCCTTGATATACCTTTCAATTGATATCTTCCAAGTGATGATTTATTCATTTGGTATCTTTTCTTCGCTTAGTATTTGTTTGTCTATTGGTATCGGTTATTGAAAGTCTTAAGCATGCATATTAACTTCATGTAGTTTCTTTGGCATGCTTTCTTTCTTTGACCCAATATATAGGGGAAACTCCACCAAGTCTCAAATTGGATGAGATGTGCATGAAATTCATTTTCATATCTATGTGCACATATTTATGTGGAGTTTGTCCTATGTATTGTTGGTTCTCTAACTCTTTGGTCCCAATGAGTTTGGGTACCATTTTGTTTGTGTTGTTGTTCTAGGAACAATTGGAGATGCATTGGATGCTCGGCTCACTCACAAGGAAGGTGTTGTCACCATGTGCTTTTTGGAGTCAAGCTAGGATGATCAATGAACTACTTTGTACCTTCAATTGGTATCTACTACATCCTTCCAATGTTAACTTGGTAACAAGTATCTTCATATACTTCATGCACACATTTCTTGCATCAACCTTGTGTAGGTTGTATCATGGCATGTTATTCATTCTCTCTTGTGATACTTGTTTCCTTTCTCAAAGCATCTCAACAACGATCTCATGATGCTAGTTGTGATGTCTTTGATGGTTGTATGGTAGGAATTCATTTATATACAATAAGACCATATCTAGCCATGTGCTATGCTTCCAAGCAAATATCTTATTGGTATATGTATGACTTCCTTTTGGATATCTTGTTCCTCGTGTTGTAACTATTTCGGGTGTACATCCTTCTTTGTAGATATATATCATCATGATTTCGTCTACCTAGAATCTTATACACTTGAGAGAAGTTGCATATCTAGTTGATATCCTTTCTTTCACGTCCACCTTGTCTTTCTTATGTTATTTCTTTGGTGGCTCCGTGAAAGCTTCTGCCTTGAGTGCGTGTCTTCTATCATTGCATCTTGATGCACTCTTGTGTGGTGAAGATTATTTTCCTCATGCTTATCTTTACGAGGCTTTTGCCATGTTAATTGGTATCCCTCGTCTTGATGAGGCTTTCATCTTCTATCTTCACCACGGGTTGTCACAAGCATAGGTTCTTTATATGCTTATTAGTAAGCTTGTTGCTTATTGATACTTAATGCTCATCCGTACATTAGTCTTCTCAAGTGCATTGCCTTGACTCACACACATCATTTTGGTTGATCCCATTCTTAAGTTGCCTCTTTTACTTGTTGCTCAACCATGTGTTTGTTGCAAGTACTAGGCTTTGTTTCCTATATGCTCACTTGCACTTGTTGTAAGTTTCTATTGATTTTGGGGGAGCTATGATCCTATTTTGTGCACTTTGTATCCAAATACAAATATTCTTATGTGTGCTCATCGGGAGCTTCTCTAGTTTCTTTAGAACACTCCTTTGCTAATATCCTTTATTCATGTGGCTCGTAGGATCTTTGGTCTAGTTGGTTCAATTGATATCCTTTGATTGCTTGCTTCAATTGGTATCTTTTGATTGCTTGTGTCTCTCTTCGTTATGTCCTTGTGGCATATCATTCTTTAGCAATCTTTGTGCCTCATATAGTTTGTGTTCCTTCAAGTATTTACCTTTGGATATGTGTATGGCATTCCACTCTCTTGTTGAGCAATACACAACTTTTGGAGGAACACCTTTTATATTGGCATTCTAAGCTTTTCGCCCATTTTGGCAACCGATGCCAATGGGGGAGAAGTTTCAGAGAGTTTTGTGGAGAAGTCTTCTGAGTTTTCTCCTTGCTTTGGTTTTGTTCCTAAGCATTTGCATCTCATACGCATGCATTATTGGTTGTTGCATTGCATGGTGATGCATAATTCCTTGTGTAAACTCTCTTGAAAGTGATTGTCATCAATTACCAAAATGGGGGAGATTGAAAGAACATGCGGTGCCCCCATGTTTGGTTTTGGCAATTGATGACAATCTCTATGGACTAATGGTTGCCTTGAGTTATATTTGAAGGTTTTGTCCATAGGCTTTTCTTGGAGTACATGTGTTGGTTTCAAGGAGAGTTTGTGTTGACCAAGGTGCTATTCAAGGAATTACCCAAAGATTGGTCTTGTGAGAGGTTGATCAAGACTAAGTCAAAGAGTGAATCAAGTTGATCAAGACACAAAGCGTAGAAGATGTACCGAGAGGGATCAAGCGATCCCATGGTATGGTAAGCATTGTCAATTTCACTTTGTGTACTAACCCATGATCTTCGTGAGAGTTCTTTGTGGGGTTAGGTTGCGGTGTGCAAGTTCAAGTGAAGCATCATGAAGAGATCAAATGCTTGAAGCTTGACGTCCATTGTGGTTACAATGGACTTGTGAAGATGTGCGGAAGAGTGGCTCACCCATAGTGGAGTATGGGGGAGCAATCAACTAGTCTTCATCGAGCCAACACAATCAAGAAAGGTGGTCCAACTTGAGGGAGTCAAGATCGTCATCATCTAGCTCAAGTGGACCATGTGCGAGGCAAAGGTTTGCCCTTGATAGGTTTTCTATTTTACCGGTCTCATGGTGGTAGTTGGGAGACCGGGTTATAGGATCGTTTGCCGTACTATCAAGGGGGGCTCTCAAGTTGGTAGCTTGATCGTATCGTTAGTAGAGAGCTCAAACCATTGCATCCTTGCATCATGTTTCTTGGTTCTTGTTTGGTTCTCTTTGTGAGTCTTAGAGCTTATGGTCATCTTGATGATAAGCTTGAGTTCATCGAAAACGGAGTTCACATGCGTCTTCTATGATGTTTTCGGTGTCGGAGGTTTTACCGGTCTTATCGAGGAAAGGTTCTCACCATTTTCTTATGGGACTTTTCTCATTTGCTTCTTATTTATATTTCTATCAATATTGTGTTAGCCCATGTTGTTAGCTTTCCAACAAAGTTGGTTTCGTTGAATTTGGAGTCCGTTTGCAGAAGTTGTGGCTGTTTTGGTAAAGGCTGCAGCGGTTCTACCGCGGCTAGAGTGGATGTAAATTTTTACTACCACTCCAGAGCGGTACTACCGTGGCTCCTGAGCGGTAGTACCGCTCCTGACCAAAATCTCGTGTTTTGCTCAGCGGAGGTAGGCACGGAAGTATTTTTTTAGTACCGCTATCCCTAGCGGTAGTACCGTGAGGTCGAGTGGTAGTACCGTGAGGATGAGCGGTAGTACCGCTCCGGCGGTTCTACAGGCCTTTTGCCTCCTTGCTGTTGTTTTTAAAAGGGGTTCTACCGCCCTAGCGGTAGTACCGCTCTGTGCAGGCTGTGAGCATAACGGTTGGATTTTTCCCCACATATAAAAGGTGGTCTTCTTCCCCATTGAACCTTATCTCTTGAGCTCGTGTTCTTCCCCCATTGTTGACCTTCTTCAAGCTTGCTAACTCTCAATCCCTCCATGGATTCTTGCTAGTTTTTGAGGGAAAAGAGAGAGGAGATCTAGATCCACATTTCCACCAATCACTTTCTCCTCTATGTGAGGGGATGCCCTTGGATCTAGATCTTGGAGTTCTTGGTGTTCTCCTTCTTGTTCTTCCTCTCATTTTCCTCCCTAGCATTAGTTGCTTCGGTGGGATTTGAGAGAGAAGGACTTGGGCACTCAGTGTGCCCTTGCCATTGCATTTGGTGCATCGGTTTGAGTTCTCCACGTGATACGTGGAAATTACAAGTTGAGAAGCTTATTACTCTTGGGTGCTTGGTACCCTTGAGCTTGTTCCTCTTGGGTGCTTGGGCGCCCTAGACGGTTGGTGGTGTTCGGAGCTCAATCATTGTGGT
Organism: Aegilops tauschii subsp. strangulata; assembly: GCF_002575655.3. Lineage (NCBI taxonomy): Eukaryota > Viridiplantae > Streptophyta > Magnoliopsida > Poales > Poaceae > Aegilops > Aegilops tauschii. Next base: position 466,478,268 of record NC_053037.3, on the reverse strand, counting down.
GTAAAGCTCCGGGCAAGCGTCGGGGTCTCCAATTAGGTTGTGGAGATCGCCCCGAGCAATTTGACGTGTACCGGTGACCGCCCCCAAGGGTTGCCAAAGTGTACGGGTTCGGTGACCGCCCCCAAGGGTTGCCATTTGTACGGGTTCGGTGACCGCCCTCAAGGGTCCCTTAGTGGAATCACGACATCTTGCATTGTGCGAGGGCGTGACGAGATTACGGTGGCCCTAGTGGCTTCTTGGGGAGCATTGTGCCTCCACACCGCTCCAAACGGAGATTAGCATCCGCAAGGGTGTGAACTTCGGGATACATCATCGTCTCCGCGTGCCTCGGTTATCTCGTACCCGAGCCCTTTACTTATGCACTTTACTTTGTGATAGCCATACTGTTTCTTGTCATATGTCTTGCTATCACTTTGTTGTTTATTTTGCTTAGCATAAGTTGTTGGTGGACACAGGTGAGCCTAGTTGTTGTAGGTTTTGTGCTTGACAAATTAACCACTAGGTTTATTCCGCGTTCGAGCCTAAACCGTAATTATTTCAAAGCGCCTATTCACCCCCCCTCTAGGCGACATCCTCGATCTTTCAAAGGTGATACAAACGATCTTGTAGACAGTGAGAAAACCCCACAGTCCTGCGTTGATGTAGTGTTCGAGTTACTGGCCAGTACCGCTGGCACAAGCTCTTCGAACTCGCTGCCTGAATCACTTTGGCTTCTTCAGTCTCAGCTACAAGCTGAAAGGCATCAGTCAGTTGTGCTGCGGCAAGAAGCCGAAGGACTAAGGAAGTCCCTGCAGAATTCAAATGCATACTTTCTTGTGCAACAGCAAGTGCTGGAGGATTTAAGCGCCAACCAAGAGAAAGTTAATAAGCTTGCTAAGCTTTTCAGCATTATGGGTACCCAGGATATTGTTTCTTGAGCTCTTCTGAAGTGGTTTCAGCTCTGACTTGTTTTTCTACGACGTTTATTTGCACTCGTCGCCAACTTTGACAACCAGTGTATATGATGCTGCTTTGTTCCCTATATTTGCACTGGTGGCGAACTTTGATGCCCAGTGGATGTAATATGTGTAATAGCCGTGATAGCCTAGCGTAAGTTGCTTGCTTATTTATTTCCTTGTTGTCTTGTTTATTTGTTTGCTTGTAGTCAGTGCAGTTCTTTTTTCGCGGTTTGCTAGTGGCCGCAATAACCTATTTTTTAAATAGGCCACAATAACCATGGGCTACATATTTACTGTAGTTACCATGGGCCTCCTACGGGCCGTATGAAAGATCGTGGATGTCGCCTAGAGGGGGGTGAATAGGCGCTTTAAAATAATTACGGTTGAGGCTTGAACAAATGCGGAATAAACCTAGTGGTTAATTTGTCAAGCACAAAACCTACAACAACTAGGCTCACCTATGTGCACCAACAACTTATGCTAAGCAAGAAAAACTACTTAGGTGATAGCAAGATATATGACAAGAAACAATATGGCTATCACAAAGTAAAGTGCATAAGTAAAGGGCTCGGGTAAGAGATAACAGAGGCACGCGGAGACGACGATGTATCCCGAAGTTCACACCCTTGCGGATGCTAATCTCCGTTTGGAGCGGTGTGGAGGCACAATGCTCCCCAAGAAGCCACTAGGGCCACCGTAATCTCCTCATGCCGTCGCACAATGCAAGATGCCGTGATTCCACTAAGGGACCCTTGAGGGCGGTCACCGAACCCGTACAAATGGCAACCCTTGGGGGCGGTCACCGAACCCGTACACTTTGGCAACCCTTGGGGGCGGTCACCGGAACCAGTCAAATTGCTCGGGGCGATCTCCACAACCTAATTGGAGACCCCGACACTTGCCCGGAGCTTTACACCACAATGATTGAGCTCCGAACACCACCAACCGTCTAGGGCGCCCAAGCACCCAAGAGGAACAATCTCAAGGGTACCAAGCACCCAAGAGTAATACGCTTCTCAACTTGTAACTTCCACGTATCACCGTGGAGAACTCAAACCGATGCACCAAATGCAATGGCAAGGGCACACGGAGTGCCCAAGTCCTTCTCTCTCAAATCCCACCGAAGCAACTAATGCTAGGGAGGAAAATGAGAGGAAGAACAAGAAGGAGAACTCCAAGATCTAGATCCAAGGGGTTCCCCTCACATAGAGGAGAAAGTGATTGGTGGAAGTGTGGATCTAGATCTCCTCTCTCTTTTCCCTCAAAAACTAGCAACAATCCATGGAGGGATTGAGAGTTAGCAAGCTCGAAGAAGGTCAACAATGGGGGAAGAACACGAGCTCAAGGGATAAGGTTCATGGGGAAGAAGACCCCCTTTTATAGGAGGGGGAAAATCCAACCGTTAAGTGCTCAGCCCGCACACGAGCGGTACTACCGCTCCACGAGCGGTACTACCGCTCGGGCGGAAGAAGCAGTGAAAAGGAGCAACAAAACAAGAACCTTGGGGCGGTAGTACCGCCGATAAGCGGTACTACCGCTCACCTCAGCGGTACTACTGCTGGAGGCAGAACACGGGACAAAAGGAGGCAGGACAGAGCAGAGTACGGTGGCAGTAGTGCAGTAGCGGTACTACCGCTCGACCGGAGCGGTACTACCGCTTATAGGCGGAACTACCGTGCCTTACTGCCGCGCGACTACCGCTGAACCCGACACGAAAAGAGCAGACCCAAAATCGAGGCGGTAGTAGAGCGGTACTGGAGCGGTACTACCGCTTGACGCTACAAGCGGTACTACCGCTGCCACCGCGGTACTACCGCAGGGAGAAAAACAGAACTGCCAAAACTTCTTCATATGAGCTCTGAATTGAGCAAACTCAAGCTTGTTGGATATAAGACGACGAGTAGCATCAAAACAGCAGGGGAGGTATGCCAACAAATAGAGGAGTGAAACCTCCAACCGAGAAGAACTGGCATAACCTCCAACATCGAAAACATCATAGAAGATGCGAGTGAACTCCGTTTTCAATGAACTCGAGCTTGTCATCAAGATGACCATAAGCTCCAAAATTTACAAAGAGAAGAACCAAACAAGAACCAATAAAGATGATGCAAGGATGCAATGGTTTGAGCTCTCTATGAACGATACGATCAAGCTAATCATCGATAGCCCCCCTTGATAGTACGGCAATCGATCCTATAACCCGGTCTCCCAACTACCATCATGAGACCGGTAAAATAGAAAATCTATCAAGAGCAAACCTTTGCCTTGCACATGGTCCACTTGAGCTAGGTGATGACGATCTTGACTCCCTCAAGATGGACCACCTTTCTTGATTGCGTTTGCTCTATGAAGACTAGTTGATTGCTCCCCCATACTCCACTATGGGTGAGCCACCCTTCCGCACATCTTCACAAGTCCATTGTCACCACAATGGCTTCAAGCATTTGATCTCTTCGTGATGCTTTACTTGAACTTGCCCGCTTCACTTGAACTTGCACACGCAACCTAACCCCACAAAGAACTCTCATGAAGAACTCTTGTGCGCTTTGTGTGTTGATCAACTTGATTCACTCTTGACTTAGTCTTGATCAACCTTGACTCTTTCCAACTCTCTTCATTTGGATGATGTCTTGAAGGTAAACATGAATGATCACACAATCTTCTTCTTCAAGACATGCTTGCAATAAGCTCAACTCTCACATGACCAATCTTTGGATAATTCCTTAATAACACCTTGGTCACCACATAAACTCCTTGAAACCAACACATGGACTTCAAGAAATGCCTATGGACAAATCCTTCAAATATAACTCAAGGCAACCATTAGTCCATAGAGATTGTCATCAATTACCAAAACCAAACATGGGGGCACCGCATGTTCTTTCACCGTAGAAACAATGGGCCTTCTAAGGGCCGTAGAAACAATGGGCCTTCTACGGGTCGTAGCATCAATGGGCCTTCTACGGGCTGTATGATCGATCGACCAAACATGGGCCAACAACGGACCACATTATGGGCCTTAAACGGGCTAGAGTTGGAATCGTCCGTTTATGGGCCGACCATAACGGGCCGTCGTTAATCGTCCGTATTTGATGACGCTATGAAAACGGCCTAACGGATTAACGGGCCACAAACGGGCCGACTGTAACCACGGGATGAATTTGGCCCACAATCAGAAAAGGCCAGTAACAGGCCGTAAGTAACCGAATGCTGGAAATGAGCCCAAGAATAAATAGGCCCTGAGAAGTCTGAAAGATAACATGGGCTTGAAAGGGCCCATTGGAATAATGGGCCGTTAATGGGTATAAAGGGATGTACTGTTCATTACGGGCCAGTTTCACCACGGGCCGTTAATGGGACAAGAGTTACAAAGTGCCTCATATGGGCCGAAAGATGTCATGGGCCAGACATGGGTCGGAAGTTACAACGGGCTGGAATCATATTGGACGGCCTAGATGACGCTACTGGGCCTAATTCTGGTAGGCCGTAACGGACCCTGGGTTGGCGGGCTGTAAATGGGCTATGTGCGAACAGGTCGTTAACAGGCTTTCCGTGGGCCGGGCCGCTATCTTTTGACCAAGCCAAACAGGCCGGCCTTTTCACAGGAATGGGCCTCTGTTGGGCCGTGCCACGTGTCGACGTATCATTGGCGCATTCTGTCCAATGAGTGGATGACATTTGTCCCAACGGTGAGCCAACACGTGTTTCCTCCAGCCAATGATAATTTTACACATGGAAAATCCCCATTGGTCCGGGCTGTTAACGAGTTATCGGATCCAAACCGGAACCAGATAGCTTAATGGCGACCCGTTACGGTGGATGCCACGTGTTGGTCACCCTTGACGAAAGCACTTCTATGACGCGCGATTTATCGTCATGGAAGGGGACACTTCCGTGATGATAATTTAGGTAATGTCATGGAACACTTCTGCGACAGCACAGGTATGACTATCTTGATTCTTTCATAAAATCGTCATGGATGTACATGCATGACAGAAAACGTGACCTACTGTGACAAACACGTATCATCACAGAAGTGTATTTTTTGTAGTGTTTGATGCATTATTTTGCTTGTTTTGATGAAACTATGGATTGTATCAGGGGTATAAGCCATGGAGAAGTTAGAATTCAGTAGCTATAATGCAAAAAACAAAATATGAATGGGTTTGCAATAGTACTTCAAGTAGTGATTTGCTTTATTATACTAACGGATCTCACGAGGTTTTGTTGAGTTTTGTGTGATTGAAGTTTTCAAGTTTTGGGTGAGATCAGATGGATGAAGGAGAAAGGAGTGGCAAGATCCTAAGCTTGGGGATGCTCGAGGCACCCCAAGGTAATATTCAAGGGCTCCCAAGCAACTAAGCTTGGGGATGCCCCGGAAGGCATCCCCTCTTTCTTCTACCAACTATCGGTAATTTTACTTGGAGCTATATTTTTATTCCTCACATATCATGAGTTTTGCTTGGAGGATTGTGTATTATATGAGTCTTTGCTTTGTTTGCCTTTTAGTTTGCCACAATCATCCTTGCTGGACACACTAGTTGATAGAGCCACACGCATATCATGATTTGCTAGAATACTTTATGTGCTTCACTTAAATCTTTTGAGCTAGGCAGCTGTTTTAATGCTTCACTTATATCTTTTTGAGAGTTGATAATAGCAATGGTAATTTGCACAAGATATGAATTTGATCCCAAAGTGATGGATATGCAAGGGGGATATAATAAAAACTTTCATTTGGATCATTGGATATGATAAACTTGATTCCTTGCAATAGTTTTGCGATATGGAGATAGTAATATGTGAGTCATGTTGGTGAGTAATTGTGCTTTAGTAAGAATATTGGTGTTAAGGTTTGTGATTCCCTATGCATGCACATAAATTCAATAGTTATGCAACAAAATTACATCCTACTTATGGTGCATTATTCAGTGTTAGTTATGCTCAATGCATGTTTAGGACAATTTTCACTTTTTGGTTGGTCGCTTCTCAATCTATCTTCCGGCCTTCATTTGTACCAAGCAGGAATGCTGCTTGTGCATCCAAATCCTTAAACCCAAAGTTGTTCCAAATGAGTCCACCACACCTACCTATATGCGGTATTTCCATGCCGTTACAAGTAAATTTGTATGTGCCAACTCCAATTTTTTTAAATGAATATCCGTTTTGTGTGTCCGTACCGCTCATGAAGCGGCAGGGGGTGGCCAATATTTTCCATGGTAGGTATTTTATTATCATGATGAGTGTTTATTCACTTGTCATTTCACGAGAGTGTGGCAGGTCATAGGGATGCCCAGTCCCAAAATGAAAAAATAATGTGATAATAAATTCCATGGAAAGTGTTGATAATAAATTTCATTCGAAGGCACCCATGGATACGACTAGCCATGGATTGTGAAAGAATGGTGGAAAGGAAATATACTTTATTTCTTGTTTGGGAACCGCCTATGATTTGTCTACCATGGAAGATATTGGGAATTCTCGGTCGTTTTCATTGACAGGAAAAGCATGCCTCTCAAAATAATTTTTATCTCTATTTAAGTCTTGAGTTGTGGCACCTCTGCAAATTTCTGCATCCCTCTGCGAAGGGCCTATCTATTTACTTTTACATAATTTTTATATTTAATTTGAGTCTCCATCTTCTCTTATAAAGCACCAACTAGAGAGCACTATTGTCATACTTTTGCATTGGATATAGCTAATGTTGAGTGTGTTTCTTGAATGGATCAATGATTGGGCATAATGGGCTAGGGATAACTTTATTTAGCATTGATATTTTAAAAGAAATGATTGGCCGACCTGATCAGGGCCATCTCTCTTCCCTTTTCCAGAAGATCAACAACATATTGATGGGCTTGTTCTGCTTCTGCTTCTGAGAGAAGTTCTACTCGGGGGGCATTGTGAAGTAAATCACTCGGCAGCACAACTTCAGCCCCATAGACCATGAAGAAGGGAGTCCGACTAGTCGACCAGTTCGGTGTTGTTCTCAAACCCCAAAGTACTGATGGTAACTCGTCTACCCAGGCGCCTGCCGCATGCTTGAGGTCACGCATCAACCTGGGTTTCAGCCCTTGGAGGATCAAACCATTTGCTCTTTCTGCTTGTCCATTCGACTGCGGGTGAGCGACTGAAGCATAGTCGACCCGAGTGCCTTGGGAAGCACAGAAAGCCCTGAACTCATCTGAATCAAAGTTTGAACCGTTGTCCATGATGATGATATGCGGGACCCCATATCTGAATGTTAATTACCTGATGAAGCTGACGGCGGTACTCGCATCGAGGTTTTTGATGGGTTTGGCTTCAATCCATTTAGTGAACTTGTCGACTGCAACAAGCAGATGGGTGAAGCCGCTCCTGCTGGTCCTCAGAGGTCCTACCTTATCCAATCCCCAAACGGAAAAGGGCTAGACGAGTGGAATGGTCTTCAAGGCTGATGCAGGCTTGTGAGACATGTTGGCGTAGAACTGACAGCCTTCACACTTGTCGACTATATCTTTTGCCATTTCATTTGCTCGCAGGCAATAGAATCCCGCTCGGTATGCTTTGGCAACAATGGTCCGAGAGGACGCATAGTGACCACAGGTCCCCGAGTGGATGTCGTTGAGAATCATTTGACCTTCTTCTAGCGTGATGCACTGCTGAGCAACTCCAGTAACACTCTCTCTATAAAGTTGTCCACCTATCACGGTCAAGGCTTTGGATCGACGAACAATCTGACAGGCCTCATCTTCATCTTCTGGAAGCCCTTCCCTAAGCAGATATGGAATATATGGCACCGTCCAGTCAGGGATGATGACCAAAACCTCCATGATCAGGTCGACCACGGCTGGGATCTCGACTTCAGTCGGACGGTAGAACTTTTTGGTTGTGGGGGCTCTTCTGTGAAAGGATCTTCTTGAACTGACGGTGTGTGGAGATGTTCCAAGAACACATTGCTGGAAATGGGCTCTCGCTTGGAACCTATCTTTGCCAAGTCATCAATTGCTTGATTCTTCAGTCGGGGTATGTGGTGGAGCTCTAACCCTTCAAACTTCTCGTCCAACTTTCTCACTGCATTGCAATAGCCAGTCATAGCTGGGCTCCTGATGTCCCATTCCTTCATCACTTGATTTACCACTAAATCTGAGTCGCCGTAAACCATTAGGCGACGGACACCGAGTGAAATGGCCATACGCAACACATACAGAAGTGCTTCATATTCAGCTTCATTGTTGGAAGAATCAAAGTGAATCTGGAGAACGTAACTGAGTTTGTCGCCTCGTGGGGATACCGGGACTACCCCAGCACCAGAATCATTCAGCATCTTGGACCCATCAAAGAACAAAGTCCAATGCTCCGAGTGAATCTGAGTCGGAAGTTGCTGCTCAACCCACTCGGCGAGGAAATCTGCTATTGCTTGGGACTTGATAGCTTTCTTTGCCTCAAACTTGATATCTAACGGAAGGAGTTCAATCGCCCATTTTGCCACTCGACCAGTTGCATCTCTGTTGTTCAGAATTTCTGACAATGGAGCGTCACTGACGATTGTAATCAAATGATCTGAGAAGTAGTGTGCAACCTTCTTCGTGGTCAAGTAAATTCCATAAACAAGCTTCTGATAATGCGGATATCTCTGCTTGGATGGAGTCAAGACTTCAGAAATATAGTATACTGGGCGCTGAACCTTTTAGGCTACCTTCTTCTTCCCGCTCGACCATGAGTACTGTACTGACAACTTGTCCAGTGGCTGCAATATAAAGCAGTAAAGGCTCTGTGCTGATTGGGGCAGCGAGCACCGGCTGGGTGGAAAGCAGGGCTTTGAGCTCTGCAAATGCTGCGTCAGCTTCAGGAGTCCACTTGAACTTGTCAGATTTCTTCATCAGTCAGTAAAGAGGCAATGCCTTTTCACCGAGACGGGAAATGAACCGACTCAAAGCGGCCAAACAACCAGTAAGCTTCTGAATGTCATGCACACGCACATGGTGTTTCATTCGGAAGATTGCACCAACTTTCTCTGGGTTTGCATCGATCCCTTGCTCGGAAATGAGGAAACCGAGTAACTTTCCGCCTGGAACTCCGAATGTACACTTTGACGGATTAAGCTTGATATCATATCTCCTCAGGTTGGCAAAGGTTTCAGCGAGGTCAGTTAGTAGGTCGGAACCTTTACCCGACTTAACCACGATGTCATCCATGTATGCGTCCACATTCCGACTGATTTGAGTGAGCAGGCACTTTTGAGTCATGCGCATGAATGTGGCACCAACATTTTTAAGACCAAAAGGCATGGTAACATAGCAAAAGCACCCGAATGGGGTGATGAAAGTTGTTTTTATTTCATCGGGCCCATACAGTTGGATCTGATGGTACCCGGAATATGCATCTAGAAAGGACAGCTCACATCCCGCAGTCGAGTCGACAATCTGATCGATGCGGGGAAGAGGGAAGTGATCTTTCGGGCACGCCCAATTGATATGCTTGAAGTCGATACACATACGGAGTGAATCATCTTTCTTGGGAACCATGACAACGTTGGCGAGCCACTCGGAGTGGTAATTCTCTCTGATAAACTCAGCTGCCAGAAGTCGAGCTACGTCCTCGCCAGTTGCCTTTATTTTCTCCACGGCGGACCGCCGGAGATGCTCTTTGATAGGTTTTGCTTTTGGGTCGACTCGCAAACGGTGCTCAGCCAGTCCCCTGGGTACACCTGGCATGTCAGAAGGTTTCCATGCGAAGATGTCCCAGTTCTCACGGAGGAACTGGACGAGCGCTTCCTATTTGCTGTCGAGTGTTGTTGAAATATGAGTCGGAGCAGCGTTGGGATCGGTCGGGTGAATGTGAACTGGCTTCGTTTCACCGGACGACTGAAATGCAGAATTTGAAGCGGGCTTCTTAGAACGCAACAAATCACTCGGATCTGCATTTTTCTGGTACTCTTGCATTTCCACTGCTGCCATCTGTTCATCGGCAATTTTTTAGCCTTTCTGGAGGCACTCTTCTGCTCTCTGCCGATTACCAGTGACCGTGATCACGCCCCTGGGACCAGGCATCTTCAGCTTAAGATACACGTAACATGGTCAGGCCATGAAACGGGCATATGCGGGTCTGCCCAAGATAGCATGATAGGCACTGTGAAAATCCACAACTTCAAATGTCAACTTTTCCTTACGGTAATTCGTCGAATCACCAAAAACTACGTCAAGGGTGATCTAGCCGAGTGAATCGGCTTTCTTCCCAGGGATGACCCCATGGAACTGCATATTGCTTTCACTGAGTTTGGACATCGGAATGCCCATCTCCCGTGGAGTCTCAGCATACAAAATATTCAGGCCACTGCCACCATCCATCAAAATCTTGGTCAGTCGGGCACCCCCACGACTGGGTCGACCACCAGCGCCAGTCGCCCTAGGGTAGCAACGCGTGCAGGATGGTCGGACGGGTCGAATGTGATGGGGGTCTTTGACCACTTCAAATATGTTGGTGTTGCCGGAGCAACCATGTTCACTTCTCTGTTGATAACTTTCAGTCAACTTTTGCTCTCAACGTCAGCAAAAATCACCAAAGTGGCATTGACCCGAGGGTAACCATCGTCCTCTTCTTTGTCCTCGTCCTTATCAGACTCTTTCTCTTTCTCACTGGGTTGTTTCTCTCGGAACTGCTGGATAAGGAGCCGACACTGTCGAGTGGTATGCTTGGGGTAAATCAAATTGCCCTCTTCATCCTTCTTGGTGTGAATATGACACGGCAAATCCAACACATCATTTCCTGCTTGATCTTTTACTTTCTTAGGGATCCAGGGCCCCTTGGGCTTTCCCTTGAACTTTCCCTGGGTCACAACTACAGCTTCACTAGGGCATGCAGGTTCAGTCTTGCGTTTCTGCTTTCGACCTCCTCCGGTGTCTTGGGCAACTGGTTTGCCCTTGCCACTGTGGAGTCGGTCTTCTTCCTCACTGTCGTGGAATTGTCACGGCAGATGTCCTAGGGTGAGGACTTAGTCATGAGGCCAGCGCATCTATGTAGTAGCTTGAGAGGGGTTGAGCGGAATCGAGAGACGCAACACAAGACGAGGATTTAGACAGCTTCGGGCCCCGGGAAACATCACCCGGTAATAACCCTACATGCTGTTTGAGGCTAGATCTCATTACGCTCATGAGGGAGTCGCCGTAAACCGGATCTCCTCTAATTGTGTCTAGCCCTAGAGATTATTGATTGTTGCATGTCCCTCTTTGGGGAGCCCTGCCCCTCCTTATATATGTTGAAGGGGCGGGTTACATGTGGAGTCCTATTAGGATTAGGACTAGTCTATCTCTAATACAAACCGGATACAAGTCCAGGTCTTAACTCCTTGTAAGACAAATATTCCTCACGCCTTTCCTTGTAAACCGGCCCACCATAGTATGAATCGGCCTTCATGAACCGCCCGTTGGGCCACCGGGTCTTGTCGCTCCTCTGACCCGCCTGCCGGATTACCAATGAATCGTAAACCGCCAGGTCCAAACGGGTCGCCAGTGGATCGTCAATTCTCAGCCGGGTCTCAAGTAAACCGCCAAGTCCGGTCGGGTTATACTTCCGGCCGGTTTACGCCGCGGGGTATATCCCCGACATTAGCCCCCAGTTTAATTTGGATTTATCCATGTTAAACTGATCCTGTAAAACAAACACAAGAACAAATTTGATAGATTATGCTCCGGGTTAAGAATTCTTGTAAACCGGCATCTGATCATCCTTAAGTCCTTGTCATTTCCTCCTTCTAGAAAATCCGAGTCAATAGGCCAGCTTCATAATCAATTTGCTTGCAGAAGATATTTCGTAAATAAAGAATCCATTTGAATCCGCCTTCAATGCGCTGACTTGACAAAAATATTGGTCTTCAAATATTCAACTGATATCCACCGGTTTGAAAATGTAGAACTTGCCGGTTTATCATTGTCAAAATTGTCGGTTTATAAATATTGATGGCACCGGGCCATAATTGTTGTCGACACCGTGTCATGCAATTGATCTTCCTGATTTGCTCAAAACTGATAAACTGAAGACGTTCCTCCTTTATATGCACAATACCTGTAGCCCCCAAGTCTTAAGAGGAGAACATAGTGATAACTTAAGACTTGCTCCAATAAGTGTTTTCAACCTTGAAGAAATCCGGTTTGTTCATCTCAATCATATAAACTGAATGCTCCATATATGTAGCCCCCAAGTGCCGGGTTGTCATGCTTGCAGCAACCTGGGACTTGTAATTGCTTATAAAAACTTCAATCAATGTAGCCCCCAAGGGCCGGGTCATTATGCAATAATGAGCAGGGACTTTGTAAATATAATCATGTAGATTTTAGCAGTGCTATGTAGCCCCCAAGGGCCGGCTCCTTACAATGTGATGAGTCGGGTCTTCAATAAGACTAGTAAAAACGACTTTGCATTAGCCCCCAAGTGTCATGGTGCATGCTTGCAGCGACATGAGACTTGCATGTAATCTCAATTTGAATAATGTAGCCCCCAAGTGCCGGGTTGTAAGCCTGCAGCGACTCGGGACTATTCCTTCCATTGTAGACTAAATCATATCCTTTGATAAAATAATAGCCATTGTGCTAAAGCGACTTTGAAAACCTCAATAATACCGGTTATTAATAACCATAAAAATCCAGCCATGTTGGCTATTCAAGATAATATAATCCGGTATGAAAACCTTATTCATTCAATATCATAATGAAAATTCAGCCAAGTTTGGCTATTTGAATAATATAACCCAATGATTTATAAGCGCATGATTCCAATGGCGCAATCCAAATATACACTGGCGACTTATAGTCCAAAGCCAGGCCGGGTTAACAAACACCGGATAATTTCTCATCATATACTGGCGACTTATCGTCTTAAAGCCAGGCCGGTTTAATAAACACCGGATATTATTTTATATCATATTGGCGACTTATAGTCAAAAAGCCAGGCCGGGTTAATAAACCCCAGTGATTTATAATTATGCTTTATTCAACCTGTTTCTGCATACAACAAATTTAAAGTGTCCTGGCGGTTTCCCGCCGGACGGGTCATAATGCCCAACATATAACCTGGGTTGATAACCAAGGCTGCACTTAAGAATAATCAAATATGAAATATATCATACCTGTGACATTGAATCATATCGTTGGTTGGCCAACGTTATTGTAGTAAAGGTGATAACCCCAATCTTGAGTACTGATAACTCCTTCCATATTGTGCCGGTTTATGATAAAACTGTACCGGGTTGTGATAAACACTGGTTTAACCATATATAATACCGGCGACTTATAGTCGAAACCAGACCGGGCTGATAGTCTCCGGATTATAACTTGATCATATACTGACAACTTGTAGTTGATAGCCTAACCGGGTTGATAAACACTGGTTTGAAAACGTCACAAATCTTATTAAAACAAAGAAAACTCAGCAAAAGGCAAATAAAAACCGTTGAAGTCGAGGCTTTTCACGGGCTGCCAGGCCCCAAATTTGATCAAGAGGTGTAGCTATGGTTCGGGTTCGACCAAGCCCCCAAGTGATGCTGTGGCATTACGCCGATCAAGAGGTGTAGCTATGGTTCGGGTTCGACCAAGCCCCCAAGTGATGCTGTGGCATTACGCCGATCAAGAGGTGTAGCTATGGTTCGGGTTCGACCAAGCCCCCAAGTGATGCTGTGGCATTGCGCCGATCAAGAGGTGTAGCTATGGTTCGGGTTCGACCAAGCCCCCAAGTGATGCTGTGGCATTGCGCCAATCAAGAGGTGTAGCTATGGTCCGGGTTCGACCAAGCCCCCAAGTGATGCTGTGGCATTGCGCCGATCAAGAGGTGTAGCTATGGTTCGGGTTCGACCAAGCCCCCAAGTGATGTTGTGGCATTGCGCTGATCAAGAGGTGTAGCTATGGTTCGGATATGACCAAGCCCCCAAGTGATGTTGTGGCATTGCGCCGATCAAGAGGTGTAGCTATGGTTCGGGTACGACCAAGCCCCCAAGTGGTCAATAATATGATAAGCCAATAAGGCATGATACCCATGTTTGAACCGCGCATCATGGCAGCAGGTCCTCTTTGACACCCTTTAAATTTTTGCAAGAGATAAATCCTTCTTGAACCGGGATTTTGAACCGGATATTGAGAGCTTCAAAGCTTTGTGGGAGAATAGATTTCCCTTAAACCGGATTGCAAACCTGAATCTTCATTTTCAGCCGGAAATTTTCTGATGGCCTTTCAACTCGAACTTGCGAGAAGTTAATTCCTTTTTGAACCGGACATTTTTAAACCGGATTTGAGCGCTTCAGAGCTTTGTGGGAGAACAGATTTCCCTTGAACCGGATTGTAAACCGGATATTTGAGAGCTTCAGTGAGACTGACTTCCCTTGAGCCGAATTTTAAACCGGAATCCTTTCTGATGACCCGGAACTTCTTCATTGAGCCGGGTTTTTGTAACTGTCATATATTTTCTAAGCCGGAAATTTTTTGGCGGCCTTTAAATTTTCATCAATATAACAGTAGCCTCCGGGACCGGGTTATCTTTCCCTCCATCGTCCTGGGGTTCTTAATTTTACTGAAACTGGCAAGATTTGCTGAGTCATGTCATCGTAGCCCCCGAGTCTCAAAGGTGACTCGAGGAGTTGGCTTGAGACTCTCCATACTTGACCGTGATATAAACCGGCATAACTTGTATATCGTTGGTGTTGATAGCACGATGTGAATCCATGGAAGGTTGAGGTGACTGCGGCGGTTTATAAATGATCTGTACGAGCCGTGTCAACAACTCGGCCAATGGTTCCTTCCAACTGGCTATTTGAAGTTATCCAAACTGTAGTGGCGGCGACTTGTGTGCCTGCCCATTGAGCTATCTAGTGCAGACGGCGGTTGATAGTATATGATAATTTGCCTCCAATTTGTTGAAAGAAAAACCGGGCTACCCAAGCTGTGACTTGCTTTATATTCAATAAACAGCTCATGCAGATAGGTGCGGCCCGGTGTGTTGATGTAGACCAGGTCGCGAGAGACGGACGACAAAGAGGACCGTGGCTTCAGAGGCAGCTTAGATGAATCGGCCGCAGCATTGTAAGCCAGTGCGGACGGGGAAAATCGGCACCGGTGTTGTAAACCGGCACAGACGGGCGAGTTAATCGCAGGCGTGGTCCCGGCAAGCTGATGTAAACCGGGCCACAGGGACGGCGACTTGCTCACGTTCATTCACCATGTAATGTGACACGGACGAACACCGGGCAGGACGTTGCCAGCGCGTGCTCCGTAACCACGTTTTATAATGAATAATTGTCCTGCATATCAAAATATATGGTCCAAAGTAATTGTTCTTTTGACAAAAAAAATGTGTCAATCACAGACTTAGATAGATGTCACCTGATATGTTAGGCCGGAAATTATCCGCCATGGAGTTGATGGTCACCACGGTGAAGCTAAAATCAACCACGGATGAGTCACCCGAAGGAGCAAACGGATGAGTCGGTCGTAGCGTTGTAAGCCTGTGCGGACGAGCAAATTGTTCTCCGCGTTGTAAACCGGCGTGGACGCGTGAACCGGCCGCGAGGGCGGACGGGCGATTCGTCCGTGGTGTTGTAAGGCGGTGCGGACGGGCGAGTCGGCCGGCGCGTTGATGTAAACCGGACCGCGATACGCGTGTCCGTGAAGCTGCGCGGCACAGCCGAACGTGCCTCCGCGGTATAATACCACCCCTTTTTCTTTTAATAGCCGTCTTGCATAAAAATATTAACGGCCAGAGTAACTGTTGTCGGATGAATTAACATGTACTGATAAAATACATTGGAGGGATAACACCTGATTCGCCCGGACAACAGATGCGTCGACCGTGGTATTGTAAGCCGGTGTGACGGGGAGAGTCGGCATCGGTGTTGTAAACCGGAGCGGACAGACGAGTCGGTCGTGGATGTGGACAGTTGAGTCGGCGCAGGTACGGTCGAATGAACCGACTGCAGGCGCGGTCCCGATGACTTGATGTAGACCGGACCACAGGGACGGCGACTTCGGGCGCTTACATTGATAACGGCAGTATGGACAAATACCAGTGCAAAATGATGACACTGTACGCTCCATATCCGCGATATAAAGCCGTTTTTATAATAGATGGTTACCCTGCATATAAAAAATACCATAGAGCAGAGTAGTTGCCCTCGGACTAATTTTAAAGTGTACTAAGGAAATATATAGAAGAAATAGCACCTGATTTTGAGCGGTCTCAGTGTACGTTTTTGCTGCCTACTGTCATTTGATTTTTGATGTAACGGCTTGTCCCTTGTGACCACGTGAGAGCTTTCTTGGAGGTTTCGCTGGCAGTATACTCTCAACTGGGATCTGGAAGTTTGTGCAAACAAAACACTTTAACTTGAATAGACGGCTTGCGGTTTTGATGGATGTGAGTGCACTTCTGCCTTCGTCTTACTACTGTGCGTAGCACTTTGTTTCTTGGATTTAACTGATCTCCACATCGGGAAAAATAGCAGCAGCAGTAGCTTGTTGCCTTGGGACACGAAGTCTGGGAACCGCAGACGTGCTGCCATGGGAAACTTGGAACAACAGCTGCACCCTCATAATATATCTGCGGCTCAGTGAGTTATGATCTGATGGTCTGCGAGGCACACAGCCTGCCGTACTCCTGTCGATCTCCGTGATTTGATCGATTGTCTTTGGATCGCTCGATGGGAGCGGTGGTTTGACCTTTCGTTGACTGCCCTTCACATATGGAAGCAATTGCCATCATCATCGTCAAGATTTCTTTTTCCATCAGCTTACAACTTGACGGATCGCCAAAAGCTGTCACAACCAAAAAATTTGTCTCGGACTCGGCGGATCTTCATGGCGCTCGTAGCGGCCGCTTAGCCTGCAACCCTAAAATCTTCCGAATCTTAATTTCGTATGCGCTGTTCTGACTGCTGGTTGACAACATATATCCTTCTGAAACAGACTTTCTTTATCCGAAAAATCATGAACTTCTCGATCCTTGAGAAAAGATCCCTTCAAGAACTCATCACCACCGTGCGCGGGCCCCACGGTGGGCGCCAACTGTCGTGGAATTGTCACGGCAGATGTCCTAGGGTGAGGACTTAGTCGTGAGGCCAGCGCATCTATGTAGTAGCTTGAGAGGGGTTGAGCGGAATCGAGAGACGCAACACAAGACGAG
Source organism: Aegilops tauschii subsp. strangulata (assembly GCF_002575655.3). Lineage (NCBI taxonomy): Eukaryota > Viridiplantae > Streptophyta > Magnoliopsida > Poales > Poaceae > Aegilops > Aegilops tauschii. Next base: position 466,461,193 of record NC_053037.3, on the reverse strand, counting down.
GATTTAGACAGCTTCGGGTCCCGGGAAACATCATCCGGTAATAACCCTACATGATGTTTGAGGCTAGATCTCATTACGCTCATGAGGGAGTCGCCGTAAACCGGCTCTCCTCTAATTGTGTCTAGCCCTAGAGATTATTGATTGTTGCATGTCCCTCTTTGGGGAGCCCTGCCCCTCCTTATATATGTTGAAGGGGCGGGTTACATGTGGAGTCCTATTAGGATTAGGACTAGTCTATCTCTAATACAAACCGGATACAAGTCCAGGTCTTAACTCCTTGTAAGACAAATATTCCTCACGCCTTGCCTTGTGAACCGGCCCACCATAGTATGAATCGGCCTTCATGAACCACCCGTTGGGCCACCGGGTCTTGTCGCTCCTCTGACCCGCCTGCTGGATTACCAATGAATCGTAAACTGCCAGGTCCAAGCGGGTCGCCAGTGGATCGTCAATTCTCAGCAGGGTCTCAAGTAAACCGCCAAGTCCGGCCGGGTTATACTTCCGGCCAGTTTACGCCGCAGGGTATATCCCCGACACTCACCGTTAGCATACCGAGTGGCTATTTCCATCATTCGGGCTAGAGTCATATCTCTATCCGGCCGAATTTCAGGTTAAGCTCTTTGTACCGAATGCCTTCTTTAAAGGCACAAACAGCTTGGTGCTGACATACATTTTCCATCGTGCGATGCAAAGTGGTCCACCTCTGGATGTAATCCCTCAGAGTTTCATTCGGTTTCTGCACACAATGCTGCAACTCAGTCAGCCCTGCGGGCCATTTGCAAGTACCTTCTAATGTTCTGACAAACACTCTGGCCAACTCTTCCCAACTGAATATACTGCCAGGAGCCAATTGATTCAACCACGCTTTGGCCGAACCTTCCAACATCAAGGGGAGATGCTTCATGGCTACATCATCATTGCCGCCACCAATCTGCACAGCCACTCGGTAATCCTCTAGCCAAGTGTCAGGCTTTGACTCACCGGTGAACTTGCTCACTCCCGTCGCCAACCTGAAATTGGGAGGGATCTCAGCGGCCCGAATGGCTCTACTGAAACACTAAGGTCCAGAGACATGAACTCTGCTGCCAGTCGGACGGTCTCTGTCGAGTCCTTCCCTGTGTGCTCTGTTCCTGTCGACCAGACCTTGAACGAGGATCGAGCTCGCATCAAACCCTGGCTCTCTTGGCTCAACTGGGACCCTTCGCGCATCGCTGTACGGGCGCCTGTCATCATACTGTCGGGGCACATACGATCCGGCCCTTGGAGGGGGCGTAGGCACTCGACGGCGGTCATCACGGCCGAGTCGATGATCATGCTGCTCGTGATTCCGACCCACATAATGCTCTTGGCGATGCCCACGTCCCTCACGCCGTGGAGGCGATCTTGGGCTGTGAGCCGACTGAACTATGTCAGCCACCACAGATCTGCTATGGATCATGTTGCAAGACTAGGCAATGATTGTGTTTTGCTCTCCTGCTGCACGGAGCAGTGCCCGGATCTGCATCAAACCTCTTCCAGCCTCTGACTGGGACGGCTGGATCGACTCTACTATATGGGCAGCAGCTGTGAGATTCTGAATTGGAGTGCGGTATACCTGAGATTCAGGCGGGAACAATTGTCGCTGTCGACTGGATTCAGGGATCTGTCGTCGAGTGCGCTCGTCGATTGAATGCTGAAGGTTCTCTACCCGCGCGCACTCAGCCAAAGTGGCCAAGCACCCAGCCTCCAAGGCCCGGGCCTCGGCGGTCTCCCCGACGATGGGAGTGTGAAGGGCCTCCACATTGCGGCGGTGCAGCTCCTCTCTCTGCTGCGAAGTGAGGGCCTCAGGATGGTATTCCTCGTGAACACGCGACGGATCGCCGCCGCCACTGCGACGCATACCCGGCGGACTCCGTGGAGTGTCAACCATCAGGACCTCTGCCGTAGGGTCGCTGCTGTCGCACTCGGACAAGGTCTCAACGGAGCCAGTTGACAGATCGAACAGGCCATAGAGAGATTCGTCGGGCTCGATTGCCGTGACTTGAGGGGTGGCCGATTGACGGGCCACCGCATGCTTCACCCATCGCTGAAGCCGCGATCGACTGGATCGCTTGCGACGGCGGATAGCAGGGAGCGAAGATGCTGCGGGAACCGACCGATACTGGGTCGACGGCTGCCACAGAAGGACGCCGCGAACACATGCGCGAAAGTGCGTCACCCCGCGGACGGGGAGCGTCTCAACGTCGAGGGGGGCCCCCTGGAGCCTAGCGGAGTCATCGACGATGAAGACGAGCGCACCGAGACGGATCTCGCGGCCCTCAGCCAAACCGCCACCAGAAACCATGATGATGGGAATCAGAAAAATCGCAACCTCACCGGAAAGTCGCTAAGACACCTACCCCAAGGTGGGCGCCAACTGTCGTGGTTCTAAGTCTGACAGTACAATATGGGGATACGTAGGAGGAGGCAAGATCCTACCTACGCTGAGATTGTGCACGCAAGGTTTACGAGTTCTGGCCCTTCTCGGAGGAAGTAACAGCCCTACGTCTTGGTGCCCGGAGGCTCGGTCGATTGGATTATGCGTGAAGTTACACGGGGTGTGAACCCTTGTACCAGAGGAGGAGGGTGGCTTATACAGAGTGCGCCAGGACCCCAGCCAGCCCACGTTACAAGGGGTTCAATGTACATAAAGGTAGGACGTTACTGGTAACGCCAGCAATAAAGGCATATAAATGATCATTAAGTCTACGGAGTAAACGCCTGACCGTTGCCATTCTGAGTGTCTTTAGATCTTCTTCATTCTGAGTGATTTCTGTTGTGGTCGAGTGAGTACATCCTGGTCGAATGGAATTGGGTTATCCGAGTGGAATGCTTCTGGTCGAGTGGGTTGCACTCTGAGGTGATTACAGTCGGTAGATGCTGCTGTACTTTGAATGTCTTTGACTGTAGGGCAGTGTCCTTGGGAAGGGTGTTTAGGTCAGGCCCATTACCCTACCCTAGGTACATGTCATCGTCATTGATGTCTTCATGTCAAATTATAGACTATTGCTTTGAATCACTCAAGTCCAAATATCCATGCTACAGAAGAAAATAATATATGATGAATATGTTAGGTAGCATTCCACATCAAAAAATTTGTTTTTGTCATTTACCTAATCGAGGACGAGCAGGAATTAAGCTTGGGATGTTTGATACGTCTCCAATGTATCTATAATTTTTTATTGTTCCATGCTATTATATTATCAATCTTGGACGTTTTATATACACTTTCAAGAAATTATATATCATTTTTGGGACTAACCTATTAACTTAGTGCCCAATGTCAGTTGCCATTTTTTTGCTTGTTTTTGGTTCTCAGAATATTAGTACCAAACGAAGTGCAAATGCCATGAAACTTTTTGGAGATTTTTTCTGGACAAAAGAGACACTAGAAGCTTCGGGAGAAGACTAGATGATGAACCATGGGCCCACAAGGCACCAGGGCACGCCCTGGTGGATTGTGGGGCCCACATGGCTCTGTTTGACCCAACTCCGCCTCTATAAATTCTCAAAAATCATGAAACGAACAAAGGAGTCCATGAAATACTTTTTCCACCGCCGCAAGTTCCAGAACCACGAGATCCATATGGAGGCCTTTTCCGGCACTCTGTCGGAGGGGGATTCGATCATGGAGGGTGCCCTACATCATCCTTGCTGCCCTTCGACGGTGCGTGAGTAGTTTACCACGGACTTATCGGTCCATAGTTAGTAGCTAGATGGCTTGTTCTCTCTATTTGATCTTCAATACAATGTTCTCCTTGGTGTTTGCTACTTCTTGAGCTTGCGTTGGTTTCTCCCTTGAAGAGGAAAGGGTCATGCAACAAAGTAGAGATAAGTATTTCCCTCAGTTTCATAACCAAGGTATCAATCCAGTAGGAGGAACATACAAGTCACCAATGGTTGCACCTACGCAAACAAACAAATACTTGCACCCAACGTGATAAAGGGGTTGTCAATCCTTTCACGGTTACTTGCAAGGATGAGATCTGATAGAGATAGGTATAAAAGATAAATAAAAGTGCAAAATAAAGTAAATGTAAATAAATTGCAGCAAGGTATTTTTGGGTTTTTGGTTTTATAGATCTGAAAATAATATGATAGAAATAGACCCGGGGGTTGATACGTCCATTTTGCATCATGTTTTCCTACTGTTATTTATAATATTTTTATCCATAATAATGCTTTTTGGGGTAATTCTAATGCCTTTTCTCTCATAATTTGCAAGGTACACACCAAGAGGGAGAATTCCAACAGCTGGAAATCTGGATCTAGAAAAGCTACGTCAGGCCACCTATTCTGCACAACTCCAAACAAGCTGAAACTTCACGGAGATTTTTTATGGAATATTTAAGAATTATTGGAGCAAATAACTACCAGAGGGGGCCCACCAGGTGGGCACAACCCACCTGGACGTACCAGGGAGCCCAGGCGCGCCCTGGTGGGTTGTGCCCTCCCCGGCCTTCCTCCGGTGCCCATCTTCTGGTATATAAGTCATTTTGACCTAGAAAAAAATAAGGGGAGGACTTTCGGGACAAAGCGCCGCCGTCTCGAGGCGGAACTTGGGCAGGAGCACTTTTGCCCTCCGGCGGAGCGATTCCGCCGGGGGGACTTCCCTCCCGGAGGGGGAAATCATCGTCATCATCATCACCAACAACTCTCCCATCTTGGGGAGGGCAATCTCCATCAACATATTCAACAGCACCATCTCATCTCAAAGCCTAGTTCATCTCTTGTGTTCAATCTTGTTACCGGAACAATAGATTGGTACTTGTGGGTGACTAGTAGTGTTGATTACATCTTGTAGTTGATTACTATATGGTTTATTTGGTGGAAGATTATATGTTCAGATCCAATATGCTATTTAATACTCCTCTGATCATGAGCATGTTTATCTTTTGTGAGTAGTTACTTTTGTTTTTGAGGTCACGGGAGAAATCATGTTGCAAGTAAACATGTGAACTTGATATGTGTTCAATATTTTCATAGTATGTATGTTGTGATTCCCTTAGTGGTGTCATGTGAACGTCGACTACATGACACTTCACCATATTTGGGCCTAAGGGAATGCATTGTTGAAAGATCGGGGATGTCGCCTAGAGGGGGGTGAATAGGCGCTTTAAAATAATTACGGTTCAGGCTTGAACAAATGCGGAATAAACCTAGCGGTTAATTTGTCAAGCACAAAACCTAAAACAACTAGGCTCACCTATGTGCACCAACAACTTATGCTAAGAAAGGTAAACAACTATGTGATAGCAAGATATACGATAAAGAACAATATGGCTATCACAAAGTAAAGTGCATAAGTAAAGGGCTCGGGTAAGAGATAACTGAGGCACGCGGAGACGACGATGTATCCCGAAGTTCACACCCTTGCAGATGCTAATCTCCGTTTGGAGCATGTGGAGGCACAATGCTCCCCAAGAAGCCACTAGGGCCACCGTAATCTCCTCACACCCTCGCACAATGCAAGAAGCCATGATTCCACTAAGGGACCCTTGAGGGTGGTCACCGAACCCGTGCAAATGGCAACCCTTGGGGGCGGTCACCGAACCCGTACACTTTGACAACCCTTGGGGCGGTCACCGGTACCCGTCAAATTGCTTAGGGCGATCTCCACAACCTAATTAGAGACCCCGACGCTTGCCCGGAGCTTTACACCACAATGATTGAGCTCCGAACACCACCAACCGTCTAGGGTGCCCAAGCACCCAAGAGTAACAAGCTCAAGGGTACCAAGCACCCAAGAGTAATAAGCTTCTCAACTTGTAACTTCCACGTATCACCGTGGAGAACTCAAACCGATGCACCAAATGCAATGGCAAGGGCACACAGAGTGCCCAAGTCCTCTCTCAAATCCCACCGAAGCAACTAATGCTAGGGAGGAAAATGAGAGGAAGAACAAGAAGGAGAACACCAAGAACTCCAAGATCTAGATCCACGGGGTTCCCCTCACATAGAGGAGAAAGTGATTGGTGGAAATGTGGATCTAGATCTCCTATCTCTTTTCCCTCAAAAACTAGCAAGAATCCATGGAGGGATTGAGAGTTAGCAAGCTCGAAGAAGGTCAACAATGAGGGAATAACACGAGCATAAAGTATAAAGATCATTGGGGAAGAAGACCCCTTTTATAGGAGGGGGGAAATCCAACCGTTATCCTCACAGCCCACACCGAGCGGTACTACCGCTCCAAGGAGCGGTACTACCGCTAGGGTGGTTGTAGCCAAATGAAACACTACTGCAACGGGGCAACAAGGCGGTACTACTGCCGGAGCGGTACTACCGCCTGCCCTTGCTGTACTACCGCAGGGGTAGTGTTCAACGGCCACACAGGTGCAGCACACGGAGTATACACAGTGAGGCAGCGGTACTACCGCTGGGGATAGCGGTACTACCGTGCATCCACAGATGTAAAAAAATACTGCCGCGCCTGTTGGAAATATGCCCTAGAGGCAATAATAAATTGGTTATTATTATATTTCCTTGTTCATGATAATCATTTATTATCCATGCTAGAATTGTATTGATAGGAAACTCAAATACATGTGTGGATACATAGACAACACCATGTCCCTAGTAAGCCTCTAGTTGACTAGCTCGTTGATCAATAGATGGTTATGGTTTCCTGACCATGGACATTGGATGTCGTTGATAACGGGATCACATCATTAGGAGAATGATGTGATGGACAAGACCCAATCCTAAGCATAGCATAAAAGATCGTGTAGTTCGTTTGCTAGAGCTTTTCCAATGTCAAGTATCTTTTCCTTAGACCATGAGATCGTGTAACTCCCGGATACTGTAGGAGTGCTTTGGGTGTACCAAACGTCACAACGTAACTGGGTGACTATAAGGGTACACTACGGGTATCTCTGAAAGTGTCTGTTGGGTTGACATGGATCGAGACTGGGATTTGTCACTCCGTATGACGGAGAGGTATCTCTGGGCCCACTCGGTAATGCATCATCATAATGAGCTCAATGTGACTAAGGAGTTAGCCATGGGATCATGCATTACAGTACGAGTAAAGTGACTTGCCGGCAACGAGATTGAACAAGGTATTGGGATACCGACGATCGAATCTCGGGCAAGTAACGTACCGATTGACAAAGGGAATTGTATACGGGATTGATTGAATCCTCGACATCGTGGTTCATCCGATGAGATCATCATGGAACATGTGGGAGCCAACATGGGTATTCAGATCCCGCTGTTGGTTATTGACCGGAGAGGCGTCTCGGTCATGTCTGCATATCTCCCGAACCCGTAGGGTCTACACACTTAAGGTTCGGTGACGCTAGGGTTGTAGAGATATTAGTATGTGGAAACCCAAAAGTTGTTCGGAGTCCCGGATGAGATCCCGGACGTCACGAGGAGTTCCGGAATGGTCCGGATGTGAAGAATTATATATGGGAAGTCCAGTTTCGGCCACCGGGAAAGTTTCGGGGGTTATCGGTATTGTACCGGGACCACCGGGTGGGGCCACCTATCCCGGAGGGCCCCATGGGCTGAAGTGGGAAGGGAACCAGCCCTTAGTGGGCTGGGGCGCCCCCCCTTGGGCCTCGCCCTGCGCCTAGGGTTGGAAACCCTAGGGGTGGGGGCGCCCCACTTGGCTTGGGGGGGGGAAGCCACCCCCCCTTCCCCCTTGGCCGCCGCCCCCCCTTGGAGATCTGATCTCCCAGGGCCGGCGCCCCTCCCAGGGGTCCCTATATATAGTGGGGGGGAGGGAGGGCAGCAGCACCACTGCCCCTGGCGCCTCCCTCTCCCCCTGCAACACCTCTCCCTCCCGCTTGCGCTTGGCAAAGCCCTGCCGGGATCCCGCTACTTCCACCACCACGCCGTCGTGCTGCTGGATCTCCATCAACCTCTCCTTCCCCCTTGCTGGATCAAGAAGGAGGAGACGTCGCTGCTCCATACGTGTGTTGAACGCGGAGGTGCCGTCCGTTCGGCACTCGGTCATCGGTGATTTGGATCACGGCGAGTACGACTCCATCAACCCCGTTCATTGGAACGCTTCCGCTCGCGATCTACAAGGGTATGTAGATGCACTCCTTTCCCCTCGTTGCTAGTATACTCCATAGATGGATCTTGGTGATGCGTAGGAAATTTTAAAATTCTGCTACGATCCCCAACAGTGGCATCATGAGCCAGGCCTATGCGTAGTTACTATGCACGAGTAGAACACAAAGAAATTGTGGGCGTAGATGTTGCCAATTCTTCTTGCCGCTACTAGTCTTATCTTGTTTCGACGGTATTGTGGGATGAAGCGGCCCGGACCGACCTTACACGTACGCTTACGTGAGACAGGTTCCACCGACTGACATGCACTAGTTGCATAAGGTGGCTAGCGGGTGTCTGTCTCTCCCACTTTAGACGGAACGGATTCGATGAAAAGGGTCCTTATGAAGGGTAAATAGAAATTGGCATATCACGTTGTGGTTTTACGTAGGTAAGAAACGTTCTTGCTAGAAACCTATACAAGCCACGTAAAAACTTGCAACAACAATTATAGGACGTTGTTTTTGCAGCATGTGCCTTGTGATGTGATATGGCCAGAAGATGTGATGAATGATATATGTGATGTATGAGATTGATCATATTCTTGTAATAGGAATCACGACTTGCATGTCGATGAGTATGACAACCGGCAGGAGCCATAGGAGTTGTCTTTATTTTTTGTATGACTTGCGTGTCATTGAAGAACGCCATGTAAATTACTTTACTTTATTGCTAAACGCGTTAGCCATAGAAGTAGAAGTAATCGTTGGCGCGACAACTTCATGAAGACACAATGATGGAGATCATGATGATGGAGATCATGGTGTCATGCCGGTGACGAAGATGATCATGACGCCCCGAAGATGGACATCAAAGGAGCAGAATGATATTGGCCATATCATGTCACTATTTGATTGCATGTGGTGTTTATCATGTTTTGCATCTTATTTGCTTAGAACGACGGTAGTAAGTAAGATGATCCCTTATAATAATTTCAAGAAAGTGTTCCCCCTAACTGTGCACCGTTGCGAAGGTTCGTTGTTTCGAAGCACCACGTGATGATCGGGTGTGATAGATTCTAACGTTCGAATACAACGGGTGTTGACGAGCCTAGCATGTACAGACATGGCCTCGGAACACATGCAAAACACTTAGGTTGACTTGACGAGCCTAGCATCTACAGACATGGCCTCGGAACACAAGAGATCGAAAGGTCGAACATGAGTCGTATATTAGATGCGATCAACATGGAGATGTTCACCGATGATGACTAGTCCGTCTCACGTGATGATCGGACACGGCCTAGTTTGACTCGGATCATGTATCACTTAGATGACTAGAGGGATGTCTATCTGAGTGGGAGTTCATTAAATAATCAGATGACCTTAATTATCATGAACATAGTCAAAAGGTCTTTGCAAATTATGTCATAGCTTATGCTTAAGTTCTACTGTTTAAGATATGTTCCTAGAGAAAATTTAGTTGAAAGTTGATAGTAGCAATTATGCGGACTGGGTCCATAAACTGAGGATTGTCCTCATTGCTGCACAGAAGGCTTATGTCCTTAATGCACCGCTTGGTGTGCTGAACCTCAGCATCGTCTGTAGATGTTGCGAAACGTCTGGCATACACGTTTTGATGACTACGTGATAGTTCAGTGCGTAATGCTAACGGTTTAGAATTGTGGCACCAAAGACGTTTTGAAACGTCGCACAACATATGAGATGTTCCGAAGACTGAAATTGGGATTTCAGATTAGTGCCCACGTCAAGAGGTATGAGACCTCTGACAAGTTTCTTAAGCTTGCAAACTAAGGGAGAAAAGCTCAATCGTTGAGCATGTGCTCAGATTGTCTGAGTACTACAACCGCTTGAATCGAGTGGGAGTTAATCTCCCAGATGAGATAGTGATGGTTCTCCACAGTCACTGCCACCAAGCTATTAGAGCTTCGTGATGAACTATAACATATCAGGGATAGATATGATGATCCTTGAGCTATTCGCGATGTTTGACACCGCGAAAGTAGAAATCAAGAAGGAGCATCAATTGTTGATGGTTAGTAAAACCACTAGTTTCTAGAAGGGCAAGGGCAAGAAGGGATACTTCATGAAACGGCAAATCAGTTGCTGCTCTAGTGAAGAAACCCAAGGTTGAACCCAAACCCGAGACTAAGTGCTTCTGTAATGAGGGGAACAGTCACTGAAGCGGAACTACCCTAGATACTTGGTAGACGAGAAGGCAGGCAAGGTCGACAGAAGTATATTGGATATACATTAAATGAATGTGTACTTTACTAGTACTCCGAGCAGCACCAGGGTATTAGATACCGGTTCGGTTGCTAAGTGTTAGTAACTCAAAATAAAAGCTGCGGAATAAACGGAGACTAGCTAAAGGTGAGATGACGATATGTGTTGGAAGTGTTTCCAAGGTTGATGTGATCAAGCATCGCATGCTCCCTCTACCATCAAGATTGGTGTTAAACCTAAATAATTGTTATTTGGTGTTTGCGTTGAGCATAAACATGATTGGATTATGTTTATCGCAATACGGTTGTTCATTTAAGGAGAATAATGGTTACTCTGTTTATTTGAATAATACCTTCAATGGTCTTGCACCTAAAATGAATCTCGATCGCAGTGATACACATGTTCGTGCCAAAAGATATTAAATAGTAATGATAGTACCACATACTTGTGGCACTGCCATTTGAGTCATATTGGTATGGAACGCATGAAGAAGCTCCATGTAGATGGATCTTTGGACTCACTCGTTTTTGAAAAGATTGAGACATGCGAACCATGTCTATTGGTATATATGCATGAAGAAACTCCATGCAGATGGATCATTTGGACTCACTTGATTTTGAATCATTTGAGACATGCAAATCATACCACATGGGCAAGATGACTGAAAGGCCTCGTTTTCAGTAAGATGGAACAATAGAGCAACTTGTTGGAAGTAATACATCTTGATGTGTACAGTCCAATGAGTGCTGAGGCATGCAGTGGATATCGTTATGTTCTTACTTCACAGATGATTTGAGTAGATGCTGAGAATATTTACTTGATGAAACACAAGTCTGAATTATTGAAAGGTTCAAGTAATTTCAGAGTGAAGTTGAAGATCGTCGTGACAAGAGGATAAAATGTCTATGATATGATCATAGATATATCTGAGTTACGAGTTTGGCACACAATTAAGACATTGTGGAAAGTGTTTCACAATTAATACCGCCTGGAACACCACAGTGTGATGGTGTGTCCGAACATCATAACTGCACCCTATTGGATATGGTGCATACCATGATGTCTCTTATCGAATTACCACTATCGTTTATGGGTTAGGCATTAGAGACAACCGCATTCACTTTAAATAGGGCACCATGCAATTCCGTTGAGACGACACCGTTTAGAGAAACCTAAGTTGTCGTTTCTTAAAAGTTTGGGGCTGCGATGCTTATGTGAAAAAGTTTCAGGCTGATAAGCTCGAACCCAAAGCGGATAAATGCATCTTCATAGAATACCCAAAACAGTTGGGTATAGCTCCTATTTCAGATCTGGAAGCAAAAGTAATTGCTTCTAGAAACGGTTCCTTTCTCGAGGAAAAGTTTCTCTCGAAAGAATTGAGTGGGAGGATGGTGGAGACTTGATGAGGTTATTGAACCATAACTTCAACTAGTGTGTAGCAGGGCACAGGAAGTTGTTCCTGTGGCACCTACACCAATTGAAGTGGAAGCTTATGATAGTGATCATGAAACTTCGGATCAAGTCACTACCAAACCTCATAGGTCGACAAGGATATGTACTACTCCTGAGTGGTACGGTAATCCTGTCTTGGAAGTCATGTTGTTGGACAACGATGAACCTATGAGCTGTGGAGAAGCGATGGTGGGCCCGGATTCTGACGAATGGCTCGAGGCCATGAAATCCGAGATAGAATCCATGTATCAGAACAAAGCATGGACTTTGGTGAACTTGCCCGATGATCGGCAAGCCATTGAGATAAATGGATCTTTAAGAAGAAGACGGACGTGGACGGTAATGTTACCGTCTATGAAGCTCGACTTGTGGCAAAGAGTATTTTCACAAGTTCAAGGAGTTGACTATGATGAGATTTTCTCATCCGTAGCGATGCTTAAGTCCGTCGGAATCATGTTAGCATTAGCTGCATTTATGAAATCTGGCAGATGGATGTCAAAACAAGTTTCCTTACCAGTTTTCGTAAGGAAAGGTTGTATGTGATACAATCAGAAAGGTTTTGTCGATCCTAAGGATGCTAAAAGGTATGCTAGCTCGAGCGATCCTTCCATGGACTAGAGCAAGCATCTCGGAGTCAGAATATACGCTTTGATGGATTGATCAAAGTTTTTGGGTTTATACAAAGTTTGTTAGAAACTTGTATTTACAATAAAGTGAGTGGGAGCGCTACAACATTTCTGATAAGTATATGTGAATGACATATTGTTGATCCGAAATGATGTAAAATTTCTGGAAAGCATAAAGGGTTGTTTGAAAGGAGTTTTTCAAAGGAAGACCTGGATAAAGCTGCTTACATATTGGGCATCAAGATCTATAGAGATATATCAAGACGCCTGATGATACTTTCAAAGAACGCACACCTTGACATGATTTTGAAAGAGTTCAAAATAGATCAGCAAAGAAGGAGTTCTTGGCTGTGTTACAAGGTGTGATTATTGAGTAAGACTCAAGACCTGACCACACCAGAAGAGAGAGAAAGGACGAAGGTCGTCCCCTATGCTTAAGACGTGGGCTCTACAGTATGCTATGCTGTGTACCGCACATGAAGTGTGCCTTGCCATGAGTTGGTCAAGGGGTACAATAGTGATCCGGGAATGGATCACATGACAGCGGTTGAACTTATCCTTAGTATCTAGTGGACTAAGGAATTTTCTCGATTATGGAGGTGAAAAGGAGTTCGTCGTAAAGGGTTACGTCGATGCAAACTTTGACACTAATCCGGATGACTCTGAGTAGTAAACCGGATTCGTATAGTAGAGCAGTTATTTGAAATGGCTCCAAGTAGCGCGTGGTAGCATCCACAAGATGACATAGATATTTGTAAAGCACACACGGATCTGAAAGGTTCAGACCCGTTGACTAATAACCTCTCTCACAAGCATAACATGATCAAACCAGAACTCATTGAGTGTTAATCACATAATGATGTGAACTAGATTGTTGACTCTAGTAAACTCTTTAGATGTTGGTCACATGGTGACGTGACCTGTGAGTGTTAATCACATGGTGATGTGAACTAGATTATTGACTCTAGTGCAAGTGGGAGACTGTTGGAAATATGCCCTAGAGGCAATAATAAATTGGTTATTATTATATTTCCTAGTTCATGATAATCGTTTATTATCCATGCTAGAATTGTATTGATAGGAAACTCAGATACATGTGTGGATACATAGACAACACCATGTCCCTAGTAAGCCTCTAGTTGACTAGCTCGTTGATCAGTAGATGGTTACGGTTTCCTGACCATGGACATTGGATGTCGTTGATAACGGGATCACATCATTAGGAGAATGATGTGATGGACAAGACCCAATCCTAAGCATAGCACAAAAGATCGTGTAGTTCGTTTGCTAGAGCTTTTCCAATGTCAAGTATCTTTTCCTTAGACCATGAGATCGTGTAACTCCCGGATACCGTAGGAGTGCTTTGGGTGTACCAAACGTCACAATGTAACTGGGTGACTATAAGGGTACACTACGGGTATCTCTGAAAGTGTCTGTTGGGTTGACACGGATCGAGACTGGGATTTGTCACTCCGTATGACGGAGAGGTATCTCTGGGCCCACTCGGTAATGCATCATCATAATGAGCTCAATGTGACTAAGGATTTAGCCACGGGATCATGCATTATAGTACGAGTAAAGTGACTTGCCGGCAACGAGATTGAACAAGGTATTGGGATACCGACGATCGAATCTCGGGCAAGTAACGTACCGATTGACAAAGGGAATTGTATACGGGATTGATTGAATCCTCGACATCGTGGTTCATCCGATGAGATCATCGTGGAACATGTGGGAGCCAACATGGGTATCCAGATCCCGCTGTTGGTTATTGACCGGAGAGGCGTCTCGGTCATGTCTGCATGTCTCCCGAACCCGTAGGGTCTACACACTTAAGGTTCGGTGACGCTAGGGTTGTAGAGATATTAGTATGCGGAAACCCGAAAGTTGTTCGGAGTCCCGGATGAGATCCCAGACATCACGAGGAGTTCCGGAATGGTCCGGATGTGAAGAATTATATATGGGAAGTCCAGTTTCGGCCACCGGGAAAGTTTCGGGGGTTATCGGTATTGTACCGGGACCACGGGAAGGGTCCCGGGGGTCCATCGGGTGGGGCCACCTATCCCGGAGGGCCCCATGGGCTGAAGTGGGAAGGGAACCAGCCCTTAGTGGGCTGGGGCGCCCCCCCTTGGGCCTCCCCCTGCGCCTAGGGTTGGAAACCCTAGGGGTGGGGGGCGCCCCACTTGGCTTGGGGGGGAAGCCAGCCCCCTTCCCCCTTGGCCGCCGCCCCCCTTGGAGATCTGATCTCCCAGGGCCGGAGCCCCCCCCAGGGGTCCCTATATATAGTGGGGGGAGGGAGGGCAGCAGCACCACAGCCCCTGGCGCCTCCCTCTCCCCCTGCAACACCTCTCCCTCCCGCTTGCGCTTGGCGAAGCCCTGCCGGGATCCCGCTACTTCCACCACCATGCCGTCGTGCTGCTGGATCTCCATCAACCTCTCCTTCCCCCTTTCTGGATCAAGAAGGAGGAGACGTCGCTGCTCCGTACGTGTGTTGAACGCAGAGGTGCCGTCCGTTCGGCACTCGGTCATCGGTGATTTGGATCACGGCGAGTACGACTCCATCAACCCCGTTCATTGGAACGCTTCCGCTCGCGATCTACAAGGGTCTGCAGATGCACTCCTTTCCCCTTGTTGCTAGTATACTCCATAGATGGATCTTGGTGATGTGTAGGAAATTTTAAAATTCTGCTACGATCCCCAACAGCGCCTACATCCACCGTATCTAGCTTCGAGTAGAAAGTCGGCACGGTAGTACCCCTCGCAGGGAGCGGTACTACCGCTTAGGGGCGGAAGTAAAAAATTACTTCCGCTCCTACTTTCGTGGGTGACAGCGTTCTGGGCTAGAGGCAGCGGTACTACCGCTCACCAGGAGCGGTACTACCGCTGGACCCTGCGGTACTACCGCTCCCTTGAGCAGTACTACCGCACGCCACAGAAGCTTTAGCACTTGGCCGCCTTCATATCGCAGCTAAAGACAACAGAAGGAAACAATAAAACCATAACTGCCATAACTTCTGCAAATGAGCTCTGAATTGAGCAAACTCAAGCTTGTTGGACAGTAAGAAGAGGCAGGGGAGGTATGCCTAACAAATAGAGGAGTGAAACCTCCAACAGAGAAGAACCGGCATAACCTCCAACATCGAAAACATCATAGAAGATGCATGTGAACTCCGTTTTCGATGAACTCGAGCTTGTCATCAAGATGACCAAAAGCTCTAAGACTCATAAAGAAAGCAAACAAGAACTAAGAAATATGATGCAAGGATGCAATGGTTTGAGCTCTCTACGAATGATACGATCAAGCTACTCATCGAGAGCCCCCCTTGATAGTACGGCAATCGATCCTATAACTCGGTCTCCCAACTACCACCATGAGACCGGTAAAATAGAAAACCTATCAAGGGCAAACCTTTGCCTTGCACATGGTCCACTTGAGCTAGATGATGACGATCTTGACTCCCTCAAGTTGGACCACCTTTCTTGATTGCGTTGGCTCGATGAAGACTAGTTGATTGCTCACCCATACTCCACTATGGGTGAGCCACTCTTCCGCACATCTTCACAAGTCCATTGTCACCACAATGGACGGCAAGCTTCAAGCATTTGATCTCTTCTTGATGCTCCACTTGAACATGCACACCGCAACCTAACCTCACAAAGAACTCTCACATAGACAATGGGTTAGTACACAAAGCATAATGGACAATGCTTACCATACCATGGGATCACTTGATCCCTCTCGGTACATCTTCTATGCTTTGTGAGTTGATCAACTTGATTCACTTTTGACTTAGTCTTGATCAACCTTGAATCTTTCCAACTCTCTTTATTTGGATGATGTCTTGAAGGTAAACACGAATGATCACACAATCTTCCTATTCTTCAAGACATGCTTGCAATAAGCTCAGCACTCACATGACCAATCTTTGGATAATTCCTTAATAGCACCTTGGTCAACTTATAAACTCCTTGAAAGCAACACATGGACTTCAAGAAATGCCTATGGACAAATCCTTCAAATATAACTAAATGCAACCATTAGTCCGTAGAGAATGTCATCAATTACCAAAACCACACATGGGGGCACCGCATGTCCTTTCAATTGTGGAGTAGCAACTAGATGATGGGTTGCGAGAGTGACAGAAGCTTAAACCCCAGTTTATGCGCTATTCCGTAAGGGCCCGATTGGATCCAAAAGTTTAATGCTATGATTAGAATTTATTCTTAGTACTTTTCTCGTAGTTGCGGAAGCTTGCAGGAGGGTTAATCATAAGTAGGAGGTTTGTTCAAGTAAGAACAGCACCTAAGCGCCGATCCACCCACATATCAAATTATCAAAGTAGCGAGCACAAATCGAACCAACATGATGAAAGTGACTAGATGAAAATCCCGTGTACCCTCAAGAACGCTTTGCTTATCATAAGAGACCGTTTTGGCCTGTCCTTTGCCTCAAAAGGATTGGGATACCTTGCTGCACTTTTGTTACTTCTATCATTACTTGCTCGTTACAAATTATCTTGCTATCAAACTACTCCACTACTTACAATTTCAGCACTTGCAGACATTACCTTACTGAAAACTACTTGTCATTTCCTTCTGCTCCTCGTTGGGTTCGACACTCTTACTTATCGAAAAGAGCTACAATTGATCCCCTATACTTGTGGGTCATCAAGGCTATTTCCTGGCGCTGTTGCCGGGGAGTGAAGCGCCTTTGGTAAGTGGAAGCTGGTAAGGAAACATTTATATAGTGTGCTGAAATTTATTGTCACTTGTTACTATGGAAAACAATCCTTTGAGGGGTTTGTTCGGGGTATCTTCACACCACAATTAGCTACCCCTCAACCTACTGCACCTACTGAAAATATTGAATATGAAATTCCTTCGGGTATGATAGAACAACTGCTAGCTAATCCTTATGCAGGAGATGGAACCAAACATCCTGATATGCACTTGATATATGTAGAACAAATTTATAGATTGTTTAAGCTTGCAGGTTTACCCAGGGATGAAGTTATGAAAACGGTTTTCCCTTGATCTTTGAAGGGAAAATCATTGGTGTGGTATAGGCTATGCGATGATATTGGATCGTGGAATTGGAATCGTTT
Source organism: Aegilops tauschii subsp. strangulata (assembly GCF_002575655.3). Lineage (NCBI taxonomy): Eukaryota > Viridiplantae > Streptophyta > Magnoliopsida > Poales > Poaceae > Aegilops > Aegilops tauschii. The sequence goes on along the minus strand of NC_053037.3, from coordinate 466,443,748 downwards.
GAAATTGGAGTTTCATCAAAAAAAATTATCCTATGCATCTAGTTCATCGTGATCGGAATTATATATATAATTTTTGGCCTCATGAAGGAGAAAGTATCGCTCTAGCTTGGGTGAGGCTTAAGTCAATGTTATATTCATGCCCCAATCATGAGATCTCAAGAGAAATTATTATCCGGAATTTTTATGCTTGGCTTTCTCATAATGATCAAACCATGCTTGATACTTCTTGCTGGTTCTTTTATGAAGAAGACTATTGAATTCCGGTGGGATCTTTTGGAAAGAATTAAACACAACTCTGAAGATTGGGAACTCGACGAAGGTAAAGAGTCAGGTATTAAACTTAAGTATGATTGTATTAAATCTTTTATGGATACCGATGCTTTTCAAAAGTTTAGCACTAAATATGGACTTGACTCTGAGATAGTAGACTCCTTTTGTGAATCATTTGCTACTCATGTTTAACTCCCTAAAGAGAAGTGGTTTAAATATCACCACCTATTATAGAAGAAATTAAAGAACCGGTACCAGTTAAAGAAGAAACTATACTTTATAATGTTGATCCAGTTGTCCCTTCTGCTTATATTGAGAAACCACATTTTCCTCTTAGGATAAAGGAACATGCAATAGTTTCAACTGTGGTTAACAAAAGCTATATTAGAACACCTAAACCTGATGAACAAATCAAAGTATAACCTAGCATAGCTATGGTTAAAGATCTCTTAGAAGAAGATATAGATGGGCATGTTATTTACTTATGTGAAGAAGCTGCTAGAATTGCTAAACCTGATAAAAGGGACAAACATAGACCTGTTGTGGGTATGCCTGTCAAGATCACTGTTATCATGGCTTATGTGACATGGGTGTTAGTGTGAGTGCTATTCCTTACACCTTATATCAAGAAATTATGAAAGACATAGCACCTGCAGAGTTGGAAGAAATAGATGTTACTATTAAAATTGCTAATAGAGACACCATATCACCTTTTGGGATTGTTAGAGATGTTGAAGTCTTTTGTGGGAAAATAAAATACCCTACTGATTTTCTTCTTCTTGGTTCCCCACAAGATGACTTCTGTCCCATTATCTTTGGTAGACCTTTCTTGAACACAGTTAATGCTAAGATAGATTGTAAGAAACAAACTATCGGTGCTAGTTTTGGTGATGAGTCTCATGAATTTAATTTTTCCAAGTTTAGTAGAAATCTCCATGAAAAAGAATTGCCTAGTAAGGATGAATTAATTGGTCTTGCTTCTATTGATGTGCCACCTACTGATCCTTTAGAACAATATTTGCTAGACCATGAAAATGAGTTACATATGCATGAAAGAATGAAATAGATAAAAATTTATTTGAACAACGTCCTCTACTTAAACACAACTTGCCAATTGAAACTCTGGGAGGTCCTCCTCCACCTAAGGGTGATCCTGTGTTTGAATTAAAACAATTGTCAGACACTTTGAAATATGCTTATCTTGATGAAAAGAAAATATATCCTGTTATTATTAGTGCTAACCTTTCAGAACATGAAGAAGAAAGATTATTGAAAGTTCTAAGGAAGCACCGAGCTGCTATTGGATATACTCTTGATGATTTAAAGGGCATTAGTCCAACTCTATGTCAGCATAAAATTAATATGGAACCTGATGCTAAACCCGTTGTTGATCACCAACGTCGGTTAAATCCGAAGATGAAAGAGGTGGTAAGAACGGAAATATTAAAACTTCTGGAAGCAGGTATAATCTATCCTATAGCTTATAGTAGATGGGTAAGTCCTGTTCATTGTGTCCCTAAGAAAGGAGGTATAACGGTTGTTCCTAATGATAAGAATGAACTAATTCCACAAAGAATTGTTACAGGATATAGAATGGTAATTGATTATAGAAAATTAAATAAAGCAACTAGAAAAGATCATTGCCCTTTGCCTTTTATTGATCAAATGCTTGAAAGATTATCTAAGCACACACACTTTTGCTTCCTTGATGGATATTCTGGTTTTTCACAAATACCTGTTTCTCAACCTGATCAAGAAAAGACCACTTTTACTTGTCCTTTTGGAACCTATGCTTATAGACGTATGCCTTTTGGTTTATGTAATGCACCCGCTACCTTTCAAAGATGTATGACTGCTATATTCTCTGACTTTTGTGAAAAGATTATTGAGGTTTTCTTGGATGACTTCTCTATTTATGGGAAGTCTTTTGATGATTGTTTAAGTAATCTTGAGTGAGTTTTGCAGAGATGTGAACAAATGAATCTTGTCTTGAATTGGGAGAAGTGCCACTTTATGGTAAATGAAGGCATTGTCTTGGGTCATAAAATTTCTGAAAGAGGTATTGAAGTGGACAAAGCTAATGTTGATTCAATTGAGAAAATGCCATGTCCTAAATATATAAAAGGTATTCGTAGTTTCCTAGATCATGCTGGTTTCTATAGGAGATTTATCAAGGACTTTTCTAAAATTTCTAGGCCTCTCACCAATCCTTTGCAGAAGGATATTCCTTTTGTTTTTGATGATGATTGTTTAGATGCCTTTGAAACACTCAAGAAAGCTTTAATTTCTGCACCTATTGTTCAACCACCTGATTGGAACTTGCCTTTTGAAATTATGTGTGATGCTAGTGATTATGCGGTTGGTGCTATTCTAGGACAAAGAGTTGATAAAGAATTGAATGTCATTCATTATGCTAGTAAAACTCTAGACAATGCTCAAAGAAATTATGCTACTACCGAGAAGGAATTCTTAGCAGTGGTGTTTGCTTGTGATAAATTTAGACCTTATATTGTTGATTCCAAAGTAACTGTTCACACAGACCATGCTGCCATTAAATATCTTATGGAAAAGAAAGATGCTAAAGCTAGACTTATTCGTTGGGTTCTTTTGCTACAAGAATTTGATTTGCATATCATTGATAAAAAAGGAGCTAAGAACCCCGTAGCTAATAACTTGTCTAGGCTTGAAAATGTGCTTGATGACCCACTTCCTATTGATGAGCAGTTAGCTGCAATAAATGTTTCTCATAGTACTCCTTGGTATGCTGATTATGCTAACTACATTGTTGCTAAGTATTTACCACCTAGCTTTACTTACCAACAAAAGAAAAAATTCTTCTATGATTTAAGACATTACTTTTGGGATGACCCACATCTTTATAAGGAAGGAGTAGATGGTATTATTAGACGTTGTGTACCTGAGCATGAACAGGGACAAATCCCACGAAAATGTCACTCTGAAGCTTATGGAGGGCATCATGCTAGAGATAGAACTGCTCATAAGCTATTGCAGTCTGGATTTTATTGGCCTACTCTCTTCAAGGATGCTCGTAAGTTTGTCTCATCTTGTGATGAATGCCAAAGAATAGGTAATATCAGAAAGCGTCAAGAAATGCCTATGAATTATTCACTTGTTGTTGAACCATTTGATGTTTGGGGATTTGATTACATGGGACCTTTTCCTTCCTCTAATGGGCATACACATATTTTGGTTGCTGTTGATTATGTTACTAAGTGGGTAGAAGCTATTCCAACTAGTAGTGCTGATCACAACACCTCTATTAAAATGCTTAAGGAAGTTATTTTCCCAAGGTTTGGAGTCCCTAGATATTTAATGACTGATGGTGGTTCACATTTTATTCATGGTGCTTTTCGTAAAATGCTTGCCAAGTATGATGTTAACCATAGAATTGCATCACCCTTTCATCCTCAGTCTAGTGGTCAAGTTGAACTTAGCAATAGAGAAATAAAATTAATTTTGCAAAAGACTGTCAATAGGTCCAGGAAAAATTGGTCACAGAAATTAGATGATGCACTTTGGGCTTATAGAACATCATATAAAAATCCTATGGGTATGTTTCCTTATAAAATTGTTTATGGAAAATCTTGTCATCTGCCTCTTGAGTTAGAACATAAAGCATATTGGGCAGTTAAAGAACTCAACTATGATTTCTAACTTGCCGGTGAAAAGAGGTTATTTGATATAAGCTCATTGGACGAATGGAGAACCCAAGCTTATGAAAATGCAAAATTATTCAAAGAAAAAGTAAAAATATGGCATGACAAAAGAATCCAAAAGCGTGAGTTTAAAGTCGGAGAATATGTTCTTTTGTACAACTCTAGTTTTAGATTCTTTGCAGGAAAACTCCTCTCGAAATGGGAAGGCCCATATGTCATCGAGGAGGTTTACCGGTCTGGAGCCATCAAAATAAATAATTCCGAAGGTTCTAACCTGAAGGTTGTCAATGAACGACGAATAAAGCATTATATCTCAGGTACGCCCATTAATGTTGAAAGTAATATTATCCAAACTTTGACACCAGAAGAACACATAAAAGAGTCCTTCCGGACTACTCTAGAATCGTCAAAATAAGGAGGCACGTGATACGGTAAGTAAACGGACTCCGAAAAATCCGCAAAAATATTTTTTGTTAGTTTTGGAATATTTAAGAATTTTGGAAATAAAGAAACTTCCAGGAAGCGTCCCCTCGTGGGCACAATACACCAGGGTGTGCCAGGCTTGCCAGCCTGGCGCGCCCAGGTGGGTTGTGCCCACCTGGGACACCTTCCGTACTCCATTTTTCTCCCGTATGCTTGTCCTCCAATATAAAAAAATCTATATATACTTCCCGAACCTGTTAACCACCGTATCGCGAAGAAATCCTCTGTTCTCTTTTTCCTTGCTGTTTTCTGTGAGATCCCATCTACCATGGCCTCTTCAAGCTCCTCCAAGGATAAGTTCTTCAAGAACGTCATCAACCCATATCTACGGGAGTTGGGGTAGCACCCTCAAACCATCCAGATGGATGAGGGGGTGTTGTACATCCGCGATGAGCAAGGTCCCAAGAGCACGGGAACCGTGGAGGCCAGGCTTGAAGCCATGGAGCAGGAAGTCTTCCGGTGCAAGGGGATGGTGGAGCGGGGGCTCAATGCCAATCACCTCATGATCACGGACCTTTCCCGTGATCTCAAGGTGGATGGCAAGCCCATGAGGGACATCATCTCCACCCTCAACGAGCAAATCAACTTCCTCCAAAGCCAGATCTATGATCTCCAAAACCAAGTCTTTGAGTATGAGGTGAGGTTTAAAGGTATGAGTTTGGCTGCTAGTTGCAGGACCCGTGTGACTCACTCTTCCTCTTATGATGGTGGACCACTGCCATGGAAATCCGAGGACAAGATCTCTTCTTCATCACCACCACCATCTTCTTCACCACCAAAGGAGAACTAAGTATCAGGTATGGGCACTCCCCTTGGCTTCCGCCAAGCTTGGGGGAGGTGCCCCGGTATCGTATCATCCCACTATCCTTTTGCTTTTACTTATTTTAGTTCGATATTTTGCATTAGATGAATAAAAGTTAGTTCGATCCTTTCCTCCTTGAGAGTTTGCTTAGTGATATATCATTGTAATCTTGTGCAAGTTATATAATAAAGTTTAGTTTGAGTTTTTGCTTTCTTTACTTTCATGTTGCAAATAAAGAAAAGATATAAGAAATAAATAAAAAGAGAAAGGAAATAAATAAAGGAGAAAGGAAATAAATCAATAAGATCATATACTAATCCTATGGTAGGTGATGGCACCACATAAGGAAAAGTATAAGTAGGAAATTTTATTAGAGATTGACAAACATAGCATTAGTCAATGATGCAACTCATGAAAGAATTAATAAGGGAAGAGAAGATTCACATATAAATATACTATCCTAGAAATCTTTTGTGATTGTGAGCCCTCATCAAAATATTATATGCCAAAATTGTTGACGTTGGACAAGGAAGACAACTTAATGGTTTATATTTGTTTATATTCACATAGAAGTCATATTGTCATAGATCCTTCAACATGTGGTGCTTGCCCCTATCTTTGCTAGCCAAAAATTCCGCACTAAGTAGAGATACTACTTGTGCATCCAAAAACCTTTAAACCCAAATCTTATTTTCAAGTGTCCACCATACCTACCTAGGGATTGAGCAAGATCCCTCAAGTAAGTTGTCATCGGTGCAAAAAGGAAATAAAAATTGCTTCTAAAAGTGTGAGATAATTTAGTGTAAGAGAAAATTGAGCATTGTATGAACTTGGATGACAAAGAATAAAAGCGACAGACTGCATAATAAAGGTTGTCATCTTAAGGGGCAATACAACGTGGCGTTCTTTTGCACTAAGGGATTGAGCATACAAACAAATAAGCACATGGCAACCTCTGCTTCCCGCTGCGAAGGGCCTATCTTTTACTTTTTATGTATTTACTTTTATGCACAGAGTCAAAGTTTTCCTTCTATTCCTTTTTATTTTTGTCCTTTGGAAAGCATCATGTGGTGAGGAAAGATCTAGGCACATATGTCCAGTTGAATATAGATAGCATAAGTTATTATTGTTGATATCACCCTTGAGGTGAATATGTTGGGAGGCGAAATTATAAGCCCCTATCTTTCTATGTGTCCGGTTGAAACGTTTTGCTCATGGGTACGAGGTGAGTGTTAGCAATCATAGAAGACTATATGATGGTTGAGTATGTGGACTTGCCTAAAGATCCAACATGTGACCCTTTCTGAAAAGATGATGAATTGTAGTTGCAAAGTTGACTGAGAACATAGTTTGTTGGTTTCTAATAGAGTTTTTGCTTTATACTTCGACTGTGTGATGAACTATTAATTAATCATGAGAAGTATATGATAAAAGTTATGTGTAAAAGTCTTATGTTTAATTTTGTTGATGTTATAATAATCAACATGATGCTTCTATGTCTGTGTTTTGTTTTTATCGACACCTCTCTCTCAAAGCATGTGGACATGTTTTTCGATTTCGGTTTTCGCTTGAGGACAAGCGAGGTCTAAGCTTGGGGGAGTTGATACGTCCATTTTGCATCATGTTTTCTTACTGTTATTTATAATGTTTTTATCCACAATAATGCTTTTTGGGGTAATTCTAATGCCTTTTATCTCATAATTTGCAAGGTACACATCAAGAGGGAGAATTCCGGCAGCTGGAAATCTAGACCTGGAAAAGCTACGTCAGGTCACCTATTCTGCACAACTCCAAACAAGCTGAAACTTCACGGAGATTTTTTATGGAATATTTAAGAATTATTGGAGCAAATAACTACTAGAGGGGGCCCATCAGGTGGGCACAACCCACCTGGGCGCGCTAGGGAGCCCAGGCGCGCCCTAGTGGGTTGTGCCCTCCTCGGCCCACCTCCGGTACCCATCTTATGGTATATAAGTCATTTTGACTTAGAAAAATAAGGGGAGGACTTTTGGGATGGAGCGCTTCCGTCTCGAGGCGGAACTTGGGCAGAAGCACTTTTGCCCTCCGGTGGAGCGATTCCGCCGGGGGAACTTTCCTCCCGGAGGGGGAAATCATCATCATCATCATCATCACCAACAACTCTCCCATCTTGGGGAGGGCAATCTCCATCAACATCTTCAACAGCACCATCTCATCTCAAACCCTAGTTCATCTCTTGTGTTCAATCTTGTTACCGAAACAATAGATTGGTACTTGTGGGTGACTAGTAGTGCTGATTACATCTTGTAGTTGATTACTATATGGTTTATTTGGTGGAAGATTATATGTTCAGATCCAATATGCTATTTAATACTCCTCTGATCATGAGCATGTTTATCTTTTGTGATTAGTTACTTTTGTTCTTGAGGTCACGGGAGAAATCATGTTGCAAGTATCATGTGAACTTGATATGTATTCGATATTTTGATAGTATGTATGTTGTGATTCCCTTAGTGGTGTCATGTGAACGTCGACTACATGACACTTCATCATATTTGGGCCTAAGGGAATGCATTGTGGAGTAGCAATTAGATGATGGGTTGCAAGAGTGACAGAAGCTCAAAACCCAGTTTATGCGCTATTCCGTAATGGACCGATTGGATCCAAAAGTTTAATGCTATGGTTAGAATTTATTCTTAATACTTTTCTCGTAGTTGCGGATGCTTGCGGGAGGGTTAATCATAAGTAGGAGGTTTGTTCAAGTAATAACAGCACCTAAGCACCGATCCATCCACATATCAAATTATCAAAGTAGCGAACAAAAATCAAACCAACATGATGAAAGTGACTAGATGAAAATACCGTGTACCCTCAAGAACGCTTTTCTTATCAAAAGAGACTGTTTTGGCCTGTCCTTTGCCTCAAAAGGATTGGGCTACCTTACAGCACTTATGTTACTACTATCGTTACTTGCTCGTTACAAATTATCTTGCTATCAAACTACTCCACTACTTACAATTTCAGCAGGGGCCATAGTTTTCACTAGAGGCCTCTCTCTTGAAATAACGCATATGGTGGGTAAACAAATTATTGTTAAGCAATTCATAGAAAAGCAAATAATTATGACGATATCTAAGGCAATGATCATGAATATAGGCATCATGTCCGTGATAAGTAGACCGACTCCTGCCTGCATCTACTACTATTACTCCACACATCGACCGCTATCCAGCATGCATCTAGTGTATTAAGTTAACAAGAACGGAGTAACGCCTTAAGCAAGATGACATGATGTAGAGGGATAGATCCAATCAATATGAAATAAAAACCCACCTTTTTATCCTTAATGGCAATAATACAAATATGTGCCTCGCTACCCCTTCTATCACTAGGTGAGGACACTACAAGATTGAACCCAAAACAGAGCACCTCTCCCATTGCAAGAAAAATCAATCTAGTTGGCCAAACCAAATCAATAGATCGGAGAGAAATACAAAGCTATCTTAATCATGCATAAAAGAGTTCAAACAAAACACAAATAATATTCATAGATAATGTGATCATAAACCCACAATTCATCGGATCTCAACAAACGCACCGCAAAAGAAGATTACATCAAATAGATCTCCAAGAACATTGAGGAGAACATTGTATATGGGTCGTACCAGGCCGTTGAGGGAGCCATACCGTGGGCCGCAGGCAGGCAAGTCTGGGTACCGTGGTTCCCAGAATGCCGACAGTAGCCCCCGGGCCCAAGGCGCGCTCGGACTTGGCTTCGAGGCGAAGCCAGAGGGCAAGGGCGAAGCGCCGCGAGCCCCAATCGCCAGTGGGCCAGGCCGACGCGTGGCGCTTGATGGGACTGAAGGAAATATGCCCTAGAGGCAAGAATAAAGTTGTTATTTACATTTCCTTATATCATGATAAATGTTTATTATTCATGCTAGAATTGTATTAACCAGAAACTTAGTACATGTGTGAATACATAGACAAACAGAGTTTCACTAGTAGCCTCTACTTGACTAGCTCGTTGAATCAAAGATGGTTGAGTTTCCTAGCCATAGACATGAGTTGTCATTTGATTAACGGGATCACATCATTAGAGAATGATGTGATTGACTTGACCCATTCCGTTAGCTTAGCACTTGATCGTTTAGTATGTTGCTATTGCTTTCTTCATGACTTATACATGTTCCTATGACTATGAGATTATGCAACCCCCGAATACCGGAGGAACACTTTGTGTGCTACCAAATGTCACAACATAACTGGGTGATTATAAGGGTGCTCTACAGGTGTCTCCGAAGGTACTTGTTGGGTTGGCATAGATCGAGATTAGGATTTGTCACTCCGATTGTCGGAGAGGTATCTCTGGGCCCTCTCGGTAATGCACATCACTATAAGCCTTGCAAGCAATGCAGCTAATGAGTTAGTTGCGGGATGATGTATTACTGAACGAGTAGAGACTTGCCGGTAACGAGATTGAACTAGGTATTGAGATACCGACGATCGAATCTCGGGCAAGTAACATACCGATGACAAAGGGAACAACGTATGTTGTTATGCGGTTTGATCGATAAAGATCTTCGTAGAATATGTAGGTGCCAATATGAGCATCTAGGTTCCTCTATTGGTTATTGACCGAAGACGTGTCTCGGTCATGTCTACATAGTTCTCGAACCCGTAGGGTCCGCACGCTTAACGGTCGGTGACGATCGGTATTATGAGTTTATGTGTTTTGATGTACCGTAGGTAGTTCGGAGTCCGGGATATGATCACGGACATGACGAGGAGTCTCGAAATGGTCGAGACATAAAGATCGATATATTGGACGACTATGTTTGGACTTCGGAAAGGTTCCGAACAAGTTCGGACAAATACCGGAGTACCGGGGGGTTACCGGAACCCCCCGGGGAGTGTAATGGGCCTATTGGGCCTTAGAGGAGAAGAGGCGGGGCGGCTAGGGCAGGCCGTGCGCCCCCTCCCCCTATAGTTCGAATTGGACAAGGAGGGGGGCGGCGCCCCCTTTCCTTCCCCCTCTCTCCTCCTTCCCTCTCTCCTACTCCTACTCTTGGAAGGGTTGGAGTCCTACTCCCGGTGGGAGTAGGACTCCCCTTGGGGCGCGCCTAGGAGGGCCGGCCTCTCCCCCTCCTCCACTCCTTTATATACGGGGGAGGGGGGCACCCCATAGACACACAAGTTGATCATTGATATTTTAGCCGTGTGCGGTGCCCCCCTCCACCATAATCCACCTCGGTCATATCGTAGCGGTGCTTAGGCGAAGCCCTGCGTCGGTAGCATCATCATCACCGTCATGCTGACAGAACTCTCCCTCGAAGCTCTGCTGGATCGTGAGATCGTGGGACTTCACCGAGCTGAACGTGTGCTAAAATCGGAGGTGCCGTGTGTTCAGTACTTGGATTGCTCGGATCGTGAAGACGTACGACTACATCAACCGCATTGTCATAACGCTTCCGCTTACGGTCTACGAGGGTACGTGGACGACACTCTCCCCTCTCGTTGCTATGCATCACCATGATCTTGCGTGTGCGTAGGAATTTTTTTGAAATTACTACGTTCCCCAACAGGGACATGGGCGTCTCCACTTCCCCACGCCGCCTCGGCAACAGCCCGACTTGACAACTACCTGATGCATGCAGAGGGGCCATCATTGCTTGGAACGTGAGAGGCCGTCGGTTAGCCTTCCTTCGTCTATAAATGGGGGAGGGGGCGGAGCCCCCAGCCCATCTTCATCTTCTTGCCACTCGCTCCTTCTTCTCCTTCGCCGCGCCGCTACTCACCGGGGCACCCATGGCGCCAGTGAGGAGGTTCTCGGCCGCCGAGAAGGGAAAAGCCCTGCAGGTAGGACCGGAGTTGCTCCCGCTGAAGAAAAGGTGCAGCTGCCCTCGCGAGGCCACCACAGCGCCCACAGCAGCGCGGCCATGGCACAAACGCGCCCCACTGGGTTTCCCGTCAGCGTGGATGTTCGTGCGCATACCCTTGTGATAACCCACAAGTATAGGCGATCGCAACAGTTTTCAAGGGTAGAGTATTCAACCCAAATTTATAGATTCGACACAAGGGGAGCCAAAGAATAGTCATGTATATAATGTAGGCATGTATTTCGTAAATAGTCATACATGCTTATGGAAAGAACTTGCATGACATCTTTTGTCCTACCCTCCCGTGGCAGCGGGGTCCAATTGGAAACTAAGGGATATTAAGGCCTCCTTTTAATAGAGAACCGGAACAAAGCATTAACACATGGTGAATACATGAACTCCTCAAACTACGGTCATCATCGGGAGTGGTCCCGACTATTGTCACTCCGGGGTTGCCGGATCATAACATGTAGTAGGTGACTATAACTTGCAAGATCGGATCTAGAACATGGATATTATGGTGATAACATAAACTGTTCAGATCTGAAATCATGGCACCCGGGCCCAAAGTGACAAGCATTAAGCATGGCAAAGTCATAGCAACATCAATCTCAGAACATGGTGGATACTAGGGATCAGGCCCTAACAAAACTAACTAGATTACATGATGAATCTCATCCAACTCCTCACCGACCAGCGAGCCTACGAAGGAATTACTCACTCCTAGTGGGGAGCATCATGGAATTGGCGATGGAGAAGGGTTGGTGATGACGAAGATCGAAGATTCCCCTCTCCAGAGCCCAAACGGACTCCAGATCTGGCCTCCCGATGAAGAACAGGAGGTGACGGTGGCTCCGTCTCGTGGAACACGATAATTCTTTCTCCCTGATTTTTTTCTGGAAAAATAGGATTTTATAGCGTCGGTTTCAGGGTCTGCGGGCCACCAGGTGGGGACAACCCACCTGGGCACGCCTGGGGGGGCAGGCGTGCCCTGGTGGGTTGTGCCCACCCAGGTGCCCCTCTCCGGTGGTTCTTGGCTCCAGAAATTCTCTTTTATTGTATAAAAAATCCTCGCAAAGTTTCGTTCCATTCCAAAAAAAATTATTTCTGCACAAAAACAACACCATGGTAGTTCTGCTGTAAACAGCGTCAGACCGGGGTTAGTTTCATTCAAATCATGCAAATTAGAGTCCAAAACAAGAGGAAAAGTGTTAGGAAAAGTAGATACGTTGGAGACGTGTCAACTGCCCCAAGCTTAAACCTTTGCTTGTCCTCAAGCAATTCAGTTGATAAATTGAAAGTGAAAAAGAAAAACTTTTACGAACTCTTTTGCTCTTGTTTGCATAAATAAGCTTAAATAGCACCCAGGTTTTCAGCCAACATTAGAACTAACCATGCCAACAATAACTCTTAAAAAATATATTAACTCATATCAATAACATAATCAGGTAGCGAGCAATAATAAGGTATCGAACAGCAACACGTTGTCAAAACAACCATGATATAACATAACAATAGTGGTATCTCGCTAGCCCTTTCTGAGACCGCAAAACATAAGTGCAGAGCACCTCCAAAGTTCAAGCAGCGACTAACATTGTAATTCATGGTAGAAAAGATCCAGTCATGATGCACCCAACATTAGCTACACACAATGCATCAGCATGACAGCAGTGCTCTCAGGTTCTGGCGCTTATTTTAGAAGGTGATGACACAACATAAAAGTAAATAGATAGTCCCTTCGCAGAGGGAAGCAGTGATTTGCAGCGGTGCCAGAGCTCAAGTTTTTAAAACAGAGGTAAATGATATTTTGACAAATGCACCCTTCTTGTTTACTTCACGACCATCAGTTATCAATATATTCCATGCTAAGCACGCTAGTGGCGGTTCCCAAGCGATATAAGTAAAGGTTTACCCCCCCCCCCTTCCACCAACAATCACACTCCACGGCTTGTCCGAAACAACGGGTGTCGTCCATACCAATCAATAGTCCCGGGGGAGTTTTGTTTAATTATTGCAATTTTGAGTTCGGGACTGGGAATCCCTATTACCGCCCTTTTCTCGTGCGATGGAAGTGAATAAACACTCATCCTGAGAATAACCCGCTTAGCATGGAAGATACCGGCTACCTCCTGTCGTTCCATGAACAATCCAGGCACACAAAAATGATATTTATTTGAAGTTTTTAGAGATGGCACATGCAAATTTACTTAGGACGGCAGGGTAGTACCGTATATAGGTAGGTATGGTGAACTCATCTGGAATAACTTGGGTTCAAGGTTGTTGATGTACAAGCAGAATTCCCACTTAGTACAGGCAAAGGCTAGCAAATAGCTTAAGGAGCGGCCAGCTAGAGAGCAACAATGGTCATGAACATGCATTATGCATAAGTAACATTGGACACTAGCAAGAGTAGGATATGAACACCATGAACATAAATATCATAGAGGCTATGTTGGTTTTGATTCAACTACATGCATGAACATGTGCCAAGTCAAGCCACTCGAACATTCATAGGAGGATACCATATCATCATACTACATCGCAATCATTTTAAAATCATTATCCACCCTTAGCTACTTATGCATGGCATGAGAAACTATAATCTCTAATTGTCATTGCAAACATGTTTAATCATAATGGGCTGAATCATGGATACTAGGTTAAACATATTTACAAAAACAGAACAAGTCGAGTCCATACCCATTTCTCTCTGCCACGGCCAGTTCATCCAATATCGTCATTATTGCCTTTCACTTGCACGACCAAACGATGTGAAAATAATAATAGTGCAAGAGTGCCATGGACTAAGCTGGAATCTGCAAACATTTTATTCAACGGGAAAATACAAGGTAATGTGGGCTCTTTGTTAGATCAACCATTATGCATATGAGAGCCACTCAACATTTTCATCGTGGTCTTCTTGATGTCTACTATGCAACCTTCTTCTTGTAGACATTGTTGGGCCTCCAAGTGCAGAGGTTTGTAGGATAGTAGCAAATTTCCCTCAAGTGGATGACCTAAGGTTTATCAATCCATGGGAGGCGTAGGATGAAGATGGTCTCTCTCAAACAACCCTGCAACCAAATAACAAAGAGTCTCTTGTGTCCCTAACACACCCAATACAATGGTAAATTGTATAGGTGCACTAGTTCGGCGAAGAGATGGTGATACAAGTGCAATATGGATGGTAGATATAGGTTTTTGTAATCTGAAAATATAAAAACAGCAAGGTAGCAAGTGGTAAACGTGAGTGTAAACGGTATTGCAATGCTAGGAAACAAGGCCTAGGGTTCATACTTTCACTAGTGCAAGTTCTCTCAACAATAATAACATAATTGGATCATATAACTATCCCTCAACATGCAACAAAGAGTCACTCCAAAGTCACTAATAGCGGAGAACAAACAAAGAGATTATGGTAGGGTACGAAACCACCTCAAAGTTATCCTTTCTGATCGATCTATTCAAGAGTCCGTAGTAAAATAACACGAAGCTATTCTTTCCGTTCGATCTATCATAGATTTCGTACTAGAATAACACCTTAAGACACAAATCAACCAAAACCCTAATGTCACCTAGATACTCCATTGTCACCTCAAGTATCCGTGGGTATGATTATACGATATGCATCACACAATCTCAGATTCATCTATTCAACCAACACAAATAACTTCAAAGAGTGCCCCAAAGTTTCTACCGGAGAGTCAAGACGAAAACGTGTGCCAACCCCTATGCATAAGTTCACGAGCGGAACCCGCAAGTTGATCACCAAAACATACATCAAGTGGATCACGTGATATCCCATTGTCACCACAGATAAGCACATGCAAGACATGCATCAAGTGTTCTCAAATCCTTAAAGACTCAATCTGATAAGATAACTTCAAAGGGAAAACTCAATCCATTACAAGAGAGTAGAGGGGGAGAAACATCATAAGATCCAACTATAATAGCAAAGCTCGCGATACATCAAGATCGTGCCAAATCAAGAACACGAGAGAGAGAGAGAGATCAAATACATAGCTACTGGTACATACCCTCAGCCCCGAGGGTGAACTACTCCCTCCTCATCATGGAGAGCGCCGGGATGATGAAGATGGCCACCGGTGAGGGATCCCCCTCCGGCAGGGTGCCGGAACAGGGTCCCGATTGGTTTTTGGTGGCTACAGAGGCTTGCGGTGGCGGAACTCCCGATCTATTCTGTTCCCCGAAGTTTTTAGGGTATATGGATATATATAGGCAAAAGAAGTCGGTCAGGGGAGCCACGAGGGGCCCATGAGGGTGGGGGCGCGTCCAGGGGGCAGGCGCACCTCCCTGCCTCGTGGCCACCTCAAAGCTTCCCTGACTTCAACTCTAAGTCTCCTGGATCACGTTCGTTCCGAAAATCACGCTCCCGAAGGTTTCATTCCGTTTGGACTCTGTTTGATATTCCTTTTCTGCAAAACACTGGAACAAGGGAAAAAACAGAAACTGGCACTGGGCTCTGGGTTAATAGGTTAGTCCCAAAAATAATATAAAAGTGCATAGTAAAGCCCATTAAACATCCAAGATGGATAATATAATAGCATGAATACTTCATAAATTATAGATACGTTGGAGACGTATCAGCATCCCCAAGCTTAATTCCTGCCCGTCCTCGAGTAGGTAAATGATAAAAGAAATAATCTATGAAGTGTGAATGCTAGCAGGTGCACAAGTTTGATCAATGATAATTTCAATCACCTTTTCTAGCATCATAATATGTCATAACAGTAGCTCAACTCATAGAACTTTTCATGATCAAGTAACAAACTATTCACATGTTAAAGTATAGATCATAAACTTTCTTGAAACTAACAAACCGTGTTATTAGTCATCAAACAATTACAATTCATCTTATTTTCAGGAAGAGTCGATGTCAGAGCTTTGATTCAGCAAACTTCACATACTCAACTATCATTTAGTCTTCCATGATTGCTACCACTCAAAGCATATTTTTAGAACAAATAGTATTCATCGAACACAGAGAAAGAAGGGGCTTAATGTTTCGCCTCCCAACCTTTTACCTCAAGGGTAATGTCAACAGTAATAATTCATGCTCAAATATATTTGAATGGCCATATATGCTTAGATCTTTCCATCACATGATGCTTCCCAACTAAAGAGTAGGTTGGAATGAGAAGAAATACTACTGACTCTTGCATAAAAGTAAAAGATAGGCCCTTCGCAGAGGGAAGCAGGGATTTGCAGAGGTGCTAGAGCTTGAAGCTAAAACAGAGATGAAAATAATTTTGAGAGGTATGCTTTCATTGTCAACATAACGACCAAGAGTTCCCAATATCTTCCATACTAGATAATTATAGGCGGTTCCCACGCAGAAAGGTAAAGTTTGTACTCCCCCTCCACCAACATTCACACTCCACGGCTTGTCCGAAACAACGGGTGCCGTCCAACTATCAACAATCCTGGGGGAGTTTTGTTTAAATTATTTGCGAATTTGTTTTTGATCTTCTGATCATAGGACCGGGCATCCCAGTTACCAGCCATTTTCTCGTGAATGATGAGCGGAGTCCACTCATCGTGAGAATAACCCACCTAGCATGGAAGATACTGACAGCCCCTAGCCGCTACATGAGCGATTCAGGCATACAAAACAGATTATTATTTGAAGGTTTAGAGTTTGGCACATGCAAATTTACTTGGAACGGTAGGTAAATACCGCATATAGGTAGATACGGTGGACACTCATGGAATAAACTATGTTCAAGGAATTTGGATGCACAAGCAGTATTCCCGCTTAGTACAGATATTTTGGCTAGCAAAGGATTCTAAATAGCAAGCACCACATGTTAGAGGATCCATAACAATATAACTTCTATACAAATATACCCAAGCATAACTCATTATGTTGTCTTCCTTGTCCAAATTCAACTAATTTGCTCAAGTTTGAAAATAATTAATGGGGCTCACAATCATAAAAGATGTCCAAGATAGTATATTTATATGTGAAATATCTCTTCCCTCAATATTCTTTCATGAATTGTTCAAGTGACCAATACAATGTTTGCTAACCTTCAATAAATTTACCACCTCTACTTCTTATATGTGAAGTCATTACTCCCCATGGGATAAGCATATGAAACATATATAATTTCAGATTTATGATATTCAAATCATTCAACTATTTACTCATAGGATATAAGTGAAGCACACGAGTAAATGACAAACTACTCCAAAAAGATATAAGTGAAGATCAATGAGTAGTTAAATAATTATGTAGCTATGTGAAGACTCTCTAACATTTAAGAATTTCAGATCTTGGTATTTTATTCAAACAGCAAGCAAAACAAAATAAAATGACATTTCAAGGATATCACTCATCATGTGAAGAAGCAAAAACTTAGGCTCAACCTGATACTAACAGATAATTGTTGAAGAAGAAAGGTGGGATGCCTACCGGGGCATCCCCAAGCTTAGATGCTTGAGACTTCTTGAAATATTATCTTAGGGTGCCTTGGGCATCCCCAAGCTTGAGCTTTTGTGTCTCCTTAATTCCTCTCATATCACGGTTTCCTAAATCTCGAAAGCTTCATCCACACCAAACTCAACAAGAACTCGTGAGATAAGTTAGAATAAACCAATGCAGAAACATTATCATTTTATACTGTAGAAAATCACTAAAATTATTATTCAACATTGCCTACTAAATGCCTCTGCATATTTAATAGTCCTATCCTCAAATAGAATCATTAAACAAGCAAACATATGCAAACAATGCAAACATAACAGCAATCTGCCAAAACAGTACAGTCTGTAAAGAATGCAAGATTCATCATACTTCCCTAACTCCAAACATTATGAACTTCTACCACACTGTAGAAAATTTATCAGAGCTCAAAATGCAAAAAGTTTCAACATTTTATCATATTCTGACTTTTCTAGGGAATTTTTGCAACAGCGGTAAACTTTCTGTTTTGAAACAGCAACATGTATACTTGCAAAATAAGCATGGGAAAGGCTATCCTTGACATTTTTATTGAAAATAGAGATGCAAAACATTATTCAAAATAACAGCAAGAAAATACTAACAAAATAAAATGATGCTCCAAGCAAAACACATATCATGTGGTGAATAAAAATATAACCCCAAGTAAAGTTACCGATGAACGAAGACGAAAGAGGGGATGCCATCCGGGGCATCCCCAAGCTTAGGCTCTTGGTTGTACTTGAATATTACCTTGGGGTGCCTTGGCCATCTCCAATCTTAGGCTCTTGCCACTCCTTATTCCATAGTCCATCGAATCTTTACCCAAAACTTGAAAACTTCACAACACAAAACTCAACAGAAAACTCGTAAGCTCCGTTAGTATATGAAAATAAATCACCACTCAGGTACTGTTGTGAACTCATTCTAAATTCATATTGGTGTAATATATACTGTATTCCAACTTCTCTATGGTTCATACCCTCCGATACTACTCATAGATTCATCAAAATAAGCAAACAACACATAGAAAACAGAATCTGTCAAAAACAGAACAGTCTGTAGTAATCTGCATCAAACGCAAACTTCTGGAACACAGAAAAATCTACCAAAATAGGACGACCTAGATGATTTGATTATTGATCTACTGCAATTGGAATCAGTATTTTATCACTTTCTGGTGATTTTTAACAATTGTTTTTGTGAGCATAAAGTTTCTGTCTTTTTCAGCAAGATCAAATAATTATCATCCAAGAAGATCCTATAGGTCTTACTTGGCACAAACACTATTTAAAACATAAAACCACATCTAACCAGAGGATAGATGATTTATTTATTACTAAACAGGAACAAAAATACAATTGGGTTGCCTCCCAACAAGCGCTAACGTTTAACGCCCCTAGCTAGGCATGATGATTTCAATGATGCTCACCTAAAAGATAAGAATTGAAACATAAAGAGAGCATCATGAAGAATATGACTAGAACATTTAAGTCTAACCCACTTCCTATGCATAAGGATTTTGTGAGCAAACAACTTATGGGAACAATAATCAACTAGCATAGGAAGACAAAACAAGCAGATCTTCAAGATTTTCAACACATAGAGAGGAAACTTGATATTATTGCAATTCCTACAAGCATATGTTCCTCCCTCATAATAATTTTCAGTAGCATCATGAATGAATTCAACAATATAACCATCACATAAAGCATTATTTTCATGATCTACGAGCATAGAATTTTTATTACTCTCCACATAAGCAAATTTATTCTCATCAATAGTAGTGGGAGCAAACTCAACAAAATAATTATCATGTGAGGCATAATCCAATTGAAAACTAAAATCATGATGACAACTTTCATGGTTATCTTTATTCTCTATAGAATACGTTTCATCACAATAATCATCATAAATAGGAGGCATGCTTTCATCATAATAAATTTGCTCATCAAAACTTGGGGGACTAAACATATCATCTTCATCAAACATAGCATCCCCAAGCTTATGGCTTGGCATATCATTAGCATCACGGATATTCAAAGAATTCATACTAACAACATCGCAATCATGCTCATCATACAAAGATTTAGTGCCAAACATTTTATAGATTTCTTATTCTAGCACTCGAGCACAATTTTCCTTTCCATCATTTTCACGAAAGATATTAAAAAGATGAAGCATATGAGGTAACCTTAATTCCATTTTTTGTAGTTTTCTTTTATAAACTAAACTAGTGATGAAACAAGAAACAAAAAGATTCGATTGCAAGATCTAAAGATATACCTTCAAGCACTCACCTCCCCGGCAACGGCGCTAGAAAAGAGCTTTATGTCTACTACGCAACCTTCTTCTTGTAGACGTTGTTGGGCCTCCAAGTGCAGAGGTTTGTAGGACAGTAGCAAATTTCCCTCAAGTGGATGACCTAAGGTTTATCAATCCGTGGGAGGTGTAGGATGAAGATGGTATCTCTCAAACAACCCTGCAACCAAATAACAAAGAGTCTCTTGTGTCCCCAACACACCCAATACAATGGTAAATTGTATAGGTGCACTAGTTCGGCGAAGAGATGGTGATACAAGTGCAATATGGATGGTAGATATAGGTTTTTGTAATCTGAAAATATAAAAACAGCAAGGTAGCAAGTGGTAAAAGTGAGCGTAAACGGGCAATGATAGGAAACAAGGCCTAGGGTTTATACTTTCACTAGTGCAAGTTCTCTCAACAATAATAACATAATTGGATCATATAACTATCCCTCAAGATGCAACAAAGAGTCACTCCAAAGTCACTAATAGCGGAGAACAAACAAAGAGATTATGGTAGGGTACGAAACCACCTCAAAGTTATCCTTTCTAATCGATCTATTCAAGAGTCTGTAGTAAAATAACACGAGGCTACTCTTTCTGTTCGATCTATCATAGATTTCGTACTAGAATAACACCTTAAGACACAAATCAACCAAAACCCTAATGTCAACTAGATACTCCATTGTCACCTCAACTATCCGTGGGTATGATTATACGATATGCATCACACAATCTCAGATTCATCTATTCAACCAACACAAAGAACTTCAAAGAGTGCCCCAAAGTATCACGTGATATCCCATTGTCACCACAGATAAGCACATGCAAGACATACATCAAGTGTTCTCAAATCCTTAAAGACTCAATCCGATAAGATAACTTCAAAGGGAAAACTCAATCCATTACAAGAGAGTAGAGGGGGAGAAACATCATAAGATCCAACTATAATAGCAAAGCTCGCGATACATCAAGATCGTGCCAAATCAAGAACACGAGAGAGAGAGAGAGAGAGATCAAACACATAGCTACTGGTACATACCCTCAGCCCCGAGGGTGAACTACTCCCTCCTCGTCATGGAGAGCGTCGGGATGATGAAGATGGCCACCGGTGAGGGATCCCCCCTCCGGCAGGGTGCCGGAACAGGGTCCCGATTGGTTTTTGGTGGCTACAGAGGCTTGCGGCGGCGGAACTCCCGATCTATTCTGTTCCCCGATGTTTTTAGGGTATATGGATATATATAGGCGAAAGAAGTCGGTCAGGGGAGCCACGAGGGTGGGGGGCACACCCAGGGGGGCAGGCGCACCTCCCTGCCTCGTGGCCACCTCGAAGCTTCCCTGACTTCAACTCCAAGTCTCCTGGATCACGTTCGTTCCAAAAATCACGCTCCCGAAGGTTTCATTCCGTTTGGACTCCGTTTGATATTCCTTTTCTGTGAAACACTGAAACAAGGGAAAAAACAGAAACTGGCACTGGGCTCTGGGTTAATAGGTTAGTCCCAAAAATAATATAAAAGTGCATAGTAAAGCCCATTAAACATCCAAGATTGATAATATAATAGCATGAATACTTCATAAATTATAGATACGTTGGAGACGTATCGCTTCGCCTTAGTACGACTCGAATAAAAAGAAAAGAAATTCAGAGAAACACACTAAAATATTTTTGGAGTTTTTGGTGTTCTAGAACAGGCAAATAAAAGGGAAAAGCAAAAACAAGAAAAACTATTTACACGGGAAAGCTCCCAACAAGCAAAAGAAGAATAAGGAAATCTTTTTGGGTTTTCTTTTTAGTGCTACAGCTAACTACTCTAGAAAGAAAAATAAAAAAGAAGCAGGAAATATTTGTATATTTTCTCAAGTTTTTCAAACTCACAAGAAGAAAGCGAGAAAATAAATTTAACATGGATAGTACAATGAAAAATTGTGGACACCGACAACTGGAATGAAATGTGTGAACATGAATGTAGTGTCGGTGGGAATACGTACACCCCCAAGCTTAGGCTTTTGGCCTAACTTGGCAATTAGTCAGTAGTCGAAGAAGCCATGGGGTCCATTGTCGAACTGCTGAGGAGCGGGCACCCATGGATCCCACTGCTGAGGCTCCTCCTCTGCTGCAGCCTGGTTGTTCCGTTAGGCAATGATATCTGCAGGCATAATCCTGTATCTGCCCCTGGCAACAGGATCAAACAAAGTAGGTGCATGCAATGGAATAATATCACGAGTTCTCACACTAAAAACCAGGTTATACAGAATAGGGATGTGAGGGTAATCAGTAGCAATAAACTGGTGGTGTTCCATGGCCGCGCGATCTAGGTAAACCTTGGGCAAAGGATAATCATGCAAGCGTATCTCAACGTTAAAGCGAGCAGCCAAACGAGTGGCGTATATACCTCCACGTATTTTACCCTCGGATTTATTAATGTGAAGGCGACGTGCCACAATAGCTCCCAAGCTATAAGTGTTACGCCCTCAAGTGCACGACGTAAAATAGCAAGGTCTGGGGCACTGAGTGCACCCACCTTCTCTCTAGCAAGCAAGCATTTTGCAATGAAAAGAGTGAAATAATGAACAACAGGAAAATGCAAGCCAGCGGCGGTGATACTCGACACCCCTCTCTCATCACCCACTATTAGAGTGCGATAGAAACCCTCAAACTCCATAGGCCTAGGCTCTACCAAACCACCATCAGAAGGAAGGAAGCATATTTCACAGAACTCAGTAAGAGGTATCTGATGGGGCTCAGCGTATAAATTAAAGTGCACCTCAGGATGATTATTCCTAGGAAGGAAATAAAAACTTTGAACAAAGGTGTTTGTGAGGAGATGATATTGTTCACATTCAGCTGCGATGAAGTCAGTGAGGCCGGCATTAGCAGCATATTGTGCAAACTCCTGAAGGATTCCAGCCCCTTCCATGAACGGGGTATGCGGCCATTCGCACGGCCGTACTTCCGCCAACCTCCGGGTATGGAGATCACTGTCAGACGACTCCCTAATCACTCCCTTGGAGTTCTTCTTGGAAGCAAACTTCCTAAAGATATTCATCCCTTTCCAAGCAACAATCCCCCGAAACAGTTTCGGAAATGGAGCTTCGAGCAAAGAGATCGAAATCCGTGGGTTTGAGAGCAAGAACACGAGAGAGAGAGAGAGAGAGAGAGAGCAATGGTGATTTTTTTGGAGGTAGGTGATGAAGTGGTATGAAGGGATAAGAGAGGGGGCCCACGTGGGGACCACTACCCACCTGGTGCACCTCCCTCTATTATTATTTGCACCAGAAATTCTTAAATATTCAGAAAAAATCGTATTAAATTTTTAGGGCATTATGAGAACTTTTATTTTTGGGTCATTTTTTATTGCACGGGAAATTCAGAAAACAGACAAAACATGGCATTTTATTTTATTTAACTAATAAAAACAAAAAAACAAAAAGTAGGGACAGAAGGTAGTGCTTACTAAATTCATCAACTTCATACCTCTCAAAAATGATTCATTAATAAGGTTGATCAAGTCTTATTAACAACCAGTTTCGATTAGCATGAAACTAAAGAACTTTTGTAAATCACTAAGTTACCTCAACGGGGATATGAATATCCCCAACAATAAGCATTTCATATTTCTTTTTAACAGTAGGTAGAGGTAGTTGAAAACTTTTTAATACCATTCACTCGGAATTGTTTCTTCGGAAAGTGCACCGTATGCTCATTACTGTTGATATGAAAGTGACCTTGCTTTTATTGCAATCAATAACAGCCCCTGCAGTATTCAAGATGGGTCTACCAAGGATAATCGACATGTTGTCATCCTCGGGCATCTCAAGTATAACTAAGTCAGTCAAAATAGTAACATTAGCAATGGGCACATCCTCACAAATACCAATAGGTATGGCAGTTGATTTGTTAGCCATTTGCAAAGATATTTCAGTAGGTGTGAGTTTATTCAAATCAAGTCTTTTTTATAAAGAGAAAGGCATAACACTAACACCAGCTCCCAAATCACATAAAGCAGTTTTCACATAATTTCTTTTGATGGAGCAAGGTATAGTTGGTATTCCCGGATCTCCAAGTTTTTTAGGTACTCCATCTTTAAAAGTATAATTAGCAAGCATGGTGGAGATTTCAGTTTCCAGTATTTTTCTCTTATTGGTGATGATGTCTTTCATATACTTTGCATTAGGAGGCATTTTAAGGATATCAGTCAAGCGAGTACGCAAAAAGACTGGCCTCAGCATTTCAGCAAAACGTTCAAATTTTTCATCATCTTTCTTTTTAGTTGACTTAGGTGGAAAAGGCATAGGTTTTTGAACCCACGATTCTCTTTATTTACCGTGTTTTCTAGCAATAAAGTCTCTTTTATCATAATGTGTATTCTTGGGTTGTGGGTTATCAAGATCAACTGCAGGTTCTATCTCAACATCATTGTCTGGTTCTTTATTATTTGTCTGAGTATCTTCATGAACCTCATCATTATCTTTTTCATTATCAGAAGGTGAGTGTTCATTACCAGACTGAGTTTCAACATTAGAGATAGAAACTTCATTATCATCATCAGGAGGTTTTTCTACTTCAGGTTCACTAGAGGCATGCAAAGTCCTATCATTTTTCTTCTTCTTTTTCTTTTTAGAAGGACTACGTGCATCAGTGTTATCTCTTTGAGAGTCATGTTCAATTCTTTTTGGGTGTCCCTCGGGATAAAGTGGTTCCTGAGTCATTTTACCTCCTCTAGTTGCTACTCTAATAGCAAAGTCACTTATGTTATTATTCATTTCATCAAGAAACTCTCTTTGAGATTTAGCAACTTGTTCTAACTGAGTTTGAACCATAGAAGCATGCTTTCCCACACCTCTAACGTCATTTGATATTCTAAATAACAAGTCACTCAAGCGAGAAATCATATCAGAATTGTATTTCAATTGTTTCATAACATTTGCATTGAAGTGATCTTGTTTTCTAATGTAATTTTCAAACTCATAAAGGCATTGGCTAGGGTGCATATTGTGAGGATTGTCATTATCATTGAATTTCATTAGAGAATTTACCTCTACCACCTTAGGTGGTGGTGGTGTATCAAGCCCATGTATTTTTTTCAATAGGAGGTAAATTTTTGACATCCTCGGCTTTAATACCTTTATCCTTCATAGATTTCTTTGCCTCTTGCATATCTTCAGGACTGAGATATAATATACCCCTCTTCTTCGGAGTGGGTTTAGGTGGTGATTCAGGGAGAGTCCAATCATCATAATTTTTCAATATGTTATTCAATAATTCTTCAGCTTGCCCAATAGTTCATTCCCTGAAAACACAACCAGCACAACTATCTAGGAAATCCCTAGAAGCATCGGTTAGTCCATTATAGAAGATATCAAGTATTTCATTTTTCTTAAGAGGATGATCAGGCAAAGCATTAAGCAATTGGCAAAGCCTCCCCCAAGCTTGTGGGAGACTCTCTTCTTTAATTTGCACAAAGTTAAATATTTCCTGTAAGGCGGCTTGTTTCTTATGAGCAGGAAAATATTTTTCAGAGAAGTAATAAATCATATCCCGGGGACTACGCACACAACCAGGAGCAAGAGTATTGTACCAAGCTTTAGCATCACCCTTTAATGAGAACGAAAATAATTTGAGAATATAGTAATAGCGATTTTTCTCATCATGAGTAAAAAGGGTGGCTATGTAATTCAACTTAGTAAGATGTGCTACAACAGTTTCAGTTTCATAACCATGGAAAGGATCAGATTCAACCAAAGTAATTAACTTTGGGTCGACAGAGAATTCATAATCCTTATCATCAACAAAGATAGGTGAAGTAGCAAACTTAGGATCATATTTCATTCTAGCATTCAGAGATTTTTCTTTCTACTTGCATAATAATTTCTCTAGATCATCTCTAAACTTACAAGCAATAATGTCTCTAGTTGTCTCCTCATTCATAACATAGCCTTCCGATACCTTAGGCAATTCATATCTAGGAGGGCTAGTTCTAGTAGGTTCTCAAGATTTTCAGTTTCAAGCTCATCATCAGTTTCAACAATATCATGTTATCTTACTCTAGCAATTTGTTCATCAAGAAAGTCACCTAGTGGCACATCATCATCATTAAGCAAGGTACTAGCATCATCATAAGTATCAATCATAGCAGAAGTAGCATCATCAATAACTTGCGACATATCAGGATTAATAGCATGTGGTGTTGTTGCAAGTTTACTTATAACAGAAGGTGAATCTAAAGCAGAGCTAGATGTCAGTTCCTTACCTCCCCTCTTCTTAGAGGGATAAATCTTAGTCTTAGCATCCTTCAGATTCTACATAGTGATAAATTGATAATAATCCCAAGTGACTCAACAAATATTGCTATGCTCGCCGGCAGCGACGCCAGAAAAAGGTCTTGATAACTCACAAGTATAGGGGATTGCAACAGTTTTTGAGGGTAGAGTATTCAACCCAAATTTATAGATTCGACACAAGGGGAGCTAAAGAATATTTGTAAGTATTAGCAGCTGAGTTGTCAATTCAACCACACCTGGAGATTAATTTTCTGCAGCAACGTGATCAGTAGCAAAGTGGTATGATAGTTTTGATAATAGTAGCAACAGCAATGGTAACGATAACAATGATATCAGTAGTTTTTTAGCAATTGCAACAGTAACGATAGCAGTAGTAACTTAGCAAGAACAATACAAGATAAATTCGTAGGCATTGGATCGGTAATTTGTTGGATGATATTCATCATGTGACAGTCATAACCTAGGGCGATACGGCACTAGCTCCAGTTCATAAGTATAATGTAGGCATGTATTCCGTAAATAGTCATACCTGCTTATGGAAAGAACTTGCATGACATCTTTTGTCCTACCCTCCCGTGGGAGTGGGGTCCAATTGAAAATTAAGGGATTAAGGCCTCCTTTTAATAGAGAACCAGAACAAAGCATTAACACACGATGAATACATGAACTCCTCAAACTATGGTCATTACCGGGAGTGGTCCCGACTATTGTCACACCGGGGTTGCCGGATCATAACACGTAGTAGGTGACTATAACTTGCAAGATCGGATCTAGAACATGGATATAATGGTGATAACATAAACTGTTCAGATCTGAAATCATGGCACCCGTGCCCAAAGTGACAAGCATTAAGCATGGCAAAGTCATAGCAACATCAATCTCAGAACATAGTGGATACTAGGGATCAGGCCCTAACAAAACTAACTAGATTACATGATGAATCTCATCCAACTCCTCACCGACCAACGAGCCTACGAAGGAATTACTCACTCCCGGTGGGGAGCATCATGGAATTGGTGATGGAGAAGGGTTGGTGATGACAAAGATCGAAGATCCCCCTCTCCGGAGCCCAAACAGACTCCAGATCTGGCCTCCCGATGAAGAACAGGAGGTGACGGTGGCTCCGTCTCGTGGAACGAGATAATTCTTTCTCCCTGATTTTTTCTAGAAAAATAGGATTTAGCGTCGGTTTCAGGGTCTGCGGGGCCATCAGGTGGGGACAACCCACCTGGGCCCGCCTGGGGGGCAGGCGTGCCCTGGTGGGTTGTGCCCACCCAGGTGCCCCTCTCCGGTGGTTCTTGTCTCCAGAAAATTTTTTTGTTGTATAAAAAATTCTCGCAAAGCTTCATTCCATTCCAAGAACTTTTATTTCTGCACAAAAACAACACCATGGTAGTTCTGCTAAAAATAGCGTCAGTCCGGGGTTAGTTTCATTCAAATCATGCAAATTAGAGTCCAAAACAAGAGGAAAAGCATTAGGAAAAGTAGATACGTTGGAGACGTGTCACCCTGCCCGCGAGGGTAGCCGCGGAACTCGCAGGGGACGGAGTCGTGAGGTAGAACAAGCAATGGCCGCATGACCACCTTGCCCGCAAGCCCATGCGGGCGGCATGGCCCGTGAGTTCGTGGTGTGGACGACAATGTCGCCACGCACGTGGATCCGGCTCCCGCGCTCCCTGGTGAGGGAGATACCGCCGAGGGAACCCGTCGAGCTGTGGCTGCAGCACGATGGCTGATGCGGCCAGGCTTCAGAGGCGGAGGTCAAGGCCGTCTACCCCGGCGGCATCTTCATGACCCGGGGATGGGGAGCGAACGCCTGCGCCTGCAACTCGAAGGGGAGGCACGCCATCCACTTTGAGTACGACGGGGTGTCGACACTCTTCTTCAAAGTCTTCGGGGAGGACGGCCGACGACTGGAGTGCTGCCCCAGGGGAGGCGATCGAGACGGTGACCCCCCTACCGGACGGCAAGGTGACAAAGCCTCTGGTGGTGAACTTGCCCTTGGCCTTGTCCGCGATTCCTTCGGTAGCAGCGCTTCCTGTGGATCAAGCCCGAGCGACGACGACTACTACGAACCGGCGCGTCGCCGCGCTCAGGCTTAGGGGAGGAATGGTGCCAGCCCGGTGTCGCGGGCGACGCTGCCTGGGTCGCGATCCTCAGGAGGTCTTTTTTCTTTTGTTTCATTCCTGCGCAAAAATCATGAAGGGCCCCGCGGGGGTGTGTAAAGACCGTGACACTTTTTCCTTAATGTTAGCGTTCCCAATCTTATGTCACGTTTGTGTCTCCCACTTGGGCACGGTCTCCCATTTATTCTCGCGGTAGCATAGCACTCTACGCTGACAGGACCCAGTCCCCAGATAGGCTTCGGCCGTTGCTGGTATGCCAGGTCGCGATGCGGTGGTCAAGGCCAGGAGGTGAGCGGCCCGAGGTCCGGTAAGAGCCCCCGAGGCGCGATGCTTGGGAAGTCCCCTTTAGCGCGTAAAGCTCCCGAAGGATTAAGAGGGAAGTTTCCTTGCCCGAGCGAGATCGCATGAAACAAGAGTGTCGATTATGAGGTTCACGCCTGCACGTGTGAGGTGACTTATCTTGGCGAGCCCGCGGTGGTTTATTTACCGCGAGGGCGAGCTTCTTGTACGACGTTACGCTGCGCCTTCCTCCTGATGGCCCCGCCCCGCAGGGCTCCTACCAACTCCATCTCTCCCGCTCATCAAGGTGCTCTACATCCTCGGGACCCGGCTCTCGAGTGAGGCTCGGCCGCCGTTGGTATGCCACATCGCGATGTCGTGGTCAAGGCCAGGGGGTGAGGGCTCGAGAGCCGGTAGGAGCCCCTGGGGCGTGGTGCTCAAGGGCCCCCCTTTACGTGCAAACGACTTGCGCGAGAAAAGAGTGGCCGGCTCGGAGGGGGTACCTAGGAGGGGTTGCACCCGATGATACATAGCGCGACATCACCACGAGGTGTTGGCAAAGCCGCTCGAGGTCTTGCCTCCGGAGGTTCCTGCGAGTTAGTCACAAAACACGAAGGGCGGCTGTTGGGAATATAACTACTGGGTATGACCCGCCCAGGAGGGGCCGGGTCATGCCACTGGCAGCTCAAGATGAAAAGGCCCAAGAAGATATGAAGATGGCGGTTCATAGAGTAAGCTTATTGAAGGCCCAAGACCCGGGGACGACTTGAGGCCCACGGGTGTCAGCCGCCATATGCTTAACTTGTATTGTAAGGCAAGCTTAGTTAGTTACCGAGCCGAACACGTTTTGTATGAGCCGTCTGGGACTTTGTAAGCCGCTAGGCATCAACCTGTATATAAAGGGGTGACCCAGCGGCGGGTTTACTCGAAAAAACAACTCATCGAGAACTAGGTCAAGCGTATTCGCTCCCTGGTAATCGAAACCCAAGCAATACAACCTAAAGCAGGAGTAGGCTTTTACCTCGTTGAGAGGGGTCGAACCTGGGTAAACTCTCCGTGTCCCTTGTCCCGTTTAACCCCTTTCAAGCTAACCTTGTTGCGATGGCTCCACACCTAAGTCCTTTCCCTAGGGCATCTGCCGTGTCAAGTCCACGACAGCAGCCGCGCTTGCTATCCTGCCTGTGATCTTTCCACGAGAAGATGAAGGCACTAAGGACCCGGTGAGGTGACGTGCGTGGGGCCGGCTGCGAGCTAGAGCTCGGTCTCTTAGGTTTATCGGCACTGCAGGGATGAACCCGAGCGCAGACGCCGTGCCAGCAGCCCCCATCACGAGACGAGCAAAAGGCGTGTTAGCAACGCGCAGAGACCGCGAAAGGCAACTCCATAGATGACGGGTCGACAAGCATAACGTTAACAACCATAATAACTTGAGCAGGCACAACTGGTCCGGAGTACATGAATCGAAATGATGCATCTGCGGGGTCAGGCCCCAGCAGCCTGAGGATGATGCAGCCCGAGGGGCGCCCTCAGTTGAACAAACCAAAAAGTCACCTGGCACCATCGTTGTAGAAGCGTTGGGGTAGCTGAAGACGCGTGCTGTAGAGGTCATTCCTCACGAGTCGCCCGACTCCTTAGGCCCGGAAGGCTCTGGACGTCCGGAGAGCTCGCGAGGGTCCGACGCTTCCTCCGTCAGGGCCGCCTGGCACCTGACCTCATGAGCTGCCCATGCACGATGCGCGAAGCGTTGGTACGAGGTGGCCACGTTCAGCGGGCCGAACGGCATGCAGACGTAGTTGCAGGGGTAGCCCCCGCTCCGACCGACGCGGGACGGCCAGAAGAGGTCCTGCGAAGCAGCCCTGTTGAGGCCTGGGATGTTGACGCAGACGGCAGCTCGCCGCCCACGTCAGCGGCCGCGGCTGCACTCAGTGGTGCGGGGTGACGCTCGCCACGCATGGCTCGCGCCTCTTGAAGCTCCTCGATTGCCTTGGTGATGAACTCTTGAGCACCTGGAGCATCACGCCTTGCGCCTTGCTCCCGGAGGCGCGCGTCGAAACACACCTCCACATGGTGCCCGAACGCCTCCCTTGTCACGCCGGCCAGGTCAGAAACCCTCCAAATGAGAGCCCCTGACCCCATCCTGAGGGGGGCGCCGGGCACGCCTTCCTATGTGAGAGGGAACGGCGCCCCAGCAGTGGGCGCGGGGCCTGAGGCATGGTTGGTAGGCGCCTCGGCCTCCTGACAGCCCTTGAGGAGGAGCTGCTTCTTCTTCTTGGGGACGGCCTCAGGTGGCAGGATGGCACCCTCGTCGCCAGAGTTCTCGACCGCCGCAGCCTGATAGGCGTGCTCGAGGGAGCACACCGTATCCTTTTCGTCGCAGGCGACCGTGATGATACCGCCACTTCCTGGCATCTTGAGGACATTGTAGACGTGGTGAGTTGCTGCCATGAACTTGGCGAGGGCCGGATACCTGAGGATGGCATTGTACAGGAGGCCGATGTGGGCGACGTCGAATTCGATGAGCTCAGTGTGGTAGTTGTCGCGCTTGCCGAAGGTTACCGGGAGGCGTATCTGCCCCAGGGGAACAGTGGAGCCGTCGGACACTCCTGAGAAGGGGTTGGTGGGGAGGAGCTGGTCGTAGGGCACTTGGAGCGTCTCGAATGTCTCAAGGGAGAGAACGTTGAGTCCCGCGCCACGGTCAATGAGTGTTTTGGTGACGAGGACGTTGTTGATGGTTGGTGCACAGAGCATCAGGGGTGCGCCAGCAGGGGCTGAGCACTTGAGCTGGTCCACGGAGTCGAAGGTGATGGCATGCTTGGACCACCTGAGGGGACGCAACGCCTCAAGCTTGGGGAGAGCCGCGTTCACCTCACAAGTGAACTGCTTGAAGATGCAATGAGAGGCGGGAGCCTGAGCGCCACCCAGGATGCAGGCGATCGCACAAGGCTCTTGGAAGCCCACGGCCCCATCATCTTGGCGGTTGTTGTCATTTCTCCTTGGCGGCGACGGCAACGGAGGGAGGCCGGCGTTGCCCCGAGGACGGTCATCATGAGGCAGGTCTCGCTAGGGGCCATCACGAGGCTGGCCCTGCCAGCGGTCCTCACGGGGTTGGTCACGCCAGTCCTGGCAAAGGTCGCGGTTGTCCTAGCGGCCTCCTCCATGGTCGTAGCCATGATTGTTGCGCTCGGGGCGGCGGCCAAGGCGCCCATCGCGGATTGCCCTGAGCTCCTGGAAGTCGTTGGTGTTGTGGTTGTGGACGTCGTGGAAGACGCAGAATGGGCAGTTGCCCCTGGGAGGCTCATCGTGGTCATGGTCGCACTTCATCTCGGGGTCCGCGGCCAGCATGGCAGGGCCCTTACGCTTCACTTCCTTAGCCTTGGCCTTCTTCTCTTCAGGATCGACCTCTGGAAGTTCCAGGAGGGAGAGGCGACCTTCTTCTGCCCTCGCGCACTGGGCTGCCATGTTAAACATCTCCAAAGCCGAACACATGTCCTCGTGTATGGCGAGCTCCTCCTTCATCTTGACATCCCGGACGCCATCAGAGAATGCCGAGATGATGGCCTCATCTGACACCTTTGGGATCTTGAGGCAAACATTCGTGAAGCGTTGTATGTACTTGTGCAAGGTCTCGCCCGGCTGCTGCTTTATGCGCCGCAGGTCGCCTGCCGCAGGAGCGCGGTCATGGGTGCCCTGGAAGTTGGTGATGAAGCGCTCGCGTAACTCATCCCAGGATGAGATCTACCCCACCAGGAGATTCAGGAGCCAAGAAGGCGCACCATCCTTGAGGGCCATGGGGAACCAGTTTGCCATGACCTTGTCGTCGCCATTTGCCGCCTCGATGCTTATCTCATAGAGCTGGAGAAATTATGCGGCGTCAAGAGTGCCGTCGTAGCATGGAGGCAGATCCGGCTTGAACATGTCGGGCCAAACGACGCGGCGCAGCTCCGGGATGAAAGCACGGTAGCCTACCACACTCACAAGGGTCGGTCGCATGGGGGGAGCTTGATCTTGGCGCCCGTGCGCCACCGCCTCTGGTGGCACGCGGTCTTGACGCGGCGGTGCTGGAAGCGTGTGCACTTCTCCTTGGGGCCGCTGCACCACCTGGCAGCTTGCTTCATCGCGCCGACGCCCTACGTGGCGGGTCGCGGAGGGGTGCCTCACGCCTGGGCTCGTGGTCCATGCCGTGCAGAGGAGGAGGGGGCGCGCCGTGAGCCACATGGCCCGCCAGGGACGCCGGGGGACGGGGCGAACGGGACGGTGCAGGGGCCTCGCCAGCGGTGTTGACGAGCTCCGCGATGCGGCCGAGCCAGTTGTCGTAGAGGTCGTTGGCCGGACGGTAATGCAGAAGCTCGCGCGCCATGAGCAACGCAGCATGCGTGTTTGCCGGCTCGTGGCGAGCATGGGAATACGACGTCGTGGCTGGAGTGGGAGATGGAATTGCGGCATGGCCGTCACACCGCACAGACGGTGGCAGCCACGAATTCTTCTATTCACGAGCAGCAGGGTCAGTGGCGGCATTAGCC
The DNA here is from genome assembly GCF_002575655.3 of Aegilops tauschii subsp. strangulata. Classification (NCBI taxonomy): domain Eukaryota; kingdom Viridiplantae; phylum Streptophyta; class Magnoliopsida; order Poales; family Poaceae; genus Aegilops; species Aegilops tauschii. The sequence continues at coordinate 466,410,682 of NC_053037.3, read as the reverse complement.
ACCGGGGAGGCAGAGCGGCGAGGAGGGCCGTTGCCAGATGTGGCTTGAACTACGTCGGTATTTCCCCAAAGAGGAAGGGATGATGCAGCATAGCTGCGGTATTTCCCTCAGTGATGAGACCAATGTTATCGAACCAGTAGGAGAACCATGCAACACCACCTAAACAGCTCGTGCACACAGAGAACAAATAATTGCAACCCGACGTAAGAGAGGGGTTGTCAATCCCTGACGGGTAAAAATATAGATAAAATTGTAGTAGATTGGATTAATAGATCTCGCGGGAATGCGAGATAAAACAAATAAATAAAAATTACAGCAGGGTATTTTTGGATTAATAGATCTGAAAATAAAAGCAAATAGAAATAGACCGCGAAGGCAAATATAATAAAGAAGAGACCTGGGGGCTGTAGATTTCACTAGTGGCTTCTCTCGAGAAAAATAGCATACGGTGGGTAAACAAATTACTGTTGGGCAATTGATAGAACTTCAAATAATCATGACGATATCCAGGCAATGATCATTATATAGGCATCACGTCCAAGATTAGTAGACCGACTCCTGCCTGCATCTACTACTATTACTCCACACATAAACCGCTATCCAGCATGCATCTAGTGTATTAAGTTCATGGAGAAATGGAATAATGCAATAAGAACGATGACATGATGAAGACAAGATCTATTTATGTAGAAATTCACCCCATCTTGTTATCCTTAATAGCAACGATACATACGTGTCGGTTCCTCTTTTGTCACTGGGATCAAGCACCGTAAGATCGAACCCATCACAAAGCACCTCTTCCCATGGCAAGAAAAATCAATCTAGATGGCCTAACAAACCAAAGATTCGAAGAAGAAATACGAGGCTATAAGTAATCATGCATATAAGAGATCAAAAGACACAAATAACTTTCATGGATAAAAACATAGATCTGATCATAAACTCAAAGTTCATCGGATCCCAACAAACACACCGCAAAAAAGAGCTACATCAAGTAGATCTCCAAGAGACCATTGTATTGAGAATCAAAAGAGAGAGAGGAAGTCATCTAGCTACTAACTACGGACCCGTAGGTTTATAATGAACTACTCACGCATTATCGGAGAGGCACCAATGAGGATGATGAACCCCTCCGTGATGGTGTCTAGATTGGATCTGGTGGTTCTGGAACTTGCGGCGACTGGAATTGATTTTCGTCGACTTCCCTAGGGTTTCTGGAATATTGGGGTATTTATAGAGTAAAGAGGCAGTGCGGGAGGCCACCGAGGTGGGCACAACCCACCTGGGCGTGCCTGGGGCCCCAGGCGTGCCCTGGTGGGTTGTGCTCCCCTCGGAGCTCCCCTCAGGTACTTTCTTGGCCCAACAGGTGTCTTCTGGTCCAGAAAAAAATCCACAAAAAGTTTCGCTGCGTTTGGACTCCGTTTGATATTGATTTCCGCGATGTAAAAAACAAGCAAAAAAAAGGAACTAGCATTGGGCACTGTGTCAATAGGTTAATCCCAAAAAATGATATAAAGTTGCTATAAAATGATTGTAAAACATCCAAGAATGATAATATAACAGCATGGAACAATCAAAAAATATAGATACGTTGTAGACGTATCATTGCCCACGGGTGTCGTCTGAGCGACGCGAGCGGCCTAGCGCTTGGCACGAACACGGTGAGCATCGACCATAAGAGCGACGAAACGGCGGCAGAGCGAACGGTGGAAGGGAAGCTTCGACACACCCCTACCCGGCGCGCCAAATGTCGGATTCAGGGCTCCGCAGACCCAAGAAAGGTTCAAACTTTGGGGCGTGTGCGAAGAACTCAACCTATCCAACCTACCAGCCCGTTTCCCCACGGCCTAGCTTGATTCACACGAGCAAGGAAGAAGATGGACACAAGAATTTACCCAGGTTCGGGCCACCTTGCGGTGTAAGACCCTACTCCTACTTTGTGGTGGATTGGCCTCTCGAGGAGCTGAGGATGAACTAGTACAAGGGATGAACAACCTCGTGAGGGTTGCTCTGGTGAGGGTGGAAAGGATTCGATCCCCTCTATGGTGGTGGCTAACCTATATTTATAGTGGCCTCGGTCCTCTTCCCCCAAAACGTAGGTGGGAAGGGATCCCACATTGGCCAATTTGAAAGGGGACTAGTAGTACATCTTATCCTGACAAAAGGTGGTCTTCGCCTATAAGGCATCTAGTCATGACGCAGCAGTGGGCTCGACGATGACATCCCTCCTGCCGTGCTGGCGATCTTGGTCTCGTTGCACCAAAATGGAAACCTTTGCTCGAGTCCTCGGGAACCCACGCTTGTGCTTGCCTCCTTTGCACCAAAGAGGAAACTGCCTCCTCTGCGCCCGCTGGCGCCCGCCTGCCTTGGTCGTCATGGCTTGCGTCATGGTAGCCTCATGAGGCTGGGTACCTGCATAGAAATCTCCGCTCCTCGGGAGGCCGCTCCTTTGGGAGGTCTTGGTGCCGTCCGCCTCGCGAAGCTTGGCCCCTCGCGAGGGTCTTGTCTTGGCAGTCTTGTAGATGGGCCGTACCGGGCTGTCGAGGGAGCCAAGTCGTGGGCCGCACGTAGGCAAATATGGGTACCCTAGTTCCGAGAACGCCAACATTACTGTTGAGCAATTAATAAAAAAGCGAATAATTATAACAATATCTAAGGTAATGATGATGAATATAGGCATCACGTCCGTGACAAGTAGATCGACTCCTGCCTGCATCTACTACCATTACTCCACATATCGACCGCTATCCATCATGCATCTAGTGTATTAAGTTAACAAGAACGGAGTAATGCCTTAAGCAAGATGACATGATGTAGAGGGATAGATCCAATCAATATGAAATAAACCCCACCTTTTTATCCTTAATGGCAACAATAAAAATACGTGCCTCGCTACCCCTTCTATCACTAGGTGAGGACACCGCAAGATTGAACCCAAAACAAAGCACCTCTCCCATTGCAAGAAAAATCAATCTAGTTGGCCAAACCAAATCAATAGATTGGAGAGAAATACAAAGCTATCTTAATAATGCATAAAAGAGTACAGAGAAGACTCAAATAATATTCATAGATAATCTGATCATAAACCCACAATTGATCGGATCTCAAAAAACGCACCGCAAAAGAAGATTACATCGAATAGATCTCCAAGAACATCGAGGAGAACATTGTATTGCAGATCAAAGAGAGAGAAGAAGCCATCTAGCTACTAGCTATGGACCGTAGGTTTGTGGTAAACTACTCACACATCATCGGAAGGGCAGCAAGGTTGATGTAGAGGCCCTCCATGATCGAATCCCTCTCGAGCAGAGTACAGGAACAGGTCTCCAGATGGGATCTCACGAGGACAGAAACGTGCGCTGGCGGAGAAGTTTTTTTGGTGTGCCCCTCTCATATACGGGCAATATTTGGCTATTTATAAAGCTGAGATTAGGGTTAGAAGTGCCACGGTGGGCCCACAAGCCTGGGGGCGCCCCCCTAGGGTGCACCTCCCGAACTTGTGGCTCATCTGTGTCCCTTCTGGCTGTTGGGGAACGCAGTAATTTCAAAAAAACATCCTACAATCACGCAAGATCTATCTAGGTGATGCATAGCAACGAGTGGGGAGAGTGTGTCCACGTACCCTCGTAGACCGAAAGCAGAAGCGTTTTATCAACGCAGTTGATGTAGTCGTACGTCTTCACGATCCGGCCGATCCTAGCACCGAACGTACGGCACCTCCGTGTTCAGCACACGTTCAGCTCGGTGACGTCCCTCGAACTCTTGATCCAGTTGAGGCCGAGGGAGAGTTTCCTCAGCACGACGGCGTGGTGACGGTGATGATGAAGTTACCGGCGCAGGGTTTCGCCTAAGCACTACGACGATATGACCGAGGTGTGTAACTGTGGAGGGGGGCACCGCACACGGCTAAGACAAATCTTGGTGTGTCTTTGGGGTGCCCCCTCCCCACGTATATAAAGGAGGGAGGGAGGAGGAGGCCGGCCTAGGAGGAGGCGTGTGCCAAGGGGGGCAATCCTACTCCAAGTAGGTTTGGCCCCCCTTTCCTATTCTTACTAGGAGAAGGAGGAAAGAGGAGGAGGGGAGAAGGAAAGAGGGGGCCGGCCCCCAAACCCTAAACCAATTCGGTTTGGGACTAGAGGGGTGTGCCCCACACCTTGCTCACTGCCCTCTTTCTCCACTAGGGTCCAATAAGGCCCACAGACTCCCCGGGGGGTTCCGGTAACCTCCCGGTACTCCGAAAAATACCCGATGCACTTCGGAACCTTTCCGGTGTCCGAATATAACCTTCCAATATATCAATCTTTATGTCTCGACCATTTCGAGACTCCTCGTCATGTCCGTGATCTCATCCGGGACTCCGAACAACCTTCAGTACATCAAATCACATAATTCATAATACAAATCGTCATCGAACGTTAAGCGTGCGGACCCTACGGGTTCGAGAACTATGTAGACATGAACGAGACACATCTCCAGTCAATAACCAATAGCAGAACCTGGATGCTCATATTGGCTCCTACATATTCTATGAAGATCTTTATCGGTCAAACCGCATAACAACATACGTTGCTCCCTTTGTCATCGGTATGTTACTTGCCCGAGTTTCGATCGTCGGTATCACCATACCTAGTTCAATCTCGTTACCGGCAAGTCTCTTTACTCGTTTTGTAATGCATCATCCCGTAACTAACTCATTAGTCACATTGCTTGCAAGGCTTATAGTGATGTGCATTACCGAGAGGGCCCAGAGATACCTCTCCGACAATCGGAGTGACAAATCCTAATCTCGATCTATGCCAACTCAACAAACACCATCGGAGACACCTGTAGAGCATCTTTATAATCACCCAGTTATGTTGTGACGTTTGATAGCACACAAAGTGTTCCTCCGGTATTCGAGAGCTGCATAATCTCATAGTCATAGGAACATGTATAAGTCATGAAGAAAGCAATAGCAATAAAACTCAATGATCGTAATGCTAAGCTAACAGATGGGTCTTGTCAATCACATCATTCTCTAATGATGTGATCCCGTTCATCAAATGACAACTCATGTCTATGGCTAGGAAACTTAACCATCTTTGATTAACGAGCTAGTCAAGTAGAGGCATACTAGTGACACTCTGTTTGTCTATGTATTCACACATGTACTAAGTTTCCAGTTAATACAATTCTAGCATGAATAATAAACATTTATCATGAAATAAGGAAATAAATAATAACTTTATTATTGCCTCTAGGGCATATTTCCTTCACTAGCCTCCTCCTGAAGCTTCCTATGTGTCTTCTGGTCCAAGAAAAATCGTCAAAAAGTTTCGTTTCGTTTGGACTCCGTTTGGTATTGATTTTTTCTAAAAGACAAAAATATGCAAAAAAACAGCAACTAGCACTGGGCACTAGGTTAATAGGTTAGTCCCAAAAAAGATATAAAACAGCATAATAATGCGTATAAAACATCCAAGATGGATAATATAATAGCATGGAACAATAAAAAATTATAGATACATTGGAGACGTATCAGTGTTCTTGGAGATCTATTCGATGTAATGACTTTTTGCGGTGTGTTTGTTGGGATGCGATGAATATTATTTGAGTTTTCTCTGAACTCTTTTATGCATGATTGTTATAGCCACATATTTCTTCTCCAATTTATTGGTTCGATTTTGCCAACTAGATTGATTTATCTTTCCATGGGAAGAGGTGCTTTGTAATGGGTTCGATCTTACCGTGCTCAATCCCAGTGACAGAAAGGGACATGACACGTATGTATCATTGCTATTAAGGGTAAAAGGATGGAATTTATTGCATACGTGAGTTTATCTTGTCTACATCATGTCATCTTGCTTAAGGCATTATTCTGTTTTCCCATGAACTTAATACACTAGATGCATGCTGGATAGCGGTCGATGTGTGGAGTAATAGTAGTAGATGTAGAATCATTTCGGTCTACTTGTCTCGGACGTGAGCCTATATACATGATCATTGCCTTGGATATCGTCATAATTATTTGTTTTTCTATCAGTTGCCCAAGAGTAATTTGTTTACCCACCATATGCTATTTTCAAAAGAGAAGCCTCTAGTGAAAACTATGGCCCCGGGTTTGTCTTTTATCATATATTAAAACCAAAAATACCTTACTGCAATTTTATTTTTCTTTTTTTATTTTGTATTTTTGTCCAATCTATCTATTAAAAACTATACAATTTAATCTTGCTCGTAACCGTCAAGGGATTGACAACCCCTTGCTCGCGTTGGGTTGCAAGTATTTCTTGTTTGTGTGCAGGTGATGTTCACGAGTCGTTGCATGGTTCTCCTACTGGATTGATTACCTTGGTTTCATAACTAAGGGGAATACTTATCTCTACTGTACTGCATCATCCTCTCCTCTTCGAGGAAATCCCAACGCGGCTCACAAGTAGTAGGGAGCGGCGGAGAGCAATGCAGACGACCATCTCCTCCGCGGGCCTGCATGGGACGAGGTCAAGTTCACAAACCGGGAGAGCTCGGAGTTGGATCCGCTACCCACCATGCTAGAGAAGACCAAAGATTGCCAGACGGGAGTTTGGGGGCAGAGTGGAGTGGCTAGGGTTTAATCCAGGATGCAGATGGATACGAATATATGTGGGGTCGAGATGGACCAGCGTAGGCTGGATCCAACGTGGTGGACGTCCAGGCGCGTACGGGCCTCCCTATATCCGCTTCAGATTTAGACATGATATGATGGGGCAGGTCAGCCGGACGTATAGGGTCAAGTTAAGGCATCCCACTGGGTCAGGATTTTGTGAGCGATCAGTGACTGGGTCGGCTGCTCGGACGTACATGGGGTTTGGGAGGACCGGTTGTAGATGATCTTAGAGCATCGACAACCATAGATACCTAATCCAAGCCCCTATACGCTCGCAGATGCGCTCGGATGCGCCCATGGACTGTGATCGGACAGGCATCAAAACTTTCCATTTGCAACCATGGTCCCTACTTTCAAAACACCGAATCCATGCAAACACATGCACGTCGATCATTTTGAACAAACATAGCTTTTGGTGCACACAAATACAAATAGTTCATACTTAATAGTATGTGATCCAAGTATAGTTCAAATATAAATATTGTTCATAGTGCATAACAGATAAAATAAAAGAGAAGTTTACTGATATCCAGTGTGCGTCCACATATGCTTGACAAGATCATCCAGAAGTTGTATATGTACTTGTTGATCTCGTAGTTGTCGATGCATCTCCGGAAAGTTGGCAATGCTCTCTGCCTCTTGTTCCGGGGGGAGGACCTAACCACCGGTCTTCTCAAAATCGTGCGTGCACGCTGCCCCTTCACCCTCGCCCTCAACAATTGTCGTGGTGGGCGCGCGGCAGATGCCAAAGGATGGCTAAAGAGAGGAGGAGGCTCGAGGGCACCGGTGGGCTCCAGAGGCGAGGTCGGCATGAGCGAGCGTGGGACGCAAGACATACCCAGGTTTGGGGCTCTCCGGAGAGATAACACCCCTAGTCCTGCCGAGTGTGGTTTATATGTAGATGTCACAAGCTTGCTCCTAGAGCTGTATTGGGGAGGAAGGAAGACAGGCCAAAGCATAGGCTGCTCCTTCTCCTGGTGTGTGCGCTCTACTGATCGTGAGAGTGTGTGGTGCATTTTATGCGTGTGATGGATGCCCGTTTACATGGGGGCTCCTGGGGGGTTTTATAGGTCAACCCCCAGGGTTACAATGGTAAAGTTACAAGGCCGTGGGGCCGGGTTGTCAGCGTCCGGGAAGCCGGTGCTGGGACCCACCGGGTGTCAGGGCTCGCCGGGTTCTCCGGGCGCAGGCCCCATGTGCTAGGAGGCACTGTTCTCCGTCTTGTCGGCCGTCACGAAGTGGCCGTGTCGAGTCCGCTACAGGGGTGCACCGGCAGGTCGCCGTCTGCTGGCGTCAGCAGTGACGATGGGTGCGCTGTAGCCACGCCGGCCTCGGTCAGCAGGGTAGGTGGGGCACTGTTGCCACGCCTCTACCGGTTAGAGGAGTTGGTGGGGCACTTTTGCCACGCCCATCCTCTTAATGAGACTCGTCCCATCGCACGCCTTGGATGGGACGGGAGCTGACCCATGGCTGGGTTGAGGAACACGCCACGGGGGAACTGGCTTGCTGGAGAAGTCTTGGTTCGCCGGGTTCGGCTGGCTTGCGCCAGCCGTCAGGGCCGGGTTGCCGTCTTGGCCGGGTCAAAGAGTTCGGCCGGGTTGAGGGACTTGGCCGGGTCAACGGACCCGGCCAAGTGTGAGCCGGATTGAGGGCTGATGCTGGCCCCGATGTTTTTGAAAAGGATCCGGGTTCCGTTGCCTACCCGGGGTTCATCCCCCCGACAACAATCATGTTATGCAAGATAACACAAAATGTAATGAGCTGCCAAGGTGTCTCCGGTTCCCACATCATTGCAACTCCATGAACAATACCCCAACGAGATTGGAGCACTCCAAATGTCCTCTCCACATCCTTCCGAGCTTCCTTCTATTGTTGCAAGCGGGTTTGTTTGTTGCCTTGGGGATCGGATATGGTCTTCACAAACGCCGCCCACTGAGGATAGATACCATTGGTAAGGTAGTACCCCATGGTGTAGTTGTGTTCGTTGATGGTATAGTTGCACACTGGAGTTTCTTGAACAAAGGAGATCGTTGGAGCACATTGATGTCATTGCACGAACCTGGCGTGCCAAAGAAAGCATGGCAAATCCACAAGTCCTGCGATGCCACTGCTTCAAGTATGATGGTGGCTTCTTGGACATGACCTTGGTATTGCCCACACAAACCTTTTGGGCAGTTCTTTCACTGCCAGTGCATGCAATCAACTGAACCTAGCATATGGGGAATCCTCTTGCTACTCCAATTGCCAACAATTTTTTCATGTCCTCCACAGTTGGCTCTCTCAGGTACTCTGGTCCGAACACCTTCACCACAGTGCATGCAAATTGCACCGTGGTTTTCAAGACTATGGTCTCCCCCATCCGGATTCCTGCATCAATTGCATCTGCTGCTTTACAATAAGCAAGCATCCTGACAGCAACAGTGCATTTTTGCAGAGGAGAGAAAGAAAGTTTTTCGCAACAATCCTTCCTCAGCTTGAAGTTGCCATCAGCCTTCTCCGTGCCTTCCACTACCCGCAAGAACAAGTTTATGCTCATCCGGTAGCGACAACGAAAGAAGGTTCCATGGAATGTTGGGACAACTGCGAAGTAGTCCATGAACAGAAGTCGTGCACCGGCAATCCTATCACGCGGAATCACTATCCGACCCTTGATGAAACCCTTGAAGTTTAGGACGTGCTCGTCTGCCTTCTCGAACTCCTCTTGGATGCTCATCATCATCCTCATTCCGGCATCCTCATCGTTTGAATCCGACGACACGATGAACTTGTTGAATATGAATTCGTCAAGATCATCGTGTCCATAGCCATCATTCCACGCCGAATCCATTAGAGACCTAGAAATAATGACCGAACGAATAAAAAACGGGCACAGATGTTTCATCGAGCATGTAAAGTGCGGGGTGAAAATATGGGGGAGTTTGACGTACCGGGACGCCGTCCGGTGGCCGTCTGGTCGGCAGTGGTGTGCGTTGGGGCGTCCGGTGGAAAAGCCTTGAGTTGGGGAAGGCAACGGAGCATCGATACCGGCGGAGGTCTGATGGCGACAGTGCGCAGAAGGGTGAACAAAGAAAAGAAGAGTGACGCTCGAGCAAGGAAAGGGGAGACGGATATGACCGAATTGGCACGGGCTCCAGCAGTCAGTCCTATGTGACGGGCGTGTTCATACGTCTCCATAGCCGTCCCAGATATGAGCCGGATATGAGAAAGCTGTCACATAACCGCCTAAGATATGGGCCGGATATGAGAAGGCGGGTTGGATGGTGTTTTTTCGTTCGGACACTGATCATGTTTGGAACGGGTCCGGCGTCCGGTTGTAGATGCTCCTAGGCAGCAAATTTATCTCTGCCAGGTCTCAGGATGACCGGCCGCGTGGGGAAAATGTAGAAATCCCCGAGACTATAGCACTCTCAGCACGTGTCTGTGACTTTTGTTTGCTGGGTGCAGAACGCCTGGAAGGGAAGAGAAAAAGGGCCGGCCAGATACTCCTTTCGCCACAGTTTTCGCCAGGAATGGACGCAGCACCGTGCGAGCGTTCCGAAAGAAACTTTGGTGCGTCGACGAGAGGTAGGCAAAGCCCGTTACCTCTCTCGACGAGGTAGGTGTGCCGGTGTTGCGGTGCTGCCGAACTGATGACACTCCTTTGTCGCCCCTTTTTCCAGATCCAGCTGCCAGTGCAGACCAATCTGTAAACGCAACCGAGGATGGCTGCTAAACTAATCAAAGCATCTCTTCATGCTTTCAGCGTGGACCCTCGCTACGCTAACAGGGACATTAACAAACCACATGGCACTGTTGTACTAGTACCCTACTGCAAAACGCTCGTAAATGATTCGCAAAAGAATGTAAATATACTCCTCTAAATTTCAGCCGGTATACATACACTGCAGTACTTTGGTACGGGGCGATTCGGTGCCCAGGCTAAGCTGCACCCGCGATGAATAGAAAATTCAAAACTTCTACTAGAAAATACATTGCATGGAAGATAATTTAGTGCGTGAGGTGCGCTTCAAATTTCAGAGCATTTGGGTGTCCGAGTAGCTCTCGGCAAAACTGACAAATTTAGGGTCTATGAAAAAGTTTATTGTTCATGTATTGTTCTTATCATTTGTCTTTTTTACTGAGGGCTACTCATATGTCCAAACCCATAACAAATTATCTTTTATGCAGAAAAAAATCGGATTTTTTGATATATTTTTTAACTATATTTTGTGAATTTTCTCTTCTCCAGGTGTAGATGAGCCTAGGCTTAGAAATGGATATTCGTTTGCTGATAAATTATCAGCTACTTTCTGTCCAGGTTTATTAGCCCCCTTTTCATTTGGGTCAAAACTTGACCATAAATTTAACTAATAAAATATAAACTGCATGACCTAAAAATCATGTTGTGGAAAACTTGTTTTGAATACAAATCCAATAGTGTATCTTTTGTGATATATACCTCATATTTTTGTTGTTGTCCTAGATAGTCAAAGTTTGATTATTATATAGTTGGAAATTCTCATGCATGTTTGCATGTTGTCATGAGTCTTTTTCCTATAGATGTTGCATGCTTGCATGTTGAGAGAATTGGATTAGTGAAGCTATCTATTTAAGATACGCACGTTGCGAAGTATTTCGTCTGTGTGTGTAAAAAGGGGTTCATAGTTTTACTTTTTTCTTGCATTGCGTATTAGGAAATTGAGGCACATCGACCGATAGAGAACTATTTATGATCAGTAACTATATGAGCCAACACATGAAACATAAGGAACCCCTTAACTCTTCCTTAGTATGCGAGTCTAGGCTAATATGTGTTTCTATTTTGCGCCGAGAGGGTACAGTAAGTAGCACATATACAATCACACCGCAGCAGTTTTGTGGGTTGTAATCTCAAAAGAGAATTGTATGTTTTGCACTAACGAAGCTTGTCGTTTCTCGGCTAGGCGCAACAACAATGTTTTGGAAAAATATAAGGTGAAAACCAAGTAAAAAAACCATGTTTGAAATGTTTAAAAGACACTTTAAAACATTACATCACATGCTTCGGATGTTTTACAAACATGTAAGGTTTCAAATTCAAATTTAATTGCACTTGAGCTAAAAAAAATTGTCATCAATCACAATAATTTAACATGTTTCACATTTGTGGGTTGCTGGATTTTGTTTTTTCATAGCTCAAACACGAAGTTGAATTTGAAACTGAAATCATTTTTTAGGGGATTTGAAACTGAAACCTGACATGTTCTTTAGAAGATCTCATCTCCAATACCTTCATCTTTAGAGACTTTGAAACATGACTATCACTTGGTCTTCACCGGATACTTTCTCCAATGTTTTGCCGTACTCTAGGGGGAACTATACTCTTTTTACATTTGGATATTAGTATTAAACACGTGATAGACAAGACTTCGGCCAAACAAGATAAGGTCGTTTTTTCTCGCAAAAACAAACAAACAAGATAAGGTCGTTTTGCCTCTCCCATTGGCTGGCTCCAGTTAGGTGTCTTTTACTATCAAACTTTTACACGAAACATCAGCACTACTAGTAGTATATTCAGTGACCATGGCCCACGTCATTTTCATTGTTGTTGAGAACACAAAAGGGATCAGAGGTGCCTGCTTACCTAGGCACAAACTTTTCTGAAAATGACCTACTTAGGTACAATCACCAAGAAAGAAATATCGGCCGAGCATCCCTTCAGGGCAGGGCAATACAGCAATAACATCTTTGGGAGAAAGGAATATTTCCTGCAATTGCGGAGTAAAAATGTAAACACCTGATCCAACTATCTTAATTTCTCTATGTATTTCTAACATAGTTAATCACATACATGAATAATGCGCACGACACTCATCTATATGATCGCTCGCACGTGCATTATATCCCTAGAAATGCACGTGCGGGTGAAAACTTATGAAGGCACACATGTATACCTATCCATATGCACGCACACATGCAAACTCTATTTCTATGAACACCTCCAAAAAACTTAATTCAACATGTCATATTGAAACTAAAAGATAGCATAGAGAAGTCTGGAATAAATCCGAAAAAATATGTGAACATCTTTGTCAAGTCTAACACTTCAAACCTGATGGGTTGATTTCACCACAAGAAATCTGACCCTAAGCTATGCTTAGTTCGGCATATGTAGAAAGAAGCGTCGTCACCTGGTAAATCTAAGTATATGGTACTAAACTACTCCGCATGTTCCTAAATATAACTCCTTTTAGAGATTCCATATGGACTATATGTAAAGCAAAACGAGTGAATCTACACTCTAAAATATGTCTATATACATCCATATGTAGTTCATAGGAAAATCTCTAAAAAGACTTATATTCAGAAACAGAGGAAGTAATACTTAACGTCTTATACTATGGGACGAAGAGTATGATTTTATACAACAATAGTGATTTTTAAAGTTAATTAGTGCAATTTTTATATCCATTTCTATGACGAGTAATTCGGGATGGAGAAAGTATCTTAATCCTCATGATTAAAAACAACGATTAGTCCTTAATATACTTTTGAAATCAACGAAACTTTGCCGAGCAAACGAAATCAACGTAGCCTGATTGACTTGATTAATCTGTCAACATTACTGCACCACCATTGATACTTTCGTCGAAACAAAACAAATTAGGTTAACACGAGCAGATAAGCATCAAGCCAGCAGCCAGAAATGCATGCAGACAAAAAAAAACTCCACTTCTACTGGTGACCAAGAGAAAACTCCGGGTGCACGTATGACAATTTACTACACTTCCGGCAGCTCGCCAGTTTAGCCCTACTCTCGCTGACCGCCGGGCCCACCGAATCCGCCCCCCAATCACCGATCCCCTGTTCCGCTAAGCCCACCCGGGCACGCCCACGCCCGCCCCCACGTACGTGCACGCGGCCACAAAGACCACCCGACCACCACCACCTCCCCCTCCCTCCGGTCGCCTCCGGCCTCGCCTCGCCTCGCCCCCTCCCCCCCCGCCGCGTGCCCCGGCAGCCCGTCCCTGGCGCCCATGGCGGCCGCGGAGGTCTACTCGCCGACCGCGGCGGCGGCGGCGCAGCACCAGCAGCGCGGGAAGGCGGCGACGCAGGCGTGGCAGGCGGTCGTCGGCTGGATCGGCTTCCTCCTCCAGGTCCTGCTCCAGATCCTCCGCGGCACGCCCTCCTGCGCCCAGCTCCTCTCCTTCGTCGGCTTCCGCTACCCGCTCCTATCATCCGCCTCGGCCGCCCCCGACCAGCCGTCGCCGGAGGTGGCCTTCATGCCGCTCCGCTCCGAGATCCCGGCCGACGCCGCCCCCGTCCCGGCGCCCCCGCCCGAGCCCCTCCAACGCCTCACGGTACGGAAGATTCGGTTTTTCATTGGGTTCCTTGGAGCTATTCGGTGTTCTGCGCAGGGGGGGATAGATACTTTGGAAGGAGACGGATTCCATTTCCGATAGGAAGTGGATGTAGGAGGAGTGTCTCCATCCAATTGCCGTCCATTTCTGTCTTCGAGCTGGTGAATTTGGGATTAGGCGGAGGGGTTGGTTTGAGCTAATTGGGTGTTCTGCCTGGTTAATTCAGTTAGCTTTGATTGATAGTATGTTTTATTTGCTGCTGAATTAGTATGTGTGATATAGAGCAGGCCATTTCGGGGTGTCGGGTGGTAAATAATCACCGTCTCCGATTACGAACACCTAGAGTCACTTGTGTTGCAAATCCAAAACAAAAGCTTAGTTGGTGTTAGTAGCCACTTCCATCCCAAAACAAGGGCTTATTGATTTATTAGCCAACAACTGCATTAATCTCATCTCTAGACAAGGGCTGGTTCAGAAAATTTACAGGATCCTGGTGTTGCTACCTTTACTGGATCAAATACTTAATTGGGCAATATATTGTTTCTGATCACTGATCTTGTAGTCAATTTGTGAGAGACCATTTCTGGGAAACTTCTTGTCGCTGGTGTTCTTTGAGAAGATATCTGAGTCTGCCCGTCAATACTGGCAGCGTGATTGGATATGAATTATGATATTACGCATTTGGTGATGATAGATGAATCGGCATGTGTGCTGTTTTACTGGCACATATACTCATAACAGGGTTCTTATAAGCATACTGTATTTAGTATGATGAGCTTATGGCTTCCCACAAAATAGAATCAACTGAATTAATATTTGTGTTAAAACTAAATCCAAGCCACATTTAGTGTGAAGTCAGCTTTAACGATTCTGCTGTAAACTCATTCATTATCTCTGAACAAATATGGACTGCCTTTCAGGTAGTGCTTGACTTGGACGAGACTTTAGTTTCTGCGTACGAATCATCTGGTCTTCCTCCTATTGTACGCACCCAAGCTGTTGAAGCTGGATTACATTGCTTTGACATGGAGTGCATATCAACTGATAAGGTACCAACCTTCGGCTCTTGCTACTTTATTGTGTTATCCTTTTAATCGTTACTGATAAAGGAATTTTTTTCTGGTGAGCTGTAAAGGATGTTGAAGGAAAACAAAAGGTGAATCATGTTACTGTCTTTGAACGTCCTGGTCTGCATGAGTTCTTGCAGAAAACTAGTGAATTCGCAGATCTTATCCTCTTTACAGCGGGCTTGGAAGGTATGGTGGCTGCTAATATTTTATTCATCTCTCCCGTCACATGATCCCAGTCAGCTTCCTCACCATACCTGTCCAAATTTCTCCTCAGGTTATGCAAGACCTTTAGTGGACATAATAGATGCTCACAATAGGTTCAAACTCCGTCTTTATCGTCCATCAACTGTTACTACGTAAGTGTTACAGAAACTTCCCCATAGGATACAGGTGATTTTGTAACATTGTGTTGCTGCTGCTGCATCTTGATGATAGCCATCATTACTTTGCTTCCTGTGATGTGTACACAACTAATCAGTTGAATGTTACATGCAAACCAGCAGTTCTTTAGGTGGAAAAGCGCATGTAGTTTATTTATAATTTGTATGAGTTCAATACTAGAGATTGGTCGTTTCCCATCAATTTGAGTGACAAACTGACAATATTAACACAATCCTTTCTTTTAAGGCATGTCATGCACCAAATGTACCATACAGTGGGTGATTACTGAAAAGATTAGAGCGAAGATGGTAATCTGCAGTGTGAGACTTGAGTAGTGTAAGGATTAGAGCGACGAAGATATCTACAGTCTGCACTGTTGGGGGGCGTGACCCTGGATCTCTGCGGTGCAATGCCAGCCATGAAGGGTGCCGCACTGCAAAGGCAGGGCGGCCAGAATATAAGGGATTTATTGTCTCTTCTTCATGGTCCATCCATACCCTCCGTCATGCCTTATAGCGCCAATTTTAGAAAAAGAAGAAAGAAGCAGCTCATCAATTCTGCTTGCCTACAAGGCATGTCCCTGTGCTAGTCTTTAGTAATGAATCGATGGTGCTTTCTTCGGCTCTGCATGCATGTTTTTGCACATAATACTTGTTTGGAGTAAGACTGGCTGATAGTGCATACAATACTTATTTGCCAATAACCTAAACCTTTACAGTAGCGAGCAAGTTCATTTTCTGATATCAGCAGCGGTGTGCAATTTCAGGGAATACAGAGAGCATGTGAAAGATCTTTCTTGCCTGTCAAAAGATTTCAGTAGAATCGTCATTGTCGACAACAATCCGTTCAGCTTCATAGTGCAGCCTTTGAATGGAATACCCTGTGTTCCATTTTCAGCTGGACAACACTCAGACGATCAAGTAACTGATAATGGACACCAGTCATTCAATGGTTCCGGTCCTCTAATTTGTACATGTTCATTGATTTTTTTTGTACTGTTTTTCAGCTGATGGAGGTTATCTTCCCGCTCCTGAAGCATCTCTCTGTCCAGAGAGATGTGAGGCCAGCCCTGTACGAAAGGTTTCATATGCCAGAATGGTTCCAAAAGCATGGGATCCCTCGAACTGATCAGGCTCTCTAAGAATTGTTTAGGTGGAGAAGAATCAAGTGCCTGCCACGCCATATGTCCCTTATTAGGGGGAGAGCACTTGTACATTATTATTTATATTCATTTTTAGATTCTCTTCCCTGATATAAGATCATGTCATTGTTCATACGGGATTGCCATGTCTGGAGGTAAAGGAATTGTAATCTAGCAGAATGTCTTATTTGTATCGGTGGCAACATCAATTGTTGTATATCACCTTCTGTTGTAAATTTGCTTGTTGATAGCTCATTTAATCTAATGCACAGTTCAAGGTCTATTATCATGATGTCAAGAGGCTGCATTAACTTTTAATCAAGGTTTCAGTGAGAAATGTTTGGTAAAATTCACAAACAAAAAAAACTTGTCCAGGGAATTTTAACAGCATTTTCGCCAAAATCGTGTGTTTATAAATCTAACTATCTGATATTTAAGCTTGCTGACATTTACAAGTCACAAGACCTGGATTTTAAGCTTGCTGGCATTCCAATTTTGTCAGAATCTCTGCTGTCTGGACTCTGGACGTGATAAGAGGTACTGAAGCTTCTTATTTGAGTTTCTGGATGCAAAAATCGAGGAATGTTACCAGCATTTTACCAAAATCATGTGTTTATAAATCTAACCAGCTGATATAGTGATATTTACAAGCTTCTTATCTGAGTTTCTGGACGCGAAAATCATTGGAACTTCGTATCTGGCTGATAATCTGTGCCGCCTCATCAAACCTGTACGCTCTCTCGTAGACGCCGGCGGACACGAGATAGAGCTCCCTCTTGTCGATGCTGGGGTCATGGCCAAGCTCGCCGACCAGCCGCTCCAGCGCCTCGAAGTCCTGCTGAGCGCCGAGCAAGCTGAGCATCTGGAAGTGCACCCTGTCCGAGAACACGCAGCCTTCCTCCCTCAGCGCCCGGTACAGCCCCGCGGCCTTGTCGAACTCCTTGAGCTTGCCGTAGGCGTTCATGGTGACCGCGATCGTCTCCGAGTCCGGCAGGTGGCCCAGCTTCCTCATCTCGTCGAACACCTCCACCACGCTGCGGTGCCGCCTGTTCTTGGCGAACAGGCCCATCATCGCCCTGTGCACCGACGGGTCCTTGACCTCGCCGGTGTGGACCGCGCGGCGGAACAGCCACGCGGCCTCCTCCACCCGCCCAGCGCTGGCCAGGATCTTCATGGCACTCTCCTTGGGGATGGCCTGGTCCGGGTCTCTGAGCTCGCGCAGCAGGCGCTTGGACTGCGAAACGAGCCCGGCGCGCTCGTATGCGACCACCATCGTCTGGTACAGCACTGGGTCCATCTCCGTGCCGGACTCCCGCAGCTTCTCGAAGAGCTTGGCGGCGCGGTCCAGCTTCCCGGCCTTGACCCAGATGGACAGGACGGTGGAGTAGGTGACGGCGTTGGGCTGGATGCCGCCGGCCTGCATTTGCTGCACAAGGCTCCCGGCCTTGTCGTCCTCCAGCGCCTTGCCGTGGATGGCGATCATGGTGTTGTACGTCACCACGTTGGGCCTGACGGCGCCGTTGTTGCCGCCGCCGCCGTCGGAGGCGGTGCTGCACATGAGGCCGAAGAGGTGGACCGCCTCCCCGAACAGCCCGGCGTCGCCGTACACGCGGAGCATGGTGTTGTACGTGACGACGCTCGGCGGCACCCCGGCCCGGCGCATGGACCAGAAGAGCCGGTCGGCGTCGCGCGCGAGGTCCAGCTGCCCGTACGCGTTGAGCACGATGTTGAAGACCGAGAGGTCGGGCTTGACGCGCGCCACGGCGCGCATGTGCGAGAAGAGCGAGACCGCCGCGAGGTGCCGGCCGCGGCGCGCGAGCGCGGCGAGGACCGGGGCGTAGGACTCGGCGTCGGGGGCGACGCCGTCGGCGGGGACGTCGTGGAGCAGCAGGCGCTTGGCGTCGCGGAGCAGGTCGGACTTGCAGTAGGCGGCGATGGCAGCGTTGTAGGCCTTGAGGTCGGGCCTGATCCCGGCGGCGCGGAGGCGGGAGAAGAGCGCGAGCGCCTTGGGCGCGTCGCCGGCGCGGAGGGCGAGGTGGATGAGGTTGGAGAAGAGCACAAGGTCCGGCGCCACGGCGTCGGCCTCCATGAGCGGGAGGAAGGTGAGCGCGTGGTCGAGGTGGCCCGCGCGGGTGAGCGCGGCGAGGAGCGTGGAGTAGGAGAAGCCGTCGGCCGCGACGCCCCTCTCGCGCATCTCGAGGAGGAGGCCGGACGCGAGGCGGAGCTGGCCGGCGCGGGAGGCGGCGCGGAGCAGGAGGTTGTAGGGGACGAGGAGTGCCGACGAGGGGAGGTCGGGCGCGAGGAGGTCGAGCAGCGCGACGCCGCGGCGCGGGTCCGGGAGGCGGGAGAGGAGCGTGCAGAGGAGGCGCGGGGAGACGGGGCGGTGCGACGAGAGCGCGGCGGCCAGGTCCGGGGCCGCGCGCGCGGCGGAGAGCGCCGCCACGAGGGCGGCGATGTCGGGGGCGTGGTCCTGGCGCTGGAGCTCCGCGGATTTGTGGCGGTGGAGGGGGTGGGAGCTCGGGAGGTTGGGGTTTAGCCAGATGGACTTTGCGCTTGCGGCGGGGCCGCGGTGGCGGTGCGGCGAGAGGGAAGGGAGGGCGGCTGCCGCTGCTGCCGTCGGCGGCATTGGTCTTGGGGTGCGGGAGTGGCGCGGCAGCCGGGAAACGGATAGGAGATTTTTTGGCGCTGGCCGGGACGTTTGCGAGACGCATCGGGCTGGATTGGGACACTTGTCGGAGCAAAATGGCGCGTCGGATCGAAGTGGCGGCATTCAGATTTCAGAACCTGTGATTGAGCGACAGGGAGACTGGCTGCGGCATGGCAATCGAGAGTTCACAGCCAAAATACAGCCAGCAGCACTTGAACGTTCATAAATTTTGGGCCATTCTTTTTTTTTTTTGGGTTGCAAGGAATATATTTTGGGTCATTTAGTGTCATGCATCCAACGCCCTCAAACGATCCGCACGTTCAAATTCTTCCCGCAAACCAGAAACAAAACCGAGGGAGGTTTGCGGCCGTCCGGACAGCCGTCATGTAGGCGTTCCACAGCGCGGACACAACCAAAATCGAGGTGAAGCTCGCACATTTGGACAGTTGCCACTTTTTCAAATGAAAGCCCGCCCATCCCCCTGATCGTCACGGCCCCGCCTCCTAGTTCGCGTCCATTTCGCCCCCCGCCGCCACAATGGAGCCGATCGAGAAGGTCATCGTCACGTCGGAGCCGGAAGGAGAAGTTGGTAGTGGTCTCCTGCAAGGTTAACACAACAAAATGCAACACCTGCCGCCACAAAACAAAAGAAGGGGGGAAGGAGGGGGGATGCTTTGGCGGTGGACAACCACCCAATACCTCCTCAGCCAAAGCGTGTGAAGCGGCGGGTGCATGTCATGCAATCACCTCCACCCCGCAGCTCGGTCCGCAACATCAGTCCATGTCCACCATCACCGACGGCCATCAAGTATTGTTCGAAGTCGACCTCAACTGAGACTACACCTTCATGGAGCTTTAGTCGCAGTCGCCGGCGCTTGTCCATTCGCGGATGCCGGCTCCCTCACCCTTCGGTGTCGGGTCTCTGTTTGCCAGAATGTTTCAACTGGGCGAGATGGTGGATGGTGACTTCACAGGGATGCAGTGATAAACATGATCCATGACAGCGGAGGCCACGAAGACCATCAAGTGGAGGACTCCCAACCGGAGGCAGAGACCCAACAACGCTCACCCAAATGTCGGACACCACGTAGACCGAGCCGACGCACACCCAACAGCTGGGCGGTGATCCAGGCGACATCTGGGCGTCGGGTGCGGGTCCAAAGAAGAAGAGGGGAGAAAATTTCAACTTGAAGGACGATGAATTGTTGGTTGATACGTGGTTGGACACAATCATTGATCTGATTCATGGCACGGTGCAAAGGGGCGGAACATTTTGGACAAGTGTGTATGCTTGATTTCGTGAGCAAAAGAACTATGATCCCTATTGCACCGAAGTGATCCATGAGTGCAGCTTGAAGACGCTCACTAATCGATGGTACACCATTCAAGAGATCACAAGCAAGTATTGCAGCTTTTAAAAACAATTGCAAATCCAATGACCGAATAGCGCGACACTCCAAGAGCTCGTATGTTTTTTGTTGCTCCATGTGTGTTGGTCATTTGGCTGGATATGCTCTGTGTGTTGGTCATTTGACCGGATATGCAATTTGTTGATCATGTGTTTTCTTCCTAGGTTGGTCGTGCATGCACATTGTTATTTAGGACAAAAAGAAGCACTTCCTCTTCATACATTGCTGGTTGAAGTTGAACATGCACCTCAAGTGGCTTAATGGTGTTGCCAATTCCATCAAGACCGCATCATATGCCCAATGTAGATAAATATGGCGATCCAACAAAAGGAGTCCTTGCTCCGACCAAAAGGATGGGCAGGAACTGGGGCAGAAAGTATGAGGAGGAGGCGAGAAGTAGAAGCGAAAAAGGGCAGCGGCCTGTTGGGGAACGCAGCATGCAATTTCAAAAAAATTCCTACGTTCACGCAAGATCTATCTAGGAGATGCATAGCAACGAGAGGGGGGAGTGTGTCCACGTACCCTCGTAGACCGAAAGCGGAAGCGTTTGCTTAAAGCGGTTGATGTAGTCGAACGTCTTCTCGTTCAACCGATCAAGCACCGAACATACGACACCTTCGAGTTCTGCACACGTTCAGCTCGATGACGTCCCTCGAACTCTTGATCCAGCAAAGTGTCGAGGGAGAGTTCCGTCAGCACGACGGCGTGGTGACGGTGATGGTGAAGCGATCCGCGCAGGGCTTCGCCTAAGCACTACGTGAATATGACTGGAGGCGTAAACTGTGGAGGGGGGCGCTGCACACGGCTTGGAACAATTGACGTGTCTTCTAGGCGCCCCCCTCCCCACGTATATAAAGGAGATAGGGGGAGGAGGCCGGCCCTAGGCGCGCCCCAAGTAGGAGGAGTCCTACTTGGGCTCCTAGTAGGATCCCCCCCTTTCCTTTTACCGGAGGGGGGAAAGGGGGAAGGAGAGAGGGGGGGAGAAGGAAATGAAGGAAATATGCCCTAGAGGCAATAATAAAATTGTTATTTATATTTCCTTATATCATGATAAATGTTTATTATTCATGCTAGAATTGTATTAATCGGAAACTTAGAACATGTGTGAATACATAGACAAAACAGAGTGCCCCTGGTATGCCTCTACTTGACTAGCTCATTAATCAAAGATGGTTAAGTTTCCTAACCATAGACATGTGTTGTCATTTGATGAATGGGATCACATCATTAGTGAATGATGTGATGGACAAGACCCATCGGTTAGCTTAGCATAATGGTCGTCAAGTTTTATTGCTATTGCTTTCTTCATGATTTAAACATATTCCTCTGACTATGAGTTATGCAACTCCCGAATACCGGAGGAACACCTTGTGTGCTATCAAACGTAACAACATAATTGGGTGATTATAAAGATGCTCTACAGGTGTCTCCGAAGGTGTTTGTTGGGTTGGCATAGATCGAGATTAGGATTTTTCACTCCGAGTATCGGAGAGGTATCTCTCGGCCCTCTCGGTAATGCACATCACTGTAAGCCTTGCAAGCAATGTGACTAATGAGTTAGTTACGAGATGATGCATTAAGAAACGAGTAAAGAGACTTGCCGGTAACGAGATTGAACTAGGTATGATGATACCGACGATCGAATCTCGGGCAAGTAACATACCGTTGACAAAGGGAATAAGGTATGTTGTTATTGCGGTTTGACCGATAAAGATCTTCGTAGAATATGTAGGAACCAATATGAGCATCCAGGTTCCGCTATTGGTTATTGATTGGAGATGTGTCTCGGTCATGTCTGCATAGTTCTCGAACCCGTAGGGTCCGCACGCTTAACGTTCGATGACGATTTGTATTATGAGTTATGTGTTTTGGTGACCGAAGTTTGTTTGGACTCCCAGATTAGATCACAGACATGACTAGGAGTCTCGAAATGGTCGAGAGGTAAAGATTGATATATTGTAAGATAGTGTTTGGACATCAGAATGGTTTCGAGTGGTTCGGGTATTTTACTGGAGTACCGAGGGGTTACCGGAACCCCCCCGGGGGAAATCATGCGCCTCATGGGCCATGGGAAGAGAGGGGACAACCCACAAGGGGTGGCCACGTGCACCCCCCCATGGGAGTCCGAATTGGACTAGGGGAGGGGGCGGCGCCCCCCTTTCCCTCTCCTACTCCCTCTCCCTTTCCCCCTTTCCCACTCCGGAGAAGGAAAGGGGAATCCTACTAGGACTAGGGGTCCTAGTAGGACTCCCCCCTTGGCGCGCCCCCTCTAGGATGGCCGCCTCCTCCCCTCCTCCTTTATATACGGGGGCAGGGGCACCCCAAAGCACAACAGTTGTTCTCTTAGCCGTGTACGGTGCCCCCCTCCACAGTTTACTCCTCCGGTCATAGCGTCGTAGTGCTTAGGCGAAGCCCTGCGCGGATCACATTGATATGTCTCCAACGTATCTACCGGAGACAAGATGTTTGATGCCTTGGAGATATCAAAAGATATTCTTGTGTCCCAACCAATTATATTTGGTGGGTCCAATGGCACTAGGATATGGAACTCTCGGTCCCAACATCGTTATTTCCATCTCCTCACGATCCAAATGAATCTTTCTCTACATCTAGAGAAGGAACAACATGTGAATTATGGATTGATAAGGCTTGTACATAAACAATTTCTCCAATGTAATCTGGATAGACAACATAGTGCCCCATAATGTATGAGTGAAGGTGCTCAAGGTTTTACCCAATCCTTCATCTCAAAATCCGTCATTAAAATGATTGTGTGCACCTGGGTGGGCACATCAATAATAAGAATTTCTGGAGCCAAGACCTGCCGGAGAGGGGCACCTGGGTGGGCACAACCCACCAGGGCGCGCCCCCTCTCTTGGCGCGCCCAGGTGAGTTGTACCCACCTGGTGGCCCCGCAGACGACCCCCCTGATACTATAAAATCACATATTTCCAGAAAAAATTAGGGAGAAAGAATTATCGCGTTTCACGAGACGAAGCCGCCGCCAAGCCCTATTCTTCCTCGGGAGGGCAGATCTGGAGTCCGTTTGGGGCTCCGGAGAGGGGGTTCTTCGTTCTTCGTCATCACCAACCCATCTCCTTGCCAATTCCATGATGCTCCCCACCGGGAGTGAGTAATTACTTCGTAGGCTCGCTAGTCGGTGAGGAGTTGGATGAGATTCATCATGTAATCGAGTTAGTTTTGTTAGGGCTTGATCCCTAGTATCCACTATGTTCTTAGATTGATGTTGTTATGACTTTGCTATGCTTAATGCTTGTCACTTTGGGCCCGGGTGCCATGAACTCAGATCTAAACCGTTTATGAATTCATCATTATATCCATGTTTTAGATCGGATCTTGCAAGTTATAGTCACCTACTACGTGTTATGATCCGACAACCCCGGAGTGACAACAACCGGGCCCACTCTCGGTGATGACCGTAGTTTGAGGAGTTCATGTATTCACTATGTGTTAATGCTTTGTTCCGGTTCTCTATTAAAAGGAGGCTTTAATATCCCTTAGTTTCCAATATGGACCTCGCTGCCACGGGAGGGTAGGACAAAAGATGTCATGCGAGTTCTTTTAATAAAGCACGTATGAATATTTACGGAATACATGCCTACATTATATCGATGAACTGGAGCTAGTGCCGTATCGCCCTAGGTTATAACTGTCACATGATGAATATCATCCAACAAGTCACCGATCCAATGCCTACGAATTTATCCTATATTGTTTCTGCTAAGTTACTACTTCTATCATCACTGTTACACTTGCTACAAAATTACTGCTATCACTGTTAATGTTACCGTTGCTGCTGTCACTACTATCAAAACTATCAAACTACTCTGATTACTTCCTGCAGATAATTAATCTCTAGGTGTGGTTGAATTGACAACTCAGCTGCTAATACCTTCAAATATTCTTTGGCTCCCCTTGTGTCGAATCTATAAATTTGGGTTGAATACTCTACCCTCGAAAACTGTTGCGATCCCTATACTTGTGGGTTATCACACATCACCATCACCGTCACCACGTCGTCGTGCTGACGGAAGTCTCCCTCGACCCTCTACTGGATCAAGAGTTCAAGGGACGTCATCGAGCTGAACGTGTGCTGAACTCGGAGGTGCCGTACGTTCGGTACTAGATCGGTTGGATCGCGAAGACGTTCGACTACATCAACCGTGTTAACATAACACTTCTGCTTTCGGTCTACGATGGTACATGGACACACTATACCCCTCTCGTTGCTATGCATCTCCTAGATAGATCTTGCGTGAGCGTAGGAATTTTTTTGAAATTGCATGCTACATTCCCCAACAGTGGTATTAGAGCCAGGTCTATGCGTAGATGATATGCACGAGTAGAACACAAAGAGTTGTGGGTGATAATAGTCATACTGCTTACCACCAACATCTTATTTTGATTCGGCGGTATTGTTGGATGAAGCGGCCCGGACCAACATTACATGATCGCGTTCATGAGACTGGTTCTACCGACGTGCTTTTGCACACAGGTGGCTGGCGGGTGTCTGTTTCTCCAACTTTAGTTGAATCGAATTTGACTACGGCCGGTCCTTGTTGAAGGTTAAAACAGCACACTTGACGAAAAATCGTTGTGGTTTTGATGCGTAGGTAAGAACGGTTCTTATTAGAAGCCCGTAGCAGCCACGTAAAACTTGCAACAACAAAGTAGAGGACGTCTAACTTGTTTTTGCAGGGCATGTTGTGATGTGATATGGTCAAGACATGATGTGATATAAGTTATTGTATGATATGATCATGTTTTGTAAAAGTTATCGACAACTGGCAGGAGGCTTATGGTTGTCGCTTTATTGTATGAAATGCAATCGCCATATAATTGCTTTACTTTATCACTATGCGTTAGCGATAGTTGTAGAAGCAATAGTTGGCGAGATGACAACGACGCTACGATGGAGATTAAGGTGTCAAGCCGGTGACGATGGAGATCATGACGGTGCTTTGGAGATGGAGACCAAAGGCACAAGATGATGATGGCCATATCATGTCACATATTTTTATTGCATGTGATGTTTATCTTTTATGCATCTTATTTTGCTTAGTATGGCGGTAGCATTATAAGATGATCCCTCACTAAATTTCATGGTATAAGTGTTCTCCCTGAGTATGCACCGTTGATACAGTTCGTCGTGCCGAGACACCACGTGATTATCGGGTGTGATAAGCTCTACGTTCACATACAACAGGTGTAAGACAGTTTTGCACGTGCAGAGTACTCGGGTTAAACTTGACGAGCCTAGCATATGCAGATATGGCCTTGGAACACTGAGACCGAAAGGTCGAACGTGAATCATATAGTAGATATGATCAACATAGAGATGTTCACCATTGAAAAACTACTCCATCTCACGTGATGATCGGACATGGTTTAGTTGATATGGATCACGTGATCATTTAGATGACTAGAGGGATGCCTATCTAAGTGGGAGTTCTTTAGTAATATGATTAATTAAACTTAAATTTATCATGAACTTAGTCCTGATAGTTTTTGCATATCTATGTTGTTGTAGATCAATGGCCCGTGCTTCCGTTCCCTTGAATTTTAATGCGTTCCTAGAGAAAGCTAAGTTGAAAGATGATGGTAGCAACTACACGGACTTGGTCCGTAACTTGAGGATTATCCTCATTGCTGCACAGAAGAATTGCGTCCTGGAAGCACCGCTAGGTGCAAGGCCCGCTGCAGGAGCAACCCCGGACGTTATGAACGTCTGGAAACTAAAGCTGATGACTACTCGATAGTTCAGTGAGCCATGCTTTACGGCTTAGAATAGGGACTTGAAAGATGTTTTGAACTTCATGGAGCATATGAGATGTTCCATGAGTTGAAGTTAATATTTCAAGCAAATGCCCGAGTTGAGAGATATGAAGTCTCCAACAAGTTCTATAGCTGCAATATGGAGGAGAATAGTTCTGTCAGTGAACACATACTCAAAATGTCCGGGTACCATAACCACTTGACTCAGCTGGGAGTTAATCTTCCTGATTATAATGTCATTGACAGAGTTCTTCAATCACTGCCACCAAGCTATAAAGGCTTCGTGATGAACTATAACATGCAAGGGATATAAAAGACAATTCCTGAGCTCTTCGCGATGCTTAAGGCTGTGGAGGTAGAAATCAAGAAGGAGCATCAAGTGTTGATGGTTAATAAGACCACTAGTTTCAAGAAAAAAGGCACAGGGAAGAAGGGGAACTTCAAGAAGAATAGCAAGCAAGTTGCTACTCCCAGGAAGAATCCCAAGTCTGGACCTAAGCCTGAAACTGAGTGCTTCTACTGCAAAGGGACTGGTCACTGGAAGCGGAATGCCCCAAGTATTTGGCGGATAAGAAGGATGGCAAAGTGAAAGGTATATTTGATATACATGTTATTGATGTGTACCTTACTAATGCTCGTAGTAGCGCTTGGGTATTTGATACTGGTTCTGTTGCTCATATTTGCAACTCGAAACAGGGGCTACGGATTAAACGTAGATTGGCTAAGGATGAGGTGACGATGCGCGTCGGAAATGGTTCCAAGGTCGATGTGATCGCCGTCGGCATGCTACCTCTACATCTACCTTCGGGATTAGTTTTAGACCTGAATAATTGTTATTTGGTGCCAGCGTTGAGCATGAACATTATATCTGGATCTTGTTTGACGCGAGACGGTTATTCATTTAAATCAGAGAATAATGGTTGTTCTATTTATATGAGTAATATCTTTTATGGTCATGCACCCTTGATGAGTGGTCTATTTTTGTTGAATCACGATCATAGTGATACACATATTCATAATATTGAAGCCAAAAGATGCAAAGTTAATAAAGATAGTGCAACTTATTTGTGGCACTGTCGTTTAGGTCATATTGGTGTAAAGCACATGAAGAAACTCCATGCTGATGGGCTTTTGGAATCACTTGATACTTGCGAACCATGCCTCATGGGCAAGATGACTAAAACTCCGTTCTCTGGAACAATGGAACGAGCAACTGACTTATTGGAAATAATACATACTGATGTATGCGATCTGATGAGTGTTGAGGCTCGTGGCGGGTATCGTTATTTTCTGACCTTCACAGATGATTTGAGCAGATATGGGTATATCTACTTAATGAAACAGAAGTCTGAAACATTTGAAAAGTTCATATAATTTCAGAGTGAAGCGGAAAATCATCGTAACAAGAAAATAAAGTTTCTACGATCTGATCGTGGAGAAGAGTATTTGAGTTATGAGTTTGGCCTTCAGTTAAAACAATGTGAAATAGTTTCGCTACTCACGCCACCTGAACACCACAGTGTAATGGTGTGTCCGAACATCGTAATCGTACTTTATTAGATATGGTGCGATCTATGATGTCTCTTACGGATTTACCACTATCGTTTTGGGGTTATGCTTTAGAGACGGCTGCATTCACGTTAAATAGGGCACCATCTAAATCCGTTGAGATGACACCATATGAACCGTGGTTTGGCAAGAAACCTAAGCTGTCATTTCTTAAAGTTTGGGGTTGCGATGCTTATGTGAAAAAGCTTCAACCTGATAAGCTCGAACCCAAATCGGAGAAGTGCGTCTTCATAGGATACCCAAAAGAAACGGTTGGGTACACCTTCTATCACAGATCCGAAGGCAAGACATTTGTTGCTAAGAATGAATCCTTTCTAGAGAAGGAGTTTCTCTTGAAAGAAGTGAGTGGGAGGAAAGTAGAACTTGATGAGGTAGTTGTACCTTCTCTCGAATTGGAAAATGGTTCATCACAGAAATCTGTTCTAGTGGTGCCTACACCAATTAGTGAGGAAGTTAATGATGATGATCATGAAACTTCAGATCAAGTTACTACCGAACCTCGTAGGTCAACCAAAGTACGATCCGCACCAGAGTGGTACAGTAATCCTGTTCTGGAAATCATGTTACTAGACCATGACGAACCTACGAACTATGAGGAAGCAATGATGAGCCCAGATTCTGCGAAATGGCTTGAGGCCATGAAATCTGAGATGGGATCCATGTATGAGAACAAAGTATGGACTTTGGTTGACTTGCCCGATGATCGGCAAGCCATAGAAAATAAATGGATCTTCAAGAAGAAGACTGACGCTGACGGTAATTTTATTGTCTACAAAGCTCAACTTGTTGCGAAAGGTTTTCAACAAGTTCATGGAGTTGACTACGATGAGACTTTCTCACCCATCGTGATGCTTAAGTCTGTCCGAATCATGTTAGCAATTGCCGCATTTTATGATTATGAAATTTGGCAAATGGATGTCAAAACCGCATTCCTTAATGAATTTCTTAAAGAAGAGTTATATATGATGCAACCAGAAGGTTTTGTCGACCCTAATGGTGGTAACAAAGTGTGCAAGCTCCAGCGATCCATTTATGGACTGGTGCAAGCCTCTCGGAGTTGGAATATACACTTTGATAGTGTAATCAAAGCATATGGTTTTATACAGACTTTTGGAGAAGCCTGTATTTACAAGAAAGTGAGTGGGAGATCTGTTGGGGATCGTAGTAATAATTCAAAATTTTCCTATGTGTCACCGAGATCAATCTAGGAGATACTAGCAACGAGAGAGAGAGAGAGAGAGAGAGAGAGAGAGAGGGAGTGCATCTTCATACCCTTGAAGATCGCTAAGCGGAAGTGTTACAAGGACGCGGTTGATGGAGTCGTACTCGCGGCGATTCAAATCACGGAAGTTCCGACCTAGTGCCGAACGAATGGCGCCTCCGCGTTCAACACACGTACAGCCCGGGGACGTCTCCTCCTTCTTGATCCAACAAGGGGAGAGGAGAAGTTGAGGGAAAGCTCCGGCAGCACGACGGCGTGGTGGTGGAGCTTGCGGTTCTCCTCCAAGGCCTAGCACTATGGAGGAGGAGGAGTTAGAGGGTGGAAGGGTTGCGCTAGGGGAGGTGCGGCTGCCCTCCCACCCTCCACTAGTTGCATCTAGAGGGGGGGAAGGGAAGAGGGGGACAGCCCCCCTAGTTGCATCTAGAGTGGGGGCGGCCAGGAGGGGGAGACTTGCCCCCGAAGCAAGGTGGGAGGCACCCCCTCCCCTAGGGTTTCCAACCCGAGGCGCCTTGGGCCCTTGGGGGGGGGGGCGCACCAGCCCACTAGGGGGCTGGTTCCCTCCCATATTCAGACCATTAAGTCCTCCGGGGCTGGTGGACCCCCGGACACCTTTCGGTGGTCCCGGTACAATACCGATAACCCCAGAAACCATTCCGGTGACTGAAACTGGACTTCCCATATATAAATCTTCACCTCCGGACCATTACGGAACTCCGAACAACCTTCGGTAACCACATACAATTTCCCATAACAACTCTAGTGTCACCGAACCTTAAGTGTGTAGACCCTACGGGTTCGGGAACCATGCAGACATGACCGAGACATCTCTCCGGCCAATAAGCAACAACAGGATCTGGATACCCATGTTGGCTCTCACATGTTCCACGATGATCTATCAGATGAACTACGATGTCGGGGATTCAATTAATCCCGTATACAATTCCCTTTGTCCATCGGTATGTTACTTGCCCGAGATTTGATCGTCGGTATCCCCATACCTCGTTCAATCTCGTTACCGGCAAGTCTCTTTACTCGTTCTGTAACGCATGATCCCGTGGCTAACTCCTTAGTCACATTGAGCTCATTATGATGATGCATTACCGAGTTGGCCCAGAGATACCTCTCCGTCATACAGAGTGACAAATCCCAGTCTCGATTCGTGCCAACCCAACAGACACTTTCGGAGATACCTGTAGTGCACCTTTATAGTCACCCAGTTACGTTGTGACGTTTGATACACCCAATGCATTCCTACGGTATCCGGGAGTTGCACAATCTCATGGTCCAAGGAAATGATACTTGACATTAGAAAAGCTCTTAGCAAACGAACTACATGATCTTGTGCTATGCTTAGAATTGGGTCTTGTCCATCACATCATTCTCCTAGTGATGTGATCCCGTTATCAACGACATCCAATGTCCATGGTCAGGAAACCACAACCATCTATTGATCAACGAGCTAGTCGACTAAAGGCTCACTAGGGACATATTGTGATCTACGTATTCACACATGTATTACGGTTTCCGGTTAATACAATTATAGCATGAAAAATAGACAATTATCATGAACAAGGAAATATAATAATAACCATTTTATTATTGCCTCTAGGGCATATTTACAACAGTCTCCCACTTGCACTAGAGCCAATAATCTAGTTACATTGTGATGAATCGAACACCCATAGAGTTCTGGTGTTGATCATGTTTTGCTCGTGGAAGAGGTTTAGTCAACGGATCTGTGACATTCAGATCCGTATGCACTTTACAAATATCTATGTCTCCATCTTGAATATATTCACGAATGGAGTTGAAGCGAGGCTTGATGTTCCTGGTCTTCTTGTGAAACGTGGGCTCCTTGGCAAGGGCAATAGCTCCAGTGTTATCACAGAAGAGAGTCATCGGGCCCAACGCATTGGGAATAACCCCTAGGTCGGTGATGAACTCCTTCATCCAGACTCCTTCCTGTGCTGCCTCCGAGGCGGCTATGTACTCCGCTTCACATGTAGATCCCGCCACGACGCTTTGCTTGCAACTACACCAGCTGACTGCCCCACCATTCAAAATGTACACGTATCCAGTTTGTGACTTGGAGTCATCCAGATCTGTGTCGAAGCTAGCATTGATGTAACCCTTTACGACGAGCTCTTCATCACCTCCATAAATGAGAAACATATCCTTAGTCCTTTTCAGGTACTTCAGGATATTCTTGACCAATGTCCAGTGTTCCATACCGGGATCACTTTGGTACCTCTCTACCAAACTTATGGCAAGGTTCACATCAGGTCTGGTACACAGCATGGCATACATAATAGAGCCTATGGCTGAGGCATAGGGGATGACACTCATCTTTTCTCTATCTTCTGCCGAGGTCGGGCATTGAGTCGTGCTCAATCTCACACCTTTCAATACAGGCAAGAACCCCTTCTTGGACTGATCCATATTGAACTTCTTCAATATCTTGTCAAGGTATGTGCTTTGTGAAAGACCAATGAGGCGTCTCGATCTATCTCTATTGATCTTGATGCCTAATATGTAAGCAGCTTCTCCAAGGTACTTCACTGAAAAACACTTATTCAAGTAGGCCTTTATGCTTTCCAAAAGTTCTATATCATTTCCCATCAATAGTATGTCATCCACATACAATATGAGAAATGCTACAGAGCTCCCCTCACTTTCTTGTAAATACAGGCTTCTCCATAAGTCTGTACAAACCCAAACGCTTTGATCATTTCATTAAAGCGAATGTTCCAACTCCGAGATGCTTGCACCAGCCCATAGATGGAGCGCTGGAGCTTGCATACCTTGTCAGCATTCTTAGGATCGAAAAAACCTTCCGGCTGCATCATATACAATTATTCCTTAAGGAAACCGTTAAGGAATGCCGTTTTGACATCCATTTGCCATATCTCATAATCATAGAATGCGGCAATTGCTAACATGATTCAGATGGACTTCAGCTTCGCTATAGGTGATAAGGTCTCATCGTAGTCAATCCCTTGAACTTGTCGATAACCCTTAGCGACAAGCCGAGCCTTATAGACAGTCACATTACCATCCGCGTCAATCTTCTTCTTAAAGATCCACTTATTCTCTATGGCTTGCCGATCATCAGGCAAGTCTATCAAAGTCCATACTTTGTTTTCATACATGGATCCTATCTCGGATTTCATGGCTTCAAGCCATTTGTTGGAATACGGTCCCGCCATCGCTTCTTCATAGTTCGAAGGTTCACCGTTGTCTAACAACATGATTTCCAGGACAGGGTTGCTGTACCACTCTGGTGCGTAACGTGTCCTTGTGGACCTACGAAGTTCAGTAGCAACTTGATCCGAAGTTTCATGATCATCATCATTAACTTCCTCTCTAGTCGGTGCAGGCACCACAGAAACATCTTCCTGAGCTGCGCTACTCTCCGGTTCAAGAGGGGGTACCTCATCAAGTTCTACTTTCCTCCCACTCACTTCTTCTGAAAGAAACTCTTTCTCTAGAAAGGATCCATTCTTGGCAACAAAGATCTTGCCTTCGGATCTGAGGTAGAAGGTATACCCAATAGTTTCCTTAGGGTATCCTATGAAGACGCATTTTTCCGATTTGGGTTCGAGCTTTTCAGGTTGAAGTTTCTTGACATAAGCATCGCATCCCCAAAATTTCAGAAACAACAGCTTAGGTTTCTTCCCAAACCATACTTCATACGGTGTCATCTCAACGGATTTAGACGGTGCCCTATTTAAAGTGAATGCATCTGTCTCTAAAGCATAACCCCAAAATGATAGCGGTAGATCGGTAAGAGACATCATAGATCGCACCATATCCAATAGAGTGCGATTACGACGTTCGGACACACCATTACATTGCGGTGTTCCAGGCGGCGTGAGCTGTGAAACAATTCCACATTTCCTTAAGTGCGTGCCAAACTCGTGACTCAAGTATTCTCCTCCACGATCTGATCGTAAGAACTTTATTTTCCCGTCACGTTGATTCTCTACCTCGCTCTGAAATTCCTTGAACTTTTCAAAGGTCTCAGACTTGTGTTTCATTAAGTAGACATAGCCATATCTACTTAAGTCATCAGTGAGGGTGAGAACATAACGATAGCCACTGCGAGCCTCAACCCTCATTGGACCGCACACATCAGTATGTATGATTTCCAACAAGTTGGTTGCTCGCTCCATTGTTCCAGAGAACAAAGTCTTGGTCATTTTGCCCATGAGGCATGGTTCGCACGTGTCAAATGATTCATAATCAAGAGACTCTAAAAGTCCATCTGCATGGAGTTTCTTCATGCATTTGACACCAATGTGACCAAGGCGGCAGTGCCACAAGTATGTGGGACTATCATTATCAACCTTACATCTTTTGGCATTCACACTATTAATATGTGTAACATCACGTTCGAGATTCAACAAAAACAAACCATTGACCAGCGGGGCATGACCATAAAACATATCTCTCATATAAATAGAACAACCATTATTCTCGGATTTAAATGAGTAGCCATCTTGCATTAAACGAGATCCAGATAAAATGTTCATGCTCAAAGCAGGCACTAAATAACAATTATTGAGGTTTAAAACTAATCCCGAAGGTAGATGTAGAGGTAGCATGCCGACGGCGATCACATCGACCTTGGAACCATTCTCGACGCGCATCGTCACGTCGTCCTTTGCCAGTCTCCGCTTATTCCGCATCTCCTATTTTGAGTTACAAATATGAGCAACCGCACCGGTATCAAGTACCCAAGAGCTACTACGAGCGCTGGTAAGTTACACATCAATAACATGTATATCATATATACCTTTGGCATTTCCGGCCTTCTTATTCGCTAAGTACTTGGGGCAGTTCTGTTTCCAGTGACCATTTCCCTTGCAATAAAAGCACTGAGTCTCAAGCTTGGGGTCCATTCTTTGGCTTCTTCCCGGCAACTGATTTACCGGGCGCGGCAACTCCTTTGCCGTCCTTCTTGAAGTTCTTCCTACCCTTGCCTTTCTTGAAACTAGTGGTCTTATTCACCATGAACACTTGATGTTCCTTTTTGATCTCCACCTCCACTGATTTCAGCATTGAATATAACTCAGGAATGGACTTCTCCGTCCCTTGCATATTCTAGTTCATCACAAAGCTCTTGTAGCTAGGTGGAAGCGACAGGAGGATTCTGTCAATGACCGAGTCATCTGGAAGATTAACTCCCAGCTGAGACAAGCTGTTGTGCAACCCATACATTTTGAGTATATGCTCGCGACAGAACTATTTTCCTCCATCTTACAACTGTAGAATTTGTCGGAGACTTCATATCTCTCGACCCGGGCATGAGCTTGGAAAACCATTTGCAGCTCTTGGAACATCTCATATGCTCCGTGTTGCTCAAAACGCTTTTGGAGCCCCGGTTCTAAGCTATAAAGCATGCTGCACTGAACCAGGGAGTAACCATCACTACGCGACTGCCAGGCGTTCATAAAGTCTTGAGTTGCTGGGAAAATGGGTGCATCACCTAGCGGTGCTTCAACGACATATGCTTTCTTGGCAGCTATGAGGATGATCCTCAAGTTATGGACCCAGTCCGTCTAGTTGCTACCATCGTCTTTCAGCTTGGTTTTCTCTAGAAACGCGTTGAAGTTGAGGGCAACATTAGCGTGGGCCATTTGATCTACAAGACATATTGTAAAGATATTTTAGACTAAGTTCATGACAATTAAGTTCATCTAATCAAAATATTTAATGAACTCCCACTCAGATAGACATCCCTCTAGTCATCTAAGTGATACATGATTCGAATCGACTAGGCCGTGTCCGATCATTACGTGAGACGGACTAGTCATCAACGGTGAGCATCTCCATGTTGATCGCATCTACTATACGACTCATGTCCGACCTTTCGGTCTCTCGTGTTCCGAGGCCATGTCTGTACATGGTAGGCTCGTCAAGTCAACCTAAGTGTTTCGCATGTGTAAATCTGGCTTACACCCGTGGTATGCAAACTTTAGAATCTATCACACTTGATCATCACGTGGTGCTTCAAAACAACAAACCTTCGCAACGCACTACAAAAAAAAGACACATCCGTGACATTTTGGGCCGAACGAATTTTTTTTCTGTCATACTTATGACACTTCTATGACGATAATTGTGACAAAACCTAGTATCATCATAGATGTGGTGGGCTCCTACTTCTATGGCAAAAAATCATGATAGAAAATGGGCTTTTCGCCTTGGGCGGGCCGGAGACACAGCTGCATGAAATTCTTTGGGCAGTCCATGACGGAAAAAACCATGATAGAAGCGAGGGCGAGGAAAATATCGGGTAGTTCCTGGTTATAGTGGATGGTCGGGGGCCGAGCGATGCGCGTTTCTCTCGTACGTACGCGTGTGTGTGCGAGGAGTTGCGCTCTAACTGAACCCGAGCGAGGCGTTGGGCTCTAACTGAACCCAAGCGATTGCACTGCAGGCTACGCGTCACTGAACCCGAGTGATCGATCGATCCCTTGCTGTTAACTGACCCCGAGTGATTCCTTCGCTACTGCTGCTAACTGAAGCCGATCGAACACTGCTGCTGATACGTCTCCAACGTATCTATAATTTTTGATTGCTCCATGCTATATTATCTTCTGTTTTGGACATTATTGGGCTTTATTATTCACTTTTATATTATTTTTGGGACTAACCTTTAACCGGAGGCCCAGCCCAGAATTGCTTTTTTTGCCTATTTCAGAGTTTCGCAGAAAAAGAATATCAAACGGAGTCCAAACGGAATGAAACCTTCGGGACCGTGATTTTCGGAACAAACATGATCCAGGAGACTTGGACCTACGTCAAGCAACCAACAGGGAAGCCACGAGGTAGGGGGGCGCGCCTACCCCCCTAGGGCGCGCCCTCCACCCTCGTGGGCCCCCTGTTGCTCCACCGACGTACTTCTTCCTCCTATATATACCTACGTACCCCCAAACGATCAGATACGGAGCCAAAAACCTAATTCCACCGCCGCAACCTTCTGTACCCACGAGATCCCATCTTGGGGCCTGTTCCGGAGCTCCACCGGAGGGGGCATCGATCACGGAGGGCTTCTACATCAACACCATAGCCCTTCCGATGAAGTGTGAGTAGTTTACCTCGGACATTCGGGTCCATAGTTATTAGCTAGATGGCTTCCTCTCTCTTTTTGGATCTCAATACAACGTTCTCCCCCTCTCTCGTGGAGATCTATTCGATGTAATCTTGTTTTGCGGTGTGTTTGTTGAGACCGATGAATTGTGGGTTTATGATCAAGTTTATATATGAACAATATTTGAATCTTCTGAATTCTTTTATGTATGATTGGTTATCTTTGCAAGTCTCTTCGGATTATCAGTTTAGTTTGGCCTACTAGATTGATCTTTCTTGCAATGGGAGAAGTCTTAGCTTTGGGTTCAATCTTGCGGTGTCCTTTCCCAGTGACAGTAGGGGCGGCAAGGCACATATAGTATTGTAGCCATCGAGGATAACAAGATGGGGCAAGGCACGACATTGACAACCCCTTATCGCATTGGTTGCGAGGATTTATTTGTTTTGTGTAGGTGCGAGGGACTCGCGCGTAGCCTCCTACTGGATTGATACCTTGGTTCTCAAAAACTGAGGGAAATACTTACGCTACTTTGCTGCATCACCCTTTCCTCTTCAAGGGAAAACCAACACAGTGCTCAAGAGGTAGCAAGAAGGATTTCTGGCGCCGTTGCCGGGGAGGTCTATGCAAAAGTCAACATACCAAGTACCCATCACAAACTCTTATCTCCCGCATTACATTATTTGCCATTTGCCTCTCGTTTTCCTCTCCCCCACTTCACCCTTGCCGTTTTATTCGCCCTCTCTTTTTCGTTCGCCTCTTTTTCATTTGCTTGTCATTATGGCTAGTCCTCTATCTTCTCCGTTGTCTCCCGAGAATGAAGTTCTAAATTTTAAACAAAGGGAGGGGGAAAATCTAAAAGACACTTGGTATAGAATTTGCAATGCTCAAAATAGATCTGCCAGGAAGCAATCTACTTCCGTTCTTCTCCGCAATTTTTATGTAGGCGCTAATCCTTGGTATAGATATATCCTTGATACCATTACCGGAGGGAATTTCTTGGGTAGCCATACTTTTGACTCTTATAATGCTATGATAGATTTATTTGGCTCACCACCTCTTCTAGTTAATGGAACTATGTTAACTTTGGAGCATGTAATGCAAAGACTTGAAATTATTGAAAATAAAGTTGCTACCATAGAGTTAATTGAAAATCTGGATAAAAAGATCCACAACCAAATTACCCAATATGGATCTAAGGTAGGAGTCACATTGAAAAATATTAAGGAAAAGGAACCCATAGTTAATGAGAGAACAAATCAAGATTCCACTAGAATCGATAAACTTGAGGGTATCATTACCAACTTGGGAACCGCTTTTTCTTCCGTAAAGAATACTCCTAGCCCCCCAACTAAAATTGCCAAGCTTATGTCTGTTCCTAAAAATAAGGGTGAATCCACTAGTAAAGAAACTGCGGATCTTAAATCTATAAGTATTCATCCCAATCTTTTTGCTTTCATTAAGGAACCATTTGCTACAAATGAATATTTCGATCTTGTTCCTAAAAGTTGGATAATTAATAGAAAGAAAGAAACCCTAAGGGATGATAGATATCTCATTGAAGAATTGCCTACCAAAGATGGCAATACCTAGATCTATACTTGCTTTTATGCCTAGCTAGGGGCGTTAAACGATAGCGCTTGTTGGGAGGCAACCCAATTTTATATTTAGTTTTTTTTGCTTTTTGCTTCTGTTTAGGAATAAATACTTGATCTAGCCTCTGGTTAGATGTGTTTTTATGTTTTAATTAGTGTCTGTGCCAAGTTAAACCTATAGGATCTTCTTGGATGATAGTTATTTGATCTTGCAGAAATTTCCAGAAACTTTCTGTTCACGAAAACAATTGTTAAAAATCACTAGAACGTGATAAAATATTGATTCCAATTGCTGCTGTTCAATAAACAAATAGTCTAGGTTTTCCTATTTTGGATGATTTTTTGGAGTTCCAGAAGTTTGCGTTAGTTACCTATTACTACAGACTGTTCTGTTTTTGACAGATTCTGTTTTTCGTGTGTTGTTTGCTTATTTTGATGATTCTATGGCTAGTAAAAGAGTTTATAAACCATAGAGAAGTTGGAATACAGTAGGTTTAACACCAATATAAGTAAAGAATGAGTTCATTACAGTACCTTAAAGTGGTCTTTTGTTTTCTTTCGCTAACGGAGCTCACGAGATTTTCTGCTGAGTTTTGTGTTGTGAAGTTTTCAAGTTTTGGGTGAAAGATTTGATGGATTACGGAACAAGGAGTGGCAAGAGCCTAAGCTTGGGGATGCCCATGGCACCCCCAAGATAATCTAAGGACACCAAAAAGCCAAAGCTTGGGGATGCCCCGGAAGGCATCCCCTCTTTCGTCTACTTCCATCGGTAACTTTACTTGGAGCTATATTTTTATTCACCACATGATATGTGTTTTGCTTGGAGCGTCTTGTATGATTTGAGTATTTGATTTTTAGTTTACCACAATCATCCTTGCTGTACACACCCTTTTGAGAGAGACACGCATGATTCAAAAATTATTAGAATACTCTATGTGCTTCACTTATATCTTTTGAGTTATATGGTTTTTGCTCTAGTACTTCACTTATATCTTTTAGAGCACGATGGTGGATTTGTTTTATAGAAACTATTGATCTCTCATGCTTCACTTAGATTATTTTGAGAGTCTTAAATAGCATGGTAATTTGCTTAAAATTAATCCTAATATGCTAGGTATTCAAGATTAGTAAAAACTTTCTTATGAGTGTGTTGAATACTAAGAGAAGTTTGATGCTTGATGATTGTTTTGAGATATGGAGGTAGTAATATTAAAGTCGTGCTAGTTGAGTAGTTGTGAATTTGAGAAATACTTGTGTTGAAGTTTGCAAGCCCCGTAGCATGCACGTATGGTAAACGTTATGTAACAAATTTGAAACATGAGGTGTTCTTTGATTGTCCTCCTTAGGAGTGGCGGTCGGGGACGAGCGATGGTCTTTTCCTACCAATCTATCCCCCTAGGAGCATGCGCGTAGTGCTTGGTTTTTGATGACTTGTAGATTTTTGCAATAAGTATATGAGTTCTTTATGACTAATGTTGAGTCCATGGATTATACGCACTCTCACCTTTCCACTGTTGCTAGCCTCTTCGGTACTGTGCATTTCCCTTTCTCACATTAAGAGTTGGTGCAAACTTCGCCGGTGCATCCAAACCCCGTGATATGATACGCTCTTTCACACATAAACCTCCTTATACCTTCCTCAAAACAGCCACCATACCTACCTATTATGGCATTTCCATAGCCATTCCGAGATATATTGCCATGCAACTTTCCACCATTCCGTTTATCATGACACATTCATCATTGTCATATTGCTTTGCATGATCATGTAGTTGACATAGTATTTGTGGCAAAGCCACCGTTCATAATTCTTTCATACATGTCACTCTTGGTTCATTGCATATCCCGGTACACCGCCGGAGGCATTCATATAGAGTCATACTTTGTTCTAGTATCGAGTTGTAATCATTGAGTTGTAAATAAATAGAAGTGTGATGATCATCATTTTCTAGAGCATTGTACCAAGTGAGGAATATATAAAAAATAGAGAAAGGCCATAAAAAGAGATGGCCCAAAAAAATTGATGAGAGAAAAAGAAAGAAGGGACAATGTTACTATCCTTTTACCACACTTGTGCTTCAAAGTAGCACCATAATCTTCATGATAGAGAGTCCCTTGTTTTGTCACTTTCATATACTAGTGGGAATTTTTCATTATAGAACTTGGCTTGTATATTCCAACAATGGGCCTCCTCAAGTGCCCTAGGTCTTCGTGAGCAAGCAAGTTGGATGCACACCCACTTAGTTTCTTTTTGTTGAGCTTTCATATACTTATAGCTCTAGTGCATCCGTTGCATGGCAATCCCTACTCCTTGCATTAACATCAATCGATGGGCATCTCCATAGCTCATTGATTAGCCTCGTTGATGTGAGACTTTCTCCTTTTTTGTCTTCTCCACATAACCCCCATCATCATATTCTATTCCACCCATAGTGCTATGTCCATGGCTCGCGCTCATGTATTGCGTGAAGGTTTATAAAGTTTGAGATTACTAAAGTATGAAATAATTGCTTGGCTTGTCATCGGGGTTGTGCATGATGAGAGCATTCTTGTGTGACGAAAATGGAGCATGACTAAACTATATGATTTTGTAGGGATGAACTTTCTTTGGCCATGTTATTTTGAGAGGACATAATTGCTTAGTTAGTATGCTTGAAGTATTATTATTTTTATGTCAATATGAACTTTTATCTTGAATCTTTCGGATCTGAATATTCATACCACAATTAAGAAGAATTACATTGAAATTATGCCTAGTAGCACTCCACATCAAAAATTCTGTTTTTATCATTTACCTACTCGAGGACGAGCAGGAATTAAGCTTGGGGATGCTTGATACGTCTCCAACGTATCTATAATTTTTGATTGCTCCATGCTATATTATCTCCTGTTTTGGACATTATTGGGCTTTATTATTCACTTTTATATTATTTTTGGGACTAACCTATTAATCGGAGGCCCAGCCCAGAATTGCTGTTTTTTTGCCTATTTCAGAGTTTCGCAGAAAAAGAATATCAAACGGAGTCCAAACGGAATGAAACCTTCGGGAACATGATTTTCGGAACGAACATGATCCAGGAGACTTGGACCCTACGTCAAGCAACCAATAGGGAAGCCACGAGGTAGGGGCGCGCCTACCCCCCTAGGGCGCGCCCTCCACCCTCGTGGGCCCCCTGTTGCTCCACCGACGTACTTCTTCCTCCTATATATACCTACGTACCCCCAAACGATCAGATACGGAGCCAAAAACCTAATTCCACCACCGCAACCTTCTGTACCGACGAGATCCCATCTTGGGGCACGTTCCGAAGCTCCGCCAGAGGGGGCATCGATCATGGAGGGCTTCTACATCAACACCATAGCCCTTCCGATGAAGTGTGAGTAGTTTACCTCAGACCTTCGGGTCCATAGTTATTAGCTAGATGGCTTCCTCTCTCTTTTTGGATATCAATACAACGTTCTCCCCCTTTCTCGTGGAGATCTATTCGATGTAATCTTCTTTTGTGGTGTGTTTGTAGAGACCGATGAATTGTGGGTTTATGATCAAGTTTATCTATGAACAATATTTGAATCTTCTGAATTCTTTTATGTATGATTGGTTATCTTTGCAAGTCTCTTCGAATTATCAGTTTGGTTTGGCCTACTAGATTGATCTTTCTTGCAATGGGAGAAGTGCTTAGCTATGGGTTCAATCTTGCGGTGTCCTTTCCCAGTGACAGTAGGGGCAGCAAGGCACGTATAGTATTGTTGCCATCGAGGATAACAAGATGGAGTTTTTATCATATTGCATGAATTTATCCCTCTACATCATGTCACCTTGCTTAAGGCGTTACTCTGTTCTTATGAACTTAATACTCTAGATGCATGCTGGATAGCGGTCGATGTGTGGAGTAATAGTAGTAGATGCAGGCAGGAGTCGGTCTACTTGTCTCGGACGTGATGCCTATATACATGATCATACCTAGATATTCTCATAACTATGCTCAATTCTGTCAATTGCTCAACAGTAATTTGTTCACCCACCGTAAAATACTTATGCTCTTGAGAGAAGCCACTAGTGAAACCTATGGCCCCTGGGTCTATCTTCAGCATATTAATCTTCCAACACTTAGTTATTTCTTTTGCTTTTATTTTACTTTGCATCTTTATCATAAAAATACCAAAAATATTATCCTATCATATCTATCAGATCTCACTCTCGTAAGTGACCGTGTAGGGATTGACAACCCCTTATCGCGTTGGTTGCGAGGATTTATTTGTTTTGTGTAGGTGCGAGGGACTCGCGCGTAGCCTCCTACTGGATTGATACCTTGGTTCTCAAAAACTGAGGGAAATACTTACTCTACTTTGCTGCACCCTTTCCTCTTCAAGGGAAAACCAACGCAGTGCTCAAGAGGTAGCAGCTGCCTCCTTCCCTTGATGAACAGTGAGCATTGTTGGGGGGTTTGGATGAACAGTTCCCAGTGGGGGTTGGATGAACAGGAACCCGTTGTAGTAGAGGCCATTGCTGCTGGATGAACAGTACCCCGATCGATCGAGCCGGTGGATGAACAGGACCCCGTGGAGGGCTGGATGAATAGGACCCCGTGGAGGGCTAGTTGAACAGTAGCCGGTGGAGGGCTGATTGAACAGTAGCCGGTGGAGGAGCGCGGTGGAGGCTGGATGAACAGGAGCCCGTGGATGAACAGTCGCGGGTGGAGGCTGGAGGAGGTCGTCGGTGGATGAACAGTAGCCCGTGGAGGCTGGAGGAGGTCGACGGTCGAGATGAAAAGTATCCCGTGGAGTCCCGTTTTGCGGTACGCCACGCCCCTCCTGATGAACAGGACCCCCGTTTCGACTGTAGCACTACAACACAAGTCCGTTTCCTCCGTTTTGCGGTACGCCACACCCCTCCCGATCAACAGGACCCCGTTTCGACCGTAGGAGGTCCGTTTCCTCCGTTTTGCGGTACGCCAGACCCCCCCGATGAACAGGATCTCGTTTCCACCGTGGCCGGTCGAACACAAGGCCGTTTCCTCCGTTCTGCGGTACGCCAGGCCTCGTTTCCATCGCCTGTTCCGTCCAACCCGGTTTGCTCCCGATGAACAGCACACGTTCCGTTGCCTCCCGATGAACCCGACGCATTCCGTTGCCTCCCCATGAACACGACGACGACGCAGTTTCTCCGTTCCGACCGCCCCACCGCCATGTACATGAGCCCTAGCCGTACGTATGCGCGAGTAGGCGTTCGGGGACCTCGCCCGTATGTACGTACATGGCCGTATTTACTTTCTTGCACCCTGGCCGCTGTACATACGTGTACATGCTACGTGCGCGCCTCTACTACCACACGTGCGCGCCTCTACATCGACCAGTATGTATGTACACGTCCGCGACCAGAATGACAATGCTACGTATGCTTCGACCGGGTGGGTCCCGACTGTCAGGCACTTCCTTGCGTGCGAAGATGTAGCTGGTGGGTCCCAGCAGTCAGGGGGGCGAATCATTTTTTTGCCCGTAATATGGACGCACTTCCTTGCGTGCGAAGATGTAGCTGGTGGGTCCCAGCAGTCAGGGGGCAAACGTTTTTTTCATGAAACACGGTGGCCCGTCCGGTGGGTCCCTGCTGTCAGGTGGAGGAATCATTATTTTCCGCGGAATAAGGAGGCACTTCTTTGGTGCGGCCGTGGACCCAGCTGTCAGTCTCTCCACGTACAGTACTCTTCCGATGTAAGTCGTTCCTTGACCATGTTGACCACACCGCGGTGAGAGCACCAGGGCGGTGGACGACGGCGAGGCCTAGGAAGGGGACGATGCAGAGCCGGGGAAGACGCGGCAGTGGATTCCCACGTGGAGAGGAGTACGAGGGTCCACTAGTTCAGCTGTGGTGTGAGGCTGCCGTCGCCGCAGGGCCTGGCCAGCGGTGGGAGTAGTAGGGGGCGGTGAGGCCTCCGCGGCAGCACAGCCGGCCACGAGAGGCAGGAGCAGGCGGCACGACCGGCGCTGCTTTGGGCGGCTGGAGCAAGAAGGCTAAACGTTGAAGAAGCACTATGGCCGTTGGATGGACATCGTACGGTCACTGGAGCTAGAATCGTTCATATTGACTAAGTTGACAAAGCCCTCCGTCCCCGTCAACTTAGTAGGCCCACATGTCAGCCTCTCACTATGCTGGGTCCCAGCTAGCAGGGGGATTATTCATTTTTTTTGTGCGTAATAAGGAGGCACTTCCTTGCGTGCGAAGATATAGCTGGTGGGTCCGACTTGTCAGCGGGGGGGACATTTTTTTTGCGAAATACAGATGCCCTTTCGGTCGGTCCCAGATGTCAGGTGGAGGAATCATTATTTTGCGCGTAATAAGGAGGCATTTCCTTGTGTGCGGCCGTGGACCCAGCTGTCAGCCTCTCCACGTATAGTCCACGTCCGATGGATGTCGTTCATTGACCATGTTGACCACGGCGCGCCAAGAGCACCAGGGCGATGGACGACGGCGAGGCCTAGGAAGGGAATGACACTGAGCCGAGGAAGACTCGGCAGTGGTTGCCCACGCGGTGGGGAGTACGAGGGTTTACTGGTCCGGCTGCCGTCGCCGGAAAATAACAGGAGGTGTGGGTGACTAGAGGAATGGCCTGGCCAGCAATGGAGTAGGGTGG
The DNA here is from genome assembly GCF_002575655.3 of Aegilops tauschii subsp. strangulata. NCBI lineage: Eukaryota > Viridiplantae > Streptophyta > Magnoliopsida > Poales > Poaceae > Aegilops > Aegilops tauschii. Next base: position 466,366,186 of record NC_053037.3, on the reverse strand, counting down.
GGCGGTGCGGCCTGTGCGGCAGCACAACCGACCACAGGAGGTGGGAGCAGGCAGTCCCACCGGCGCTGGTTTGGGCGGCTGGAGCAAGAAGATCAGATATTGAAGAAGCAACACGACCGTTGGATTAACATCCAACGGTCACTGCTGCTAGAATCGTTTGTGGACTAAGTTGACAAACCCTTTTGTACACGTCAACCTAGTAGACCCACAAGCCAGCCTCCAAATCTGTCCCAAACAGCATACAACCCAAAATTTCTAGCCAGATTCAAATTAATTTAAAAACTAAACATACCTTAATTTAAATCCAATGAAATTTTACCCGCACAAAAACAATGAAATTTGAAATATCAAAATCCGAAAGAAAAATGTATTTTGGAACTAATTGCCTGTTTGCTGTATTTTTTCATTTTACAACCCATTTAATATTACTTATAGCCCATTTCTTATTACTTATAGCCCATTTTCTGGGAAAATGCATCCCTCCTCGTCTTGAAAGATTTCTGGCCCAGCAGGGCGTAGAAAAACAAGTAGGCCTATGTTGGTTATTCTGCAAAAAACAAAATAGCTGGGCTAGCCATTTTCAGAAAAGAAAAAAGAAACTGGGCTGGTCATGTGCTAGACGGGCCACAGCTACCGAACAACCCAGTTGATACCCTTCTCCGTCCCGGAAAAACAAAATTACTGCGCGCGGTGCTGGGTCCCTACTGTCATCCTCACCATGTACAGTCATCTCCTTATTCCTCTCGGTTGTTGACCATGTTGACAACACCGGAGGGCAGTGCCTCTCAGTGTACAAAAAGAGGGGTGCTTTTTTGTAATCCTATACCTGTGCACGGGCAGTCGGAGCCGCGCCTACGGTCACGCCAAGCAGAACAGGGGAGGTGAGCCAAGGTAAGACCAAAGCCCAAGATAATAAGAGCAACGCCAAGGCCAAGACCACAAAGAGCAGAGGGACGAAGCAGGTTCCCCCGGCAAGATCCTTGCCGGGATAGCTCGCCCCGCACCAATAGAGTGGGCCACCCTTGAGCCCACGGTCTCCAACATCACGTTGGGCCAGGGCTCAGGAGGCACCTCCGTGGTGGCATGCAGATCTTTGTGAAGACATATTCAAGATCAGATGAGGATTAGAAGACGACGATCCTCAGCAAGATCCCTGCCGAGGAAGGCCACCAGACCCCCGGCAAGGCCCTTGCCGGGGACGACAGCGCGCCACGGCAAAGACCCTTGCCGGGCCACCCGGCAAGGCCCTCACCAAGGACGCCAGTAGGGTCACCGCCAGGCCCATGCCAACCAAGCTTCCACCACCGTTCACATGCAGCTGCCAGCCCAACCAGCTGGGCGGGCACCTGCGTGGCAACATGCAGCTCCCAGGCCAACTTGTCGAGCGCCTGCATGGCGGCATGCAGATCTTCGTGAAGGCTCCGCCACTGCACCACCTCAGCTGCCTGCCTGCCTACATGGCACCACGCACCTCACTGGCCAGGGCGCATGTCAAAGCGAGGAGGAGCGGCGACGGACGGGACGGGCCTCGCCCCCGTCCCCAATAAAGCAAGGGGACACCTAAGCTACGCATTAAATGCGTCTTGTCCTGTAATACGAGCGATAAGCTCAGGGCACTGTACGCCTTTCCACCTCCTGTGTGCCACTGTGGCAGCCCCTTCCGACTATAAAAGGAGGCCCATGGCATACTGGAGAAGGATTCGGCTCTTTCGAACCACGCACTGACCACAGCTAGTTCGAGAGCTCAAGAACTCTCTGAAATACACCCACCAAAGCAGGACTAGGGTTTTACGCATCCTCGCGGCCCGAACCTGGGTAAACGATCCTTGTGCTGTCTACTAGCCCTGCTCTTCTCGCAACCCCACGCCCCGGCAACCGTAGTAGGGATTCTTGTGATCCCATAGGTGTCGTTCCACACCGACATCTTTGGCGCGCCAGGTAGGGGGGGCGCAATTGTGAGAATCTGGTCTAGTAGTTAGCCTAGCAGTTCTTCATCGCCCTTGGCTCCTGAGAAGAACAGAAAAGCTAAGTCATTCAGAGCTTTGAGTTATTTCCTCCTATACATAAGGTTATCGTCCTCGGAGATCTCGCCTATGTATGGGAAACCTGCACGCAAAGGGGCCCTCCCGCAATTGGCAACGCCCTTGTTCATTTCGAGTCCGCTCAACAGCTCAAAGTGGCCGCGTCGAGAGTGGCGGGTAGCCTTCCGCACTTGGCAACGCTCCTGACTCTGACTCGAGTCAAGCTCGACAGTTCGGGCGGCCGCGCTAAGGACGGCAAGGTGGTTCGCCGAGTAGCAAGCACACCCGGCAAGCCAATGGGGATCCATCCCCAAGACGCCGCCTTGGGTTTACGCGCCGGCGAGCCTACCCAGTAACATAGGGAGGACATACAAAGGAAAATCGAACAGGAAAATAACATGCATAATACTGAAAGTGCTGCAGAGTTATATTACATCGAATTGTTGCTGCGGTTCTAACTAGAGATAGCGATTGTCTTGGTTGTGAACCTGCAGCGGCGATAAAGAATGGGATGCCTAATCCCGGCGCTGGCCCTCCACCCTCCGAATTTCGCCGACTTGACTGATGATGGGCTTGATGCGCTCCCTGAGTGGCGCGAGGTCAGTACCCTCCGGCAAGCTCTCCAGCGCGGCGTCGAAGTCGAGGTCGGGGTACCAGTGCGCCACCTTAGTGAGAACCTTGGTCATGGCACCCTGGCAAAGCCTCCGGGACTCGTCGACCAGTGAGGCCGCCCGGTTGGCGTGGAGCCGCTCGAGAGCGCCGACGACCTTCTCAAAGAACATGGTCAGGCTACAATTGGCGCTCATGCTCCGCTCCGGGACATACCTCACGTCCGGCATCCCCATGATGGCCAGCTGCGCGGCGGCCTGGTTGGCAACGGTGGCGAGGCGATCGAGCCAACGGTTCTTGCCCTCCATGTGATTCGCGAAGTTGAGGCCCTCGTTCTTCCGCAACTGCTTCTCGGCCTCCAGCTCCTTGGCCAGGGTCCCCTCTCGGGTTTTGGCCTCCGACAACACCTTCTCGAGACCCTCCAGCTTCAAGTTGAGGTCTTTGATGGAGTTGTTGGCCTCGGAGAGCTCCCCAGCCTTGCTGACGACCGCGCCCTGCGCCTCTGTCAGGGCACTGTTAAGCGTGTCCTTCTCCTGGGACAGCTTCAGGGCCTGCTCCTTCAGCCCGTCGCGCTCCGCCTCCAACTCCTCCACCTTGCCGGCGTGAACCTGGGCCTGGGCATTGAGTGCCTCTTCTTCTCCAGCTCACTGGTCCGCTGCAAGACAAGCTTCTCCACCTCTGCATCCTTGCCGCGAAGCATGGCGACAAGCTTCTCCTCGCGTGCAGCAAGGTCCTCCTCCTGGGACTTCAGCGCGGCCTCGTGTTGGGTCCGGGCGGCTTCGGCGGCCGCGGCCAAGTTCCTCGCCGTCTCTTGAGCTTTCTCGACGTCGGTGAGCTTCATGGTGAGCTCCACGTCGCGCTTGGCCAGCTCGCCCTGGGCAGCATTGAGCTCCTTGTGGGCCTCGCGGAACCAGTCCTACGTCTCGGCAACGCGCTTCTGGAGGTCCGCCTCCGCCTTCTCCACCACCGCCGTCCTGGACTTAGCCTTGTCCAGGCGGGCGCGGTGGAGCGCCTGGAGCTTCCGGAAGCTGGCGCCCATGGCGTGGAGGAGCCGCTCTTCCTGCGAACCGTCGCTGCCAACGATCAGCTCGTCGACGACTTCAAGCCCGGCAGCGGCAAGCACTTCGTCGTCGAACACCTCTCCCTCAACGGGTGTCCTGGTGCTCGACGCGCCTGGAAGGTGGACGAACAAGTCGTTGCTCACCCTCAGGTACTTGCCGGAGCCGGAAGCAGCAGAAGAGGAAGGCCAGTCATCAGCCACCTCCTCCTCCTCCTCGGCAGCGGCCCCGCCGGCCTCTCCGGCAGGCCCCTTGCCGGTCTCCTCAGCGGCAGCCTTGTCGGCATCCCCGGTAGGCCCCTCGGTGGCGTCCTCGGCAGCATCCTTGGTGGCCTCCTCGGCGACGATCTTCTCGGCGTCCGCCTCGGCAGCCTTAGCGGCGTCCTCGATGACGGCGTCCACGC